>NW_026521842.1:10000000-10402500 GCF_021234435.1 Artibeus jamaicensis | reverse complement strand
TTCCTGTCTGTGCCCATCTCCTGATGCTCTCGACGGTGTCAGATGCTCAGGAGCTAGAGAGCAGAGATAACTTTTCTGGAAACCTTGGTTCTCATGAAAGCCCCTGTATTTCCCCTACAGTCTTGGTGAGTGTGGACCCCATCCCCAAGTCATGTCACATGTGGCCATCTGGACCCTAGAGCTGCTCAAGTGCTTCCCTGTGCTAAGGGCTCCTCGTGAAAATGGATGGATGTCTAGGAGAGTCATCTGGAAAATCTGTCTTTGGGAAAATTGCTGTCCTCCCAATTTCCTGCCCTTTCAGAAGGGGCATTCACCCCCCTTCTCTCCCTGCAAAACCAGCATGAAAGTCATCCTGCGGAATTTGACCGGTAGCAGGTGCTCTCTGCCAGTCCTGCAAACCTGAACTCCAGATTGGGGTAGAAACAACCACTGTCGTTGCTGTGCAAGCATTAGAGCAGATGACTGAAAGCTGCTTAGGAAGTCCAGCCAAGCTCTGATTGGAGGACAGTCCCAGCCCCTCATAAAGATCTTCCCTGAGGAGATGGAACTGCAGGATTCCCAACCCCTTGTCTAAAAGCCCTGGGAACTAGATGTGTTTCAGAAATTTTCAAAATTTAGGAAGGTGATATGCTGCATATCCTGCTGCATATCCTGTGCATTGCACAGTTCAGTAACGTACAGCCCAGGGCCTGGCCATAGGATTCTTTTTTTTTTTTTTAAGATTTTTATTTATCTTCAGAGGGGAAGGGAAGGAGAGAGGGAGAGAAATATCAATGTATGGTTGTCTCTCGTGTGTCCCCTGCCGGGAACTGGCCTGCAACCCAGGCATGTGCCCTGACTGGGAATGGAACCGCGATACTCTGGTTCACAGGCCCACACTCAATCCACTGAGCTACACCAGCCAGGCTGAGGATTCTTTCTGCAATTAAAGTTTCACTGGTGCATAGCCACACCCACTTGTTTACAGGTTATCCATGGCTGCTTTCAGCTGCGGTGGCAGAGCTGAGTGTGCTCGGCAGGGGCCATGCGCCCACAAAGCCTAAAATATTTACTACCTGGCTCTCTACAGAAAGTTTGCTAAACCTTGTATGATGTAACACCCCTCAGGGCAGCACCTTGTAATTAAACACACGACTATCTGCATCAAAATGAGTGGGCGTTCACACTCAGTCAGACAGATAACTCACACAGCTCTAAACAGCTCTGGCTACGGAATGGTTGTTGAAAGAACTCTCCATGTTCAGAACTTTTGGGGTCTCATAGGATCCCTTTCTGCTGTGACATTGTGAGGAGACGCACAATGCAGCAGGATGGTTTGCTTACATGTGTACTCCTTCGTTGTTAGTAAAATCATGCTTGTCATGCATGGCACACATCTTTTGCTTTGGGTCCAGATTGCTGCCTTCAGGCTGGGACCCTGCAGCATCCCCCGTACCCTGGCTGAAGGGGAGGTGGCAGGCTCTCTGGGCCAGCATATTATCTATCTATCTATCTATCTATCTATCTATCTATCTATCTATCTATCTATCTATCATCTATCTATCCATCTTGCAGATATAGTCCCCTATTCAATACAGGCCACCATAGAGACAGAAAGTGCAGGAATTTTTTTTCTTTCACATCCTGGTACAAACCAAAAAAACAGCATCAGGTTGTTCAGGGTCTGTTAGTGGAAGTGGTGAGCACCCTATTTATGCTGTTTGTCCTGCATGGCCTGCTGCCTCATCATTCCTGCAGCTGACCCTGTCAGTGTGAGTCTCTTGACTTCAGGGAAGCATGTGGGTCTTTGTGCCAAATGGGACAGAAGTGTATGGGAGATGAAGGACCTCCCCTTCTTAGTTCTGTTCCAGGGACTCCTTGATCCTGATGCCAGGTGTGGCAGGGTTGGGGTGCTGACAACAGGCACCACTGTGAAGTATTTTGTAGACACCCCAGAAATATGGGCATAGTTGTCTTTTAATTGCATTCTTTGCTTTTTCTTTTCCGTAGCTCTTTGTGATGCTCAGTTTAACCAGTCAACACCTGTTTACTAATCCCTTGCTCTGGTCTGGGTGCTGTACCCAGTTCTGCCCTAATCTTACTGGAAGGTGAGGCTAATGCATTTGTGATTCAGAAATAGGGAATGTGTGCCAAATTTGGGGATCCTCTTGTATGATTCTAGTTGTAAAATCATTTTTACAAGTTTCAGACTTGCAGTTAAATTTACATATGGGGACTTCAACCGCTTTTGAAAGATGGTAGGCTGAGTTATAACGTTATAGAAACACGGCAGGGACTCCACACTCCCTGTGTACCTTGTCTGTGGTTCAGTAGGGAGTAGCCACTCTGGAAGGTACTAATGGGGGATCCCAAGCTGCAGGCCCCACTACAGATCTCAGTCCACTGAGTCATGGCTGCATTTTTCTCCTTCTCCATGTCGTGGGCCCTGTTGTATAGTAGGTTCAAAATATGTGTGAAAGGAAATGAGGAAGAGAAGGTTCAAATGTTATATTAGGAAATCAGTCGGTTACTCTTCTTCTTCTTAAAAACAAAACAAAACATTAGTTAGCTTCCTCACCCTGCTCTAGAATTCTCTGCCCTCTGTCTCATGGGCCCCCATGGGCCCCCGAAGCTATAGGTGAGAGCTGTTCTCTGCTTCCTCCAGGTGTGTGTGCTCATGCCATGCAGACATATGTACTCTCACACACACATAGCTTTTTTGAAAAAATTATATGAGTAAGTAAAATGTTATTTCATGTTTGTTTTGTTTAAACAAGGGGCGCATTTAAGAGAGTGAACACCATCTGAGGAGGGACAAAACCTGAAGTGGTGGTCTGGGCGGCCTCCCCAGACCTTTCTAACGTGTAGGCCACCAGATAAATAGTCTGGACGCTTTGTTCAATTCTCTCAACAGACTGGGCAATTCAGTTCAAAAAGTGGTCAGACGTGCCGCTTTGCTGATGGCCCAATTACTACATGAAATTGATCTGGTTATTGAGGAAGCTCAGTGCAGTGACTCGGCGTGAATACAGGTGGCGCAAGTGAGCAGCTATGTGAAGAGGCCCCCTGTAGTTTTGGGGGTTGTGTTCTGCCTGTTCTGAGGGGTGGCAGGAGAGAACCCCGAGGACGTGCTCCCAATCCCCAAACCGGAAGTGAACCCGCTGCTCATTCTCCCGTTTCCCTGGTACTAGCACCTCCCCTGTGGGTCCCACCCCATCCTAAGTCCAGGACACCTGTGCGCATGGCCCAACCCCTGGGTGTCGTGTTAGCACCGTGCCTCACATCCGAGGAACGGAGGAAGTGTTTGTTTGCTTGAAGCTGCCTTGCTACATTTCAACGTTTCTGTCAAAATATTAATTGACCTTTGTAGAGCACCTTTTTCGTTTGAACAGTGCTCATCATTATAACAAACTGTGAGTCAGAAAGTATTTTTTAACCTTCATTTTATCATCATCATATCAATAGCATTACCAGCTAATATTTATTGAGCTCCAACTGAGCCCGAGGTAATGTTCAGTACCGCTCATGTATCACCTAATTAAATTTTCATGACAAGCCTATAGGGTTGTGACTGTCTACATTCTGCCCATGATGGAAGCTTGAAGTGACTGGCCCAAGGCCACAGTGCAGGGCAGGGGCACGAGTCCCAGTGCTCCTGACTCCACAAGCCTCGTCTAAGGCTTTCTCAACAGAGAAACACTGCAGCAGTTCTCAGATTGGCCCCTGTATTTGTTCCTCACTCAGCGTAGCCACGGCAGGGCACCACAGGCTGGGCGGCTGAGCCGCAGAAAGCATTCTCCGGAGGCCGGAAGTCTGAAATCATGGAGGCAGCAGGGTGGTCTTTCCCAAGGCCCCTCTACTTCCTGTAAGTGGCGACCTTCTTCCTGTACCTTCATCCGGTCTTCTCTGTGTTCCAACCTCCTTTCTTGTGAAGACACCAGCTGGATTAGGGCCCACTAGTAGGACCTCATTTTACCTTATTTACCTCTTTCAAAGTTGTCTCTCCAAATACAGTCACATGCTGAGGTCCTAGAGGTTAGGGCACATCTCAGCCCACTATTAGTGTTTGGTGGAGGAAACAAATACAGAATTTCCTTCATTCTTATCATATGTATAAGACCCAAGATAGAACTGAGACAGGGAGAAGAAAGTCTGCAGCCCCTTCCCTGTGACATTCGGTCCATGATCGAATATTCAGCCGATGAGCTTTGCTCTGGTGCCGCAGGTGTGCCCCGTATGGTTCTTGCCCAGGAAGAGGCCTGAGTTAGAGAAACACACAACCCTCCACGGTGCTGCCAGTACAGAGGCCTGATCTAGGCCACTGACATTGAGGGCAGTCTCCTTACTTTTCGTGGAGGTGTAATGTAAGCAGAACAGGGTACACATTTTGTGTGTGTACCTCGATGAACTGGCATGCTCACACAACTGAGTGCCCAGCACAGAGGACCACTGCAGCACCCCGGTGGCCCTGTCACGTGTCCTTCCAGCCACTGCTGCTCTGCGATTTCTAACCTCACTTGTGGGGTTCCATTTGTAAATATAAAAGCAAAGACAAATAATTGTTACAGTACAAAAAATGTATGCCTTATCTTTCTCTGGATTCCTCTAGACCCAGTTCTGCTCCTAATTAACCCCAGGACACTTAAAAGGACAATGAATCTGACAAATCTCTCAGGGCAGCTTCCTCTTTTGTCAAATGCAGGGAGACAATCTCTAGTTAATAATGAATTTAGAAAACTTAGACACACAGCTGATCAAGATGGTATATTTATTAGCTAATGGTGAAAACAACAAATGAAGAATACTACATATACCTTTCACTCTCTGGAATGTGGAATCAAAGGACCTGGTCTAACCAGCAAATATCGGGCTACTTAAATAAGGTATGTACGAGGGATGGTTGTTAAGGGGCTAAAGTGGACAGAGAGCTTTCCACTAAGAACCTGTTTATTGCCTGGATTTGGAATCTCTGGGTGGCACCGCCAATCAGTTGGGGTGCTCTGTTTTACAAGTTTGCTGCACACGGCGTTGTGAAGAGCCTTCTATGTAGCAACCAGGGAGTTTGGGACTTTCAAGGCTCAAGCTTTGTCCCTGGGAGGGGGAACATTGCTGCATCGATGGCAGAGGTGCCTTTGTCAAACACCTTCTGTAGACTGGACATAGAGCTCAGGCAGTGTGGGACAGTTTCTCAGTCCCTGTCACCCACATCCAGGATGCGTATCTTCTGACAAGTCCGTATTTGCCACATTTTAATATGTATTGGTGTATTTGCTTCTTGATTCACTTGTACTGTGTAAGAATTGACTTTTGAGAAATATATTTAGATCTTTTTGCTCATTCTTGAACTGGCTAAATGCATATTTGCATAGAAATAATCTTTAGTGAGCTCTACTTGCAACTGTGTCAAATTTACAAACATCCCCCTCAGGTTTCTTTTTCTTTTTATTCATGTATCGTGTCCGGGTCACCACACAGAGCATTTATTTGGTCGAGATTTTGTTTTCAGCCATTTATTTGCCCAGATTGTGTCTCCACGTGTTAGAACATCTCCCCATATTTTATTTCTTTACATTGCAATTTCAAAACAAAATACTCCTTTTCAAAGGGCCAGGGTTCTGGAAAACGTTAAAGTTAATGGCCAGAGTAGGCCTGCAGGGCTCTGTGGGATTCTACTCACCTGGCTCATCACTCTGGTTAACTGAACTTGCCAGTTCACTCGTGGCTCCGTTTGCTCATTCCCACTCCCACCCCGCTCCTCACCGCCACTCAAGTCCTTGTTGTGTGAAAGTCGCTTCACTTTCTCCCACATCCCCTTTCCTCGTCTTAGCCTCTTCCCTTCACCTCTCCTAGAGACTGACGCCTCCTTCCTTCTTGGTGCTGCTTATTCTTTCCCTCTTTCAGCTTCCATTTCTTCTTCTACCTAGATGCATCCCTATTTTTCTTTTATCAAGAGGCCTCTGAACTTGGCTTTTAGTGGCCGGCATGTAGTATCTGATTATTTATCAAATAGTCCTTGAAACTAGTGTGGTTCTGGTATTTCAGCCACTTCCAGGTTTACCTTTGAACCTGCCCTGCCTTTCCTTGCTATGTCCATGCTCCTGGTGTCCATGTCACTGTTGCCATGGTTGAAGGAAGGAGGGATTTGGTTGTCCAGTTGTTAGCTGTTTCAGTTTAACTGTACATTTTAAGCATACCTGCATTTTATTACCTAATGCCTGCCAGCAGGTAATCCTAGAAGAACCTTGGGAAAAGAAGATTATTTGGAAAAATATGGGGCTTTATATTTTTTCTCTCCCTCCTCCTTCTCCCCTGTACCTAGATTCTAAGCTCACACTTATAAATGAGGCAATTCTGACCATACTGTGATGGCATTTTCTTGAGAAGTGAACCCCTGTATTTCCTTCCTCTGACAGATGGACCCTAAGATGGGCCCACCCTGGTATGATCCCCTCCCCTTGAATGCGGGCAGAACCTGTGACTTGCTTCTAAGCAACAGAATATGAAAAAGATGGTGGGATGTCATTTCCTTCATTAGGCTACATTATATGACAAAGGGAAGTGATTTCACAGATCTAATTAAGGCCCCAATCCAGTTGATTTTCAGTTAATCAGAAGGGAGAGCATCCTGGGTGGGTCTGACTTAAGTAAAAGCCCTTATACACAGATCTGACAGCAGAGAGACTCTCCATGGGTGGCATTGACGAGGTCAGTGCAGAGGCCCTGGGACAGGGGACTGCAGGAGGCTTCTAGGAGCTGAGTGTGGCCCCAAGTGGACAGCAGGAAAATGGGATATTAGTCCTACAACCTCAAGGAAATACACTCCGCCAACAGCCTGAAGGACCTTAAAAATGATGGCAGTTCCCCAGTGGAGCCTCTGATGAGACCACAGCCCACCTGCGATTTGGATTTTAGCCTGGTGAGACCCTAAAATTGAGAACCCAGCCAAGCAACACCCACGCTTCCGACCCACTGAAACTCTAAGATAATAATGGGCATTGTTTTCAGCTGCTAAGTTTGTGATAATTGGTTACACGGCCATAGAAAATGAACACATTCTGGACCCTAGAGTTTCCACCTTTCTTTGATATCCTTTGCTCACAAGTTCTAAGTTGCTCACTGAGATTCAGAGGACCACCCAAGAAGATGATAATCCCATTAGAAACATACTTTGTAGAAAACTCTCTCTCTTTGTGCCTTTCAATTATGAATTAAGAGGAAAATAACAGATAGTGCTGAGCCCCATGTGGGTGTTTGGACACACTCCCACTTAGAGACTTGTGTGTATAGCCTAAGACGTCATCAAGAGCAGCTCACGTGGCCAGGATAGGGCATTGTCTTTCCTCCACATGTCACCTCGTGACTTACTGAGGAAAAGGAGGTGACTTCAAGGCAGAGGTCTCACCGTCCCATCTACTTTATAGATGAGGAACGTAGGAATGCACATCATCTCCCAGGTAGAACTCAATATAAGTCCCGTCTTGAATCGCGTTGACCTGAGAGGTCGAGTGATTTCCATGAGATTGCATCCACAGCAACCCCAGGGCAGAGGTGAAATCGGCATTTCACGTTTGAATTTCTGAAACCTTTCTGTATTTGTATATTTAGTGAATCTGGGGTTTGGTGTTTGTGGGATTTTTTTGGGTGGCCTGTGGGTGGGGCAGGAACCACCCTTCCCTGTGAGCACGCCCCTCCTGCCGCAGCCTTATCTGCTGATGGGGGCTGTGTCTGAGAGCCGGGCCAGGTGGCGCTGGTCTCCGTGGTGTTTCCACCGCCTTCCATGCTCGCCCGACCCTAAATAATTGTCTGTATGTTCCTTTTATCGTCACCTCTGAAACAAGATGAAGAAACCAACGGTTTGCTTTAGAACACATTAACTTCTTTATCACATTCATACTGACTCATATCTTATGCCCCACTTGCAGTAAGAAAACCGTTCACATCTTTCCCTCTCAGGACAATATCTTTAATAGCTTCTGTGTGTTTCCTATTTTTGGCTGTTTCTGTATAAACAGACTAATCTAATAGCATGCTGAACCATCTAACTTGGCAGAAATTCAGAAAATCACTCATTTCTATGGCAAGCCAAGATGCCAGGAAGGGGGGTGGAACCCTCACTTTCATTGCAGAAAGATTTTTCTTAAAGTTGTCTGTCATGAACACAATATGTCTATCACTTGGAATTCTCCAGCACCCTGCCTGGGAATTATTTATTGCAGAAAGGCACAATGGCGAACAAGAAAGTATCCTTCCCCATACAATTTCTGGTTTAAATTTGTTTGCCTAAAGGAACTGAATTGCGTGAACACAGTTTTGAATGCTGGGGAAGGTAGCATTCACCTCTAGGACACTTTCTAAGGAACCTAAAAGTGAGAACATCACGGCCTCTTGCAGGGCCTGGCTACCTACCGGCCAAGCCAGCCCCTTGTGCTGTCTGTGTCCCTGGAACAGGAGCCTGTCTTTGGAAACTGTGACTGCTGACATCCGAGGACACCCCCGCCTCCTTTGATTTGTTGTAGATCCCAAGTGGGCTGAAGACTTTGCTCCCACTTCCGAGCTACTGAGCACTGCTGGAGAGCATCACCGATCATGCTGATGGTGCCACTGACAGGCCGCTCAGCTCTTTGGGGTCAGCTGCTGTGCGACCCTCAGTCAGGGGTAACCACGGTCCCTTCTCTGGGCCCCCATGCTTTGCTCATCCCCTGGGGCCTGTACTCGATTCCAAGGGTAACTGGGACCCTGAATCTCCCTATTCAAAGAATCCCCAATCTACCTCTAGAATGGCACGTGCTTTTCTATATTCTGTTCTTTTCCTTTATTTAGCACATATATTTATTTTATTTTTAATTAGATTTTTTTTAAAGAATTTTATTTATTTATCTTTAGAGGGGAAAGAAAGGAGAGAGGGAGAGAACTGGCCTGCAACCCAGGCATGTGCCCTGACTGGGAATCAAACCGTGGTTGCTTGGTTCCCAGGCCCGCGCTCAATCCACTGAGCTACACCAGCCAGGGCTATTTTTAATTAGATTTTATCTTTAGAATTATTTTAGATTTACAAAAAAAAATTGAGACAGTGATACTCAGTTGTCCTATTATTAACATCTTACATTATTTGGTTCATTTATTACAATTACAGAACCAATATTAATATATTATTAACTAGAGTCTATAGCTTATACAGATTTCCTTTGATTTTCCCAATGACCTTTTCATATTCCAGGGTCCTACATGCATTCAGTCATCCTGTCCCCTTGGACTTGCTGGGCCACGACCGTTTCTCAGACTTCCCTGGTTTCTGATGACTTTGGAGGCGTGCATGTGGCTGGGGCTTGTGTAAGATGCCCGGTGATGGAGTTCATCTGGTTCGTTCTCAGGACTAGACTGGGGCGACGAGTCTCAGAGGAGAAGACGCAGGAGCGAAGCGCCCTTCCCCTAGCATCGTATCAAGGGCAGTGCCGTCAGCGTGATGGTCACGGTGAGGCTGAACGTGAGGCTGACCTTTTGTACTGGCTGGGGTGGCATTTGTCAGGTTTCTCCACTGTGGTCACTCTCTTCCCATCCATTGCATCCTCTTCTCTTTGGGGGGGCATTTCTGCGTGCAGACCACTCCTGAGTGAGGATCTATGCTCTTACTTCATGTAGGCAGAGTGTCTGTGTGAACTATTTGGAATTCTTCTGCACGGGAGATTTGTCTCTTCTTCCCACTTATTTATCTTGATCAGTGTGGGCCCATGGACATTCACTTCCCACTGCGGGTTATGATCCAATACTGCTTTATTTTATTGCCCAGGTGGTTTGGCCACCAAGAGCTCTTTCCATTGACTCCCATGTCTTTTAGACATGTGGCCATCGTGGTGAGGTGTATTTTCGTTCCCTTCCTTGTTTTGGTTTTGGTCCTCCTTTGTCCTCCCCGCATCCCACACATATACCCAAAGGGCGGCCTGCTGCCGTGACTCCTGATATTTCGGTGAAACGGTTACCTCTTTCACGAAAAACCGCTCTAGAGCCGTTAGGAGTGTGCGTGAGTTTTCTCTCTCATTTAACATTTTACTGACATAATTTAGGGACTCCATAGGCCACTCTCTTTCTTATTGTGTTTGTCACCATTCTTCCTGAGAGGATGAACCTTAGAACCTGCTTGACCACACAGTCAGGTCTCCAAGTCCCCAATAAGGCAGCTTGTCCAAAAATAGCCAGGGGGAAGACGGGAGTCCTCATGCTGGCTCAGTCCCCACCTTGGGCATCTCAGTTAGACCTGTGTCCTCTCTGCGCCCCACATTCTTCACTTTCATAGCGAGGGGGTTGCCCTGGCTGGTTTCCAAGGCTCCTTCAAATTCTGATGTTCTATGATACTATGAATCTTTGAGTAGCCACTCAAGATGCCAAAAGGAAGTCACAAATGAGACCACATGTATTCTGTTGGAAAATTTCATAAAATCAATGGAGGAAAGGGGAGAAATGGGAGAAAGAAGCAGAACTGGACTCATTAGAGGCGAGAAGAAGAATGAATGTGGGGTGGGAGCTGGGAAGAGAATGATAATTAACAAGGACAGGAAGGAAATAGCCTTGATGCTAATCCCTTTGGAAAGTCTAGAACAAATAATTAAAGCCATAATTTCTGAAGTCTTAGGAAAGCGGGGACTATGAAGCAAGAACATGGGTGTCATCTCTTTTACCTCCATTTTATTTTCAAAGAGCTCACCGGACAGGTAAAAGGTACAGAGCGCGTAGTTGTCTCAGGCATGTCAGGCTTGGACAGCCGTGACAAACACGTGATGTTCAGAACAAGGGAGGTGAACGGGGCGAAGATGCAAGGAGCTCCAGCGTTTCGAAGGCTCATCAGAGGGTAGCAGACGGCTGTCTGGCAGTGGAATGAATGTCCACACGTAGGGCTTGTGTCCTTTGTTGGCGATGTAAAACAAAGGCTGGGTGCTTTGACCACCACCCGGGGATGGCCGCCTGGGTGCAGGGTGCGACTGGGTAGGCACCAGGGCTCCCCGCTCCCGTCTGAGTCTGCAGGGCTCACGTTCCTGTAGGTCTGTCTCTCTCTCTCTGTTTTTTCAGTTCAATGATTCAGAATTCCAGCCCCCATCAGAAGCCCTTCCGTTTGCTTAAAATCCAGATCCCCGGGCCCTATGTGGACACTCTAATGCACTTGGTCTTGGGGGCGGGGGATGCAGGTGCAGAATCTGCATTCCCGTCTCACTCCCCAGGTGGTTCTGTGCACACTTGGAGCCGAGCAGAACCCTTCTAACAGGATTGCCAACTCCTTAAGAATAAGAACTGTGTTTTCTTCCCTTTTTGTATGCCTCTCCATACAAGGATAATTACACAGAATAAGTGCAGAAATGCTTGTTGATGGATTTTTTCCAGCAATTTTTTTTAGCTCTCTTTGTCTGGAACTTTGCAAAATAAACACCACGGTTGCCCGTGCTTTGTGAGTAGCGTGCTAGAATGGAATTTCACTCTTTTACATTGGGGGTCAATTTCTGGGTTTCAAGTGAAGTAGGAAAAAAGAGGGTAGATCCTTGGAAAAGTGTAGGTGTTGATGCTGAGGACTTGCAAGGTGCTTCCTTTCCAGCTGGTCCCATGAGTGGTCCAGAGGCTGGCTGTTTTGAACCTCCCATTAGTGATGGCTTCAGACCCCTCCTCACTGTGCCTGTATCTTGCAAGGAGCGTATTTAGAGGATGCTTTCATTCTATTTTATCTGCAGAATTACTTTCCACTCGGAGGTCTTTTGTATAAGTATTCCCTTGAACCCATTCCAAAAAGTGGAATTTTAACCCAATAGACCATAACTGCAGTGTTTTATCGTGCGTACATATTTCAAAATGTGAATATAAGTAGATTTAGCAAAGTTAAAATAAAATTAAAACTTTTCAAAGGGCACCACTGCTTGCTTTCCCTTGTTGCACTTTTCCCTTTGGGGTTTTTATGCCATTTAAAAGACTCTAAAAACAAGAAGACTTTTTTGCTTGTGTCTTTTTTTTTTTAATCCTCACCTTAGGATATATTTATTGATTTTAGAGAGAGAGGAAGGGAGACTGAGAGAGAGAAACATTGATGTCAGAGAGGAACATCGATCAGTTGCCTTTCATATGTTCCCCGACCTGGGATTGAACCCACAGTCTAGGTTGTGCCTTGAGTGGGGATCCAATCCACAACCATCTGATGGATGGGATGGTGCTCCAACCAGCTGAGCCACCTGGCCAGGGCCTTTTTTCCCCCCACAAAGGCAGGTACAGAAAACACTGATGAGGTTTGGCCGTCCCCCGTCTCCTGGCAGCCCACTTGGTAGCGATGTGATGAATTCTGAACCTGTGAGTTGGTGCCATTTATAGCAGCGTGGTCAGAGAGATTCCGAACTCAGATCTTGTTTACCCTCTTGTCTCTCTTGAAATCCCTTCCTCAGGGGGACATTAGAATCATTTCTCTAAAATAGAAATCTGTTCTTACCACCACCCTGTTCTCCACGCCCTGCTTAATCCCTTCCCTGGCTCTCCATTTCCCTTGGGATAAAACCCAAAATCCTCAGCAGACCCTGCCAGGCCTCTGCCTGTCTGCAGCCTCCTCTCACCCCACTCCTCCTCCCCTTCCCACCCCTCCGATCCTGTCACTGGGCCTTTGCACATGCTGCTGACTCTACCGGGAGTCCTCTTCCCTTCCAGCTTTAGCTAAAGAGTTCTTTCTCATCCTCCTTTGGTGTTCCACTGAGTCGCTTTCAACAACTTGCAAAGTTACTTTGTCTCTCTAAGCTGTATTTTCTTCTCTGTTCAGTGGGGTTCATAGCTACCTCTATCTTCTTACTGGATATTTTGGAAGGAAGTGAGGAATAACTGATGCTACTCACTAAAGCACTCAACATAGTTCTAGGCACACAGTAGCTTATCATGTCTGAGTATTAGCAGCTACTACTGAGCTGGTCTTTGACTTGTACCCTTCGGTCCGTTTCTTGGATTCTCCCGCTCCTCCTGCTGTAGTTATTTTTGTATTTTGAGGGTGTGTGGGAACAGGTGAGACCAGATCAAGAAATGGCGAGGCAAAGGAGGGAGGTGTCAACAAACCACTGAATGACCCTCTCTTCCCTCAGTGCTAAGGCCTGAGTGAATGCCACCCCCCTCCACCCAAATTCATGCTCTGAAAGTCTGATTTCTAAAGATAATGGTATTTAATCCATCACCCTGGAGGCCTAAGGAAGGATGGCAGGCAGATGAGCCTGGATCTGGGCCACACTGCCTTCGGTCCTGACTCCGGGACCTCTGTGACAACTCAGAAAGAAGGACAGGCCCGCTGATGTGCTGTCCCGACCAGACAAGAGGGGAGGCATTGCTCCAGATGGGTTGTTACGCACTGGGTTGTGTTCCCTCCAGGTTCCTATGTTGAAAGCTCTAACCCCAGATGGCGTCGTAGTCTTTGGAAGCACAGCCTTCGGGACCTGACTGGGTTTAGATGCCATGAGAGGGAGACCTTCGTGATGGGATTACTGTCCTTGTAAGAAAAGGAGCACAGATGTCTGTCTGTCTGTCTCTGTCTTTGTCCCTCTCTCTCGCTCTTCCTCCCCCTGTGGCCGCCCCCGCCCCCCATCACCCCACGTGGGGACACGCCTGAAGGAAGCCTTCTCCAGGCCAAGAAGAGAGTTTGCACCGACACTAAAATCTGTGGGCACACCTTGATCTTACACGTCCCGGCCTTGGGAGTGATGAGAAACAAGGGTCTGTTGTGTGAGGCACCCAGTCTGTGGTGGTTTGTCATAGCAGCCAAGCAAAGACACAGGGTTAGTGCTTATACTTTGAAGAATTAGAAGTTGCACACCCGGGTTCATATCCTGGATGGGCTGCTATTTCCTGGGCCTTGAGCAAGTCACTCATTTTCTCTAAGCCTCAGTTTCTTCATCTACAGGATGGGGGTATTAACAGTTCCTTCCCCAGAGAGTCCTTGGAGGGATTAGGTGCTGAAAATGCTCGTGCAGCACCCACTCAGGTGCACAGTTCTGAGCTGGCACCCTCAGCAACGTCGTTGTCACCAATGTCAACATCATGATCGTTAGTACTGGCATTGTGGCCATCGTCAAAAGCACCAGGTACCTGTTTGCCCGTGGCCTGGGTCCCATGTTGGAATAGCTGTCCGTGGCAGGTGCACACAAAACTCAAGTTGGCCTTTCCTCACAGGCATCAGTGGCGACCCCTTTATGGAAAAAAATGCTCTGGAAACCAGGTCACAGTGGAAAGCGCCTCTTATTGTACAGAGCTGAGAGGCCTGCTGTGGAAGTGCAGAGGAAGCCTGGCCTAATTGCACTGATAATACAATCCTGTAACTCATTCTGCCAACACGGAGGTGGGTGGACGGTCCCCATCCTGGCCACCGAACATCACCCGTGTTTTCCTAGGAGAGACATCGGCACTCCAGACGTGATTAAAATGCCTTGGACAGGCCCTTGCTATTAAGAGTTTGTGGCTCTGGTTTAATAAAAGGTAGTATATTAAAATGGAAATATCTTATTATTGATAAGGACTAGACATGATATAGGCCAGATTAAAGCTCTGATAATACAAAATGCCAGGGAAAGAAGCTAAGGGTTATCGAATACGTACTATGTACTGATTGCTCTGCTGGACACTGAGAGACACACAAAATACCACATGCCTTCGAATAAAGTCTGTCCTGATATATTAATATATTTAATTATCAGACTTTCAACATTAAAGAAGATTACAATAGAGGCATCCAGTTGGTTGGGGAATAGTTACTGCAAATGATAAGCTCTTTTGAATAAACCGATACTGACTTAATGAGGTTTTGCTGTGTATTATTTTTCTTGGTAGAAAACGGAGTGACTCTTCCCTTCCCCCACCATCCTCAGTCCTTGTGCTTACTAGTAATGACCCTCTTTTCTGTCGCTCATGGGAACTTTAAAAAAATTAAATGAATGGCTATTTTAGCCTCCAGTTTCTGGAATTTTAAGAGGGTCCAAAAGGCATGTGCTCAGGGACCGAGGCATGCAAACAAAAACAGGCAGCTCAGCTAGGAAAGTAAAACTAGAGAGGAGTATCCCCACCCTCCCTGGGTTGTGCTTTTGTTCTGGGAAGAGGATCAAGGAGTATTCAACCTCTGGTTAATTGGTCTGCTGCTTCTGCTAACTTCTTCACCGTATAGACGTGAGCGTGTCATTGAAGGATCCCTAAGAGCAGCCGAGGGCCAGTGCGCCGGGGAGGCTCCTTACCTGGCAGAAGGCCGGTGTGGTTTGGACTCGCTCCCCTCGTCTGCCCAGTTCCAGACGGGCATGTGCCCGTTTCAGACAGGCCGACGGGTTGAGCCAGTCGGCACCTGTCCATCCGGAGCCCAGCAAGAAAGCCGGAATAATAAAAAATAAATTGCACGTGTGGAGTGCCCACCCTGCCTCCCACGTTTCCTCCTATGCCCGCATAACCCTGTGCTCATAAGTACTCCTGTCTCGTATTGAAGATGAGGCTTTAAACAGCCCTAGCCACGGGTCCACAGTCATGGTACTCACCAGTGGCCCACCTGGCTTTGGAATCAGGTCTCTTTAGAATTTTCTATGGAATCACACTTCCTTTGTCCCTGACCTCATTGTTATGGCAAAGAAACAAAGAAAAGGGTGCCAAATGGAGTGATGGGTGGGGGACCAGTGGCCTAGCCAATGTTCCCCCAGCCCAGGGCCAAGTGCAGGGTGTGTCTCCCTGCTCCACTCCCCACCCACCTATAGGAGCTCTGTAGTTTGTGTCAGCACCCCTGAACTGCCCCTGCCCACCAACCCCAGCAGCCTGGTTCTGTCTGGCGAGGTAGAGGACGTGGATAGGGAGGCACTGTCAGGCCGGTTGCCTGTCTCTCTTCAATTGTATTTATGCCACCACCCTGCCACCAGTGCCAGCCTGAAGAATCCATTTGTCTCCTGGTTGTCCATGTCTCTGTCCAAACCAAGCCAAGCTTTTAGAATAACTGCCCAGTACCAAGCTCTACCCTCAGCACTTTGTAAACATTTCACAGGACAATTTTAAAAACAGGAAGGTATGTACCATTGCTCTTCCCATTTTACAGATAAGCCAACCAAGGCCTGGAGGGATTAGTGACCTGCCTGCCTGTCCTCAGTAGCCAAGACAAAGTCAGGATCTGAGTCCAGGGGGTGGGTGGGTTCAGGAGTCTGTCTTCCTATGTTCAAACCTCCTTGCTCAGTTGTGTAGCTTTGTCGCCTCCCTTCTTGGGTCAGCTTTCCTTCCCCTACCCAGCTCTTCCCCCACTACCAATTTTTTCCCCCCTGTGCAGACAGCCTTGGAAAGACCCAGCCTGCTGGCCTTGGGTTCTGATAAGATCTGGCTGTGCTCCCTTTGTCTGGCCTGAACCTGCCTTTCTGAATGGCCCTGTTAATTGCAATTGACTCTCATAGAATGTGGATGGCAGTGCTACTTGACACCGACTAATGCCTCTGACTTTTCCTCAGTGGCCCCAGCAGTAGACTGGAGCAGACAGGAGGGGGGAAGGTCAGAGGAGGGAGTGGGGGAGGGGTCAGAGGTGAGATAGTGCACTTTTGATTCTGATAAAATACATTAGAGCATTAGAGCTTCTTCTGTTTGTCGAGGTTTACATGCATGTGCATGCTCTCTCTCTCTCTCTCTCTCTCTATGTTAGGAGGGGATGTTGTCATTTCTAGGAATTCACAGTAAAATGAGAAAAGATTAGGAGATTTCACCGCTGTAGCTCCTGTGAAGACTCAGGACTTTTTTCTTTTTATTATTTTTTTCCATTTTCTAGCTTTAGGGCTAAGCGTGAAAAAAGATCTTTGAAGCATAAAACCCGAACAATGAGTCTAAAGCAAGAGAATTAAGCCCTACAGAGAGCAGGTGGTAGACGCTTGGTTTTCTGCAGGCCTACTACGTATTGGCCCTGCTTTCCTTTTATAACTTCCCGCAGTCCTTTCCTTTTATCTTCCCGCAGATAGAGCCCACTTTAGAGGTGGAAAAACTGAGGCTGAAAGACTAGCTTGCTCTGTGCTCAGCCATCCTCGTTCTGTTTCATTGTCCTGGGGGAGGTCTGAACCGTGAGCTTGTGCACCACTTTGGATCGGAAGTCGTGCAGGGCACTCTGCGCGTGCTCAAGCCTGGCGGCCTCCTTCCCGGAGGCAGGCAGCTGTGCCCACACTTTCCCATGCACTGTCTCTCAGGGACCTCTGAGTTCAGATGATCCTGTTTCACGGGTGAGAAAGCTGAGGTGCGCAGAAAAAGGGGGCAAAGTGCCCAAGGTCACAGACTTGGTTCATCACTGAAGTGGGAATAAACCAAGGGTTGGTTTAAGGTGACCGGGCAGAAGGGGTGGGGTTGGGGAGAGACCCCCAAACTGCAGGTCTGTCTGTGACTGGCCTGGGTGGGGGGTCTGGTGTCAACTGTGGAGGGACTCTTTAGGGAAGCATTTGGGGATCACAGTTTGTTTCCATTTTAATTTCCACACAGTGCTGGGGCAGATCATAGCCTGTGACCACCTAGCCAGGAGAGTGACATGGCATTGCTGGCAAACAAAGCCAGGTCACTGCCATTTGGCTGAAGCCTTCAAAGCACAGACGAATGAACAAAGTTAAAAATGATTCCCGGGAGGCAGGTGAAGAGTTTCTCTAAAGTCGCAAGCATGAGCTTCACTAACAAATGAATGAACATCATTTAAGGGATAGTTCACTTAAAAGTTTAGATTTTTGACTTCTCTTGCAATATTAGAATACCACCAAAGGCCAGCCATTCTGGATTAGAATTCTGTCAGGCAGAATTGGCAGGAGGGTGGTGGGTTGGGCAAGGGGAGACTGCGCCCCCTAGAGGGGATAAGGACTCCCAGGCCCATATTCCCAATTCATCTGCTTCCACCATGTCTGATACCTGCCTGGCCCCTCGGGCTTTTGAGTGTTGGTTCCTGAAGTGGAATGAAGAAGGACTTCAGAGCAGGAAGAACCACCAGCTGCTTACTGTCTCTGAGCTGATCATTAGTTTTCTCAGCTGTTAGGTGGCCCTGCTGAGACCCACCCCACATGGCTGCTATAGGGTGACCAATGCTAGCCAGTGCAGTCCTTTAGTAAGTGCTCAGGGAATTGTCATAGCTGCTATTGAATATGCCTCCCCACATCCCTTCCTTCAGGGTAAAAGCATGGACATCATGAAGCTCAGAGGGACGGAGGAAGGCAGGCTGCTTTCCTGAACAGGTGCCTCCTCCCCAAACCCTCCATTTCCTTGGATTTCTGAATGACCCCTTATGAGAACAAAGCTCTTCACACCTTTGTTAATTTTTTTCAGGTGTAAGGGTCCCCCAGGAGATTTTCCTAAAGGAAAAGGCAGGGATGCCCACATCCCAAACCAGAATCAAATGCAAATTTGACAATAGGACCCGTCCCAGGTAGAGAAAAGCTCCCTTTTAATTAAAAGCCTGGAAGGACGGACCCTTTAATTGCTGCACTTGTAGTGTCAGGGCTATCAATATCAGGGCCTCTTTCATTAATAAACTGGCAAGTCAGAGAGCTGCAGGAGTGGGAGCCCCTCCCCCACCCCCTCGCACCCCGAGCTCTACTTAATCAAAGGCAGCCTCCATCAAACAGGAAAAGAACATGTAAATCAGCTGCATTAATTCTGCCAGCCCCAAATAGGTAGAAGGAAGGAAAATGAAAGGGGGCCTTCATCCGTTTCCCTTGCAGATGCCCCTGCTCTCTGTGAACCCAAGCAAGAGGCAGTTAAACGGCCCCGCAGATTGCGAGCGACTCGGGGAATGCCTGGGTTTATGTATGGATTAGCACAGTGATAGACCCTGAGTAGCAGAGACGAAGACTAATTACCTGACAGAGCTCCCCTCCACTCGCCTGGGTCATTGAAATTAATTTCTGCTTTCAGGCTTGGCAGAAAGCAGCTGCAGAATTTCAGTTCAATACTCAAATTAACGGGGAGCCGAAATTATTTCTCTGCACAGGCAGTATTAGAGGAGTGGGTTACCAAATAGATCTTGATCGCAGACACCAAAGAAAGGATTATTCCTCCCTTTTCATCAAGAGCCCTAGGTCCTTGCAAAGTGCAAAGGGAGGTGGCGGCCGGGCGGGGTGGAGGGGAGAGACAACAGTCAATGGGTCGGAGAGTTAACACTCCAGGGCTGTATTGCATTGGGTGTGATGTACCTCCCTGCGTGGGAGACCTCCTGCCCCCAAATAATTTACAACTTCTCTCCATTTAACAAAAACATTAAATTAAATGTATGGCCCTTTCCTGTACAACCAAATCAAAATTCCTAATCAAGGGCTATTTGTGAATATCTGGTCTACAGCATCCCAGGTTAAAGCCATGGGTGGAAAGGGGAGAGAGAAGAGGGGGAAGAAGTCATAGGTCAAATTCGAACCCAGGGCTTTGGTCCCTGAGTTCATCTTTCTGTGGCTTCATGTTGCCTTTCTTTTTTCGCTCAAAGTCCCTCTCACTGTTTCTTTTTCTCTGGCTTTCCTGCTTCCATGTCGGCCTCGGTGGGATCCATCAACTGTGTTAACACCATCTGCTCGCTCCAGGTGAAGTTCAGTGCTGCCCTGGCCCCTAGCTCTCACCTCGCTTGTCTCTGTGAGTTTTCTGCCACCAGGACCCACCCCATGGGTGAGACCCATGGGCAAGCTGAGTCCCCGTAGTCTTGCCATGGGCTCTGCTGGCTAAGGCAGCTGCGGGTGCACGGCCAGGTCCCACCCTGACCACTGTTTCTTTTGTTCCTTCTGAGACTGGCTCCACACTGGGGTGCATCAGCGGGGAATCCCGGTGTGAGGCCCATTCATCACAAATGCCGGAAAACCGTCTCTTTCCTAACTTTGCCGAGCCCTTTAGGATGAGCACATAGTTTAACAGTCGACTGGAATCTGGAATCCTACTGCCTGTACACAAATTATGCCCCACTCCTACTAGGTGCGGAACTGTGGGATTATTGCTATACTAGTGATGTATCACTGGAACCTACTATTACAATTATTCACAGCCATATCTGGCATTTTTAATGCCTAAGAACTCAAAAGAAAACATCTATTAGAATAGGAATAGTTGCCATATATCACATACTTACCATGTGCCAAGCATGCTTATATTTATGTGAAAAAAATAAAATGAACCTTGGTGAGGTTTTCTGAACTGTGAAGCTGAGGATCTGACCAGCACAAACATCCCATCGCCAGTTCAGGGGCAGCGCAGGGACACGAGCCCCGGTCTCCGTACCTCCAAGCCCTTAGAGCACCTGCGTGCCTGTTTGTGCGCCATGATTCAGCCCGTAGTACAGGTTAGGCCCCTGCTAACACGTCCATTCTTAAACCCGTGACCTCGTGGCGGATGACTTCCACATCTCATTACCACTCCCCTGAGCTCCGAGTCCCCAGTGGGATAAGGAGGTTAATCAGCCACGCACCGAATCTGCTTATAAGGCTGTTTCATGTACAGTTTTTATATCTTGGCTCCTAATAATGGTCCCATTATAAATGATTGTCTCACTATGATATACTGGTTCCTTGCCTTCTAGGAACTGATTTAAAAGGAAGCCCTGGACTTCTCGTGCCCATAGAGTTTTTCATATTGCTTTTTGCTTGCTCAGCAGCTAAAGTGGTAGGGGGAACCAGCCCCCTGCTCCAAAAATTATTTTCTTCCCAGCATGAGGAAGTTGTCATAATTAGTAACCTCCAGCTTACTTGATATCTTGATACTACCTGTGGAAAAAACCACCACTTCCTCCAGTTCCCATATCCCCCCCCTCCCCGACCCCTCGCCGCCCCACTTCTGATCTGACAGGTAGTGCCAGTGGACAGATGCTCACCCCTGGGTCTGTCACCTTCCTCTTCTGTGCGAGCAGAACATTTTAATTATTACTAGGGTGACTTGAGGGAGGAGGTCATGAGGAGTATATAGCATCAGGGATTGTATTTGCAAACCGAAAACCTTGGGCATATGTATCCAGGAAATACTTATTTAGTGTCTATTATGGGCCCAGAATATGAGTGCATGGCCAGGTACAGCAGGACTGAATGCATGAGACCAAGGCACATCCGGGAAGCCTGGAATGCGTGCTATGAATCTAAATAAGCACATACTGGAATTATTAAGGAAAATGGCACTTGGTGGAATTCTTTGTGCTAGTTATTATTAACCTATGGAAGAGCCTCAGTTTTAGTCCTCAATGAGTTTAAAATCAAGGAAATCATTAAAGAATGCTTTTTTTCTTCCACAGTTGGGTTCATTAAATATTTAAAGTGCTTTAAATTCTTCCCTGGACATCAAGGCTCGGCAATGTACCTTCCAGCTACAATGATCTTCCTGCTCTTCTCAGGGCACGTCGACCCCTTTTCTATCCCAGGGTTTTCCACGTTCTGACTCTTCTCCTGCCACTGTCTTCCTCCCTCCCTTGGTACGGCTATCTCCTCTTCATCCCTTAGCACAAATGCCCCTCCAAGAGGCCACTTCTGACAATCTGCACTGGTTTCCTATTGCTGCTGTAACAAATGGCTGCAAGGATGGTGGCTTAAATCATGGCAATCTATTCGCTCGCCATTCTGGACATTAAAAGCCCAACATGGGTCCCACTGGGCTGACATCAAGGAGCTGGGGGGCTCAGGTTCTTCCGGGGGCTTCGAGGGGGCTCTGTTGCAGTGTCTGGGGGCTGCTCGTGCTCCTTGGCCCAGGGCCCTCTCCCCGTCTCCCTTCCTCACCTCTGGCCTTGTCGCCTCCGCCAGTCTCTGACTCTGCTCCTCCTGTCTGGCTTTTCTCTTTTTAGGATCTTTGTGATTCCACTGGGCCCACCTGGGTAATCCAGCATATTCTCCCCAACTCAAGAACCTTAACTTTTCACCTCCGCCAAGTCCCCTCTGCCATGTAAAGTAACGTATTCACAGGTTCCAGGGGTCCGGACGTGGTCATCTTCTGGCACTATTATTCCTTCTGCCTGCCACTCTGCCCCTCCATTCACTACAGGAGCCTTGAGTTCCTTAGGCTTGTAACACTAGAGTAACTTACATATTTAAAATTTTATTATATCTGGATATTTAATTGGTTCAGGCTCTACTGGACCTGAGTATTCGGAAGATGTCATCACGAATCTCTCTCTCTGGCCCTTTTTGGCCCAGCTTTGCCCTGTGTTGACTGGGGAACTTTCTTCCCTGGTAATGGCAAAGCTGGGTGCACCTTTAGGATGGCAAACCCCAGTGTCAAAACCTGGAGTTGACCAGTTGACCTTTATTGGTCTCCCATCCAAGTACTAACAAGGCCCAACCCTGCTCAGTTTCTGAGATCAGATGAGATCGGGTGCATTCAGGGTGGTGTGGCCATAGACGACCTTCACT
Source organism: Artibeus jamaicensis (assembly GCF_021234435.1). Classification (NCBI taxonomy): domain Eukaryota; kingdom Metazoa; phylum Chordata; class Mammalia; order Chiroptera; family Phyllostomidae; genus Artibeus; species Artibeus jamaicensis. The sequence goes on along the minus strand of NW_026521842.1, from coordinate 10,380,199 downwards.
GGTCTAGTTGGGGTGCATCCTGGAATCAGCATGTAGAAATGATCAGACACACATAAGCCATGTACCACCACGAATGGAGGTTGGGTGGGAGCTGTTTCCCAAAGGAATCAGGGTGTTTTATTGTAAAAGCAAATGAATGCTGGCCAGGCTCATACAAAGATGTGGAATAACTGCCCTTTAAAGTGTTGCCTAAACTCTTTTCTCACTTTAAAGATTAGCTGCTTATTCCAGTTAATTCTGTCTTTCTTCACATATATCATTACACAAAAAAGCACCTGATTATACCATTATGGTCCTTTTTTCAATCTATTGTACAAGGAAATCTTTTGCAAAGCATCTTTGGGTCTGTTCGGAAGAGAGGGGACACCAGCCTGCTTTGTGCCAGGCGCTGTTCAGGCCTGATCTGCATTCTGTCACGCCTCCACTGCCGGCATCCTGTGAGGGCGGGCGTACTCCTCCCTGCTTTACCAAGTAGTAGTTGTCTCTTCACGCGTGTACACGAGGGCCAGTGACACGGGACAGCCCTCAGACCGGCACTTCCTGTACTCCTCAAAACAGTCCTCAGCATGACTCAGGATGTCCCGCCCAGTGAGCAGCAAATACGGGGTTTAAACCCTCGCCCCCAAACAGAAGCTTCTAAAAAGAAGTTTTTAAAACAGAGCCAAAAATGTGTTGGCTACCGCTGGTGACACCAAACTGAGTATTTCTGCCTTTTTAGGACACCAGGCCTTTCCCCCTCTAATTCTAAAAAGTGAGAGGTTTTTCATTGCTGGTTTTCTAAGAAGCGACATTAGTAATCACTTTGGAAGACATTTTATATGAATGGTGAGCTTTTCTTTTTCATTTGCTTTAGCTTGGTCTTTTCCATTATTCATTGGGCTTTTTGAACCCTCCTATCTGTACACCGTATTTATTCTTACTCACCCAGAATAGGTGTGTGGAGAAGATGAAGCCAGAGAGAAAATCAGTCAGACAGGAATTATGTTGCGAGATGACTGATAAATTACCACCTCCCAGAAGTTGTATGAAAAATGGCTATTTCTTTAGGACGTCAAAGAGCCTTTTTCCCTTCCGATTCACGTATATCCCTACACAAAGGCCCTTGTAACAGGGAGTTGGTTTCTAGACTGTGTAGGGCCTTCTGGGAACAGGATGCCCTTGTCCCAAGGCAGTGCTGAGGGATGGTGCCTGTTCACCTGCAGCTAGCCTGTTCCTCCGCACGCACTGCGTTAGCCAAGTGTCTCCTTGACGGCTGTCTGTGGATAGCTCTGGGGTGCCCAGTCCCTGGTCAGTAGAAGATCTTGCTAATGAGAGACCCAATGTACAGACAATGCCTAGAGCCTATTTGGCTGCAACCTCCGAAGCAGCCAGCCCGAGAAGCCAAACCACAGCCTCTGCAGCACTCAACCAGGAGTATCCAGAACATGGTCAGCAACACCCCACTTCCCTCGTTCTTATACCCATGTCCAACGCGGGACTAGCCAGAGAAATCAGTCACGCATGATGCCCTGCTTCTAGTTAACCCACTTCTGGCTCCCCTGTGCCAACAGCCTCTACTAGGAACACACCGGAAGTCTGTCATCGTTTCACTGTAGAACCCCTCTTCTCCCCTGTGCACATTCGACTGTCTGCCAAACACACCTGAGTGGTGGCTGACTCCCCTGCTGATCTTTGAATAAATGGACTCCGTTTGTTCTCATTTGGGTGGCCTTGGTTTATCATGACATCGGCTTTGCACTAAGTGCTTTTTTTCACACAACTCTTCCCCATGACTCATCTTCCCCACCTCTGAGTTTTCTCCTCTCTCATCTGGCCTTCTCCAATAGCTCTGCCCTCTTTTGACCTTGGCTAAAATAACTGGTTACTGTCATTGCATTGTTTTGTGTGTCAGGTGTCTAAGATAGGCGCAGTGTATCACTCATCATCTTGTTTAACTGTTAGAGAAGTCGCACAAATACACTCCGAGCCCCCATTTCACAGGTCTGGTTAGTGAGCAGTTCGAAGAAGTAGGTGGTCCTGGCTGTCCAGGGCCATAAGCCACAGCAGCAAGGGAAGACCCGCACTCTGTGTTGGAATCGAAGGCCCTGGGGCCATTTCGATCCACCTCTCTTCTCTGACTCCAACTCCCGGAAGGGCAGGTTCTGCTATAATTTGTCTGTGCTTCCCTCTCAGCAGCTAGAAGCCAGGACTGACTTAAAAGTCTGAGGAAGAGGAAGGATAGATGACAAAGAAGAAAAAAAAAACAGGAAGATGAATCCACATTAAGAAAAGAAAAAGTGTTTGGCTAGGTCCCATTGAAAGGATTTTATTTTGCCTTGGCTGGTGTGGCTTTGTGGATTGAATGCCGGCCTGTGAACTTCAAGGTCACTGGTTTGACTCCAAGTTAGGGCACATGTGTGAGAGAGGCAACCAGTTGGTGTTTCTCTCCCTCACTTTCTCCCTCCCTTCCCCTCTCTCTAAAAGTAAATTAATAAAATCTTAAAGAAAAGATGAAATGGGACTTATTTTTCCTTTTAATAGATTATTCAATACAGTGACCATATTGTTCCTCTATGTCTTCAAGACATACTTGGAAGATGAAAAGGTTTGTATTTTTGCTTAGCACTCTTTGGGAAGAGACTTTTAGAAGAACACACTCGTATCTGTAAATATACATGTAATTTCTTCCTTAAACCCTGTAAGCTGGGGACGCCACCCACGACGCAGATGATCCCAGACCCAGCTTTGTCACCTGTGTGAAACTGGGTCTTGGCACCCTCCTTCCCACTGCTGTTCACCATGGCGGCAGCCTGTTCCCAAGACATTTAACATTCTCCCAACGACTTCTCCAGAATCCAAAGCCTCAGTGGTATGAACCCAGGACAGCCACATTCGAATACATTTTTCATGTATAGGTAGTTCACTCTAGTCTTTGAAATTGTGCAATTAGCATATGTTGTCATAGTGATGTATTTATTATAATGGAGGTAGTCTCGGGAAACCAGATTTAATAGTTTTAAATCAGAGGCCAACGTGGACCTTTAGGAATTCCATGAGCAGTAAATTTTTTGCCTGGTGAAAGGTTATGGAATGGGTTTCCCTGCCACATCCCCCCGTCTCACAAATCTCACTGGCCGACTAAAGTTCCACTGTGGATTTTTGGGACCTGGCCACCTGATGCAGAAAGAAATTGCAGAGTTTATACTGTCATCTACACAACACACCTTGTAATGAAAAAGGAGTGGGGAAAAGTGGCTGTTAGGTTTCTATCCTAACCCCTTATAAAATGCACGACTCTCTAATGGAGAAGCTCACAGCCTGGGACTGAAGGGAGTTTGGCTTTTCTGGCATTCAACTGATAGTCCCTTGACTGCTAAAGCCATTGCCCATCTGTTTAGCTATCATATTCACATGGGAGTTGGACCCTGCCCCCCATTCGGGGCCTGGATATCCCACACCTCTCAGTTTGCATTACCAGGATCCCAGAAAGGCTCTTATTTTACAAGCTCCAAAGTAGCACCGTGGTGTGCAATCTTTACTTAAACTGCTCCATTTCGAATGTGTACTCCCCAGCATGCTTAAACGGAAAGGTGAATGAGAGAGAGAGAGAGAGAGAGAGGCAGAGAGAGGCAAAGGTATTGGAAGGCTGTGGGTTGCTTTGTGCCTGTAGAAAAGACATAAAGATTGAATTAGACTCTTAAACTATCTGTGGGTTTCATGTTGACTCTAAGCAGCTATTCAGTGTCTTACTCAGGTAGGAGAACAGCCCCCTGTGGGCAGGGGACAGAGCTCACCTCCCCGACCGCATCCCTTGCCTCCGCCTCTGCCCCCACTGCAGGTACTAAGCATCAGTGCTCAGCTGAAGAATGTAGCTGTAGCTTCCCTGAAACCACAAGGAGAACCTCTTCAGTAATCAAAGAGCAAATGCTTTGGAATCAGACACAACTGGGTATGAATCTGGGTTCTACCGAACTGATTGGTGGGACTCCGGATGAGCCTCACTCTTTCTGAGCCTTACTTTTTTCATGTCTTGGGTGGGGGAAGTATTGTTAGCTATTCCCCTGAGGAGTTAGATATAGCATAGGTGAGATGGCTGGCAGAGTGCCAGGTGCAGAGAGGGTCACTGTTAGCCATTGATTTATTGCTATGATTATTTTCTGCCAAGATCAGGTATAAGATGAATGTATTATTGGCTTTCCTGGGACTGTTTTAAAGGAAGTTATCTATAAGCCTTCATGATAAGCCAGGTGTCTAGAAGACAACTTGAGAGCAAGGCTCCAGGTTACTTAAAAACCTGTTGGGGCAGTTGTGTCCCATGCATGCCAGATGCAATCGTGGGCACTACAAAGGGCAGCGAAGAAACCCTAATAAATCACACAGACCCGGCGGCAGCTCACTGTCCTCTGGACTCTGGAGTGCTCCAGGCACAGTCATTCTCAACCCGTTGGGGGTTTCCTGTGTGTTACCTACTCAGCTGTCATCAACTCCCAGCCCCCGCCCTCCAGGACTCAAGGTTTAGGGGGCTCAAGAATTGGGTGCTGCGGAAAAGATGCAGACTGTGACTTCTCTGTGATAAAAATAGAGCTGGTAGATAATCAGATAGTTTTTATTCGTGTATATCTTTTTATTAGACTGTGGGTTTCTTAACTTGTCTGAACAATGACTTAAGTGAATTATTTGACGAGACTCAGGAACAGAACCTGATTTGACTTGTTTTCTCCATCAGCAGTTACTCATTACTTTGAAAAAGCAACTTTTGTATTTTGAACGTGGTAGTAAGTAATATGCATGGTAGAAAAAGGAGGAAGAGGAGGAAAATGTTTAGGAATCTAGACAGAAGAAAATTTAAATGTGGGGTATTTTTTCCACCCCCTATATGATCCCTCCTAATATTTTGTTGTTTGTTCTTTGTTTTTTTCTTCTGAATGATGGCATTAAAAACAAAAAAAAACCTAGGTTCATAATGTATGTATTTATATTCTTTTTTTTATAATAAGAATTTCTTAAGTCATTAAACATTGCTTGGAAAAATAATGATTTCATAAGTTGAGCCATGTGAATGGTCTTTTATTTAACCCTTTTTCAGTTGTCGGATACTTAGGATATTTATAGTCTAGGCAGTGTATTTTTAAAAATGAGTAATCATGTTTATTTTTGCCTCGTATATTTTATAAAGTAAGCATAGCAGTTATGATGGGTAACTTCCTAATATTCTTTTACCTCCAATGATTACCTCTAAGCTCCTCATGCTATCCTATACATCTTTCCAGTGATTGCTTTAAAAATAGACATGTGACCCAGTCCTGGCCAATGAAAATGGAGGGCATTGCCGGGAACTGTTTTCTTACTCCTAACCAAGATACCCCGGCAGAGGCCTACTTTCTGCTTCCTCTAGACCTTCTCAGCCTAGACATACCAGAACCATCTCGCGTAGTTAACCCCAAGAAGAAGAGAGGAGCAAATGGAAAGTTCCTGGGTTCATTGTGGCATTATAGAGCTACTGGTTCCTCTGTACATGTGACCTATCCACCTCTAGATTTCCAGTGGTCATAAAATAAGCTATTTTGAATTGAGTTTGAATCCTGTATCTGTTACTTGAAGGTTGACACGTGCTGGATCATTCAAGAGGCGTGAGCATCTTGAATCTTTTATGTAAAGATTTTATGTGAAAATCTTCACACTACACAGACTCCCACAGAGGGAGAAGCAGAGATTCAGAGAGATGAAGATTTGCCCAAAGTCACAGCCAGTTTTGGGAACCTAGACTATTGTAGGACCTTCTTTAAAAGTCATGTGTCTGCTACTTAAAGCAAAGTGCCTTTCCTCACCTTCAGGTAGAGAGATATTCTCAAAGGACCAATCTGGTGACATGGGGTGAACCCAGGACTGAAAGTCAGAAAGTGCGAGTTCCAATTATCTCTGACCCTTCATCTGGGAGTGTGATTTAGGCAGAGTCTCTCAACCTCTCCACATTTCAGGTACCTTGCTAGTAAGTGAAGTTCATGTACTCGCACAGGACTTAGGAAATAATTATATAATTATCATCATCGTTGTTTGCCTATACCAATGATATTGATCAAGTACCTACTAGGTGTCAGAGTCTATTCTGTATATTAGCAATGTGCCACTGAACAAACAGATACCTCTGCCCTCATGTTTTTATTTATTTATTTGTTTATTTATTTACTTATTTATAGGGGGGAAGGGAAGGAGAAAGAGTGGGAGAGAAACATCAGTGTGTGGTTGCCTCTCACATGTCCCCTACTGGGGACCTGGCCTGCAACTCAGGCATGTGCCCTGACTGGCAATCGAACCGGCGACCCTTTGCTTCACAGGCCCGCACTCAATCCACTGAGCTACACCAACCAGGGCTCATGGTTTTTATATTCTAATGAATATGGCAGGAAATAAATAGGTAAAACACTAAACTGTATGCTTTGGAAGAAAGAACCGAAGTTCTTTATGGATTTGACTTCTCCATGATCTAGATAATATTTTAGGTGAACAGTTATTATTTTTGTCTGTCTGTCTGTCTATCCATCCATTCATTTTTTTCTTCTGTCTCATATATTTTATGTTAATTTATTATTATTTTGTCTATGAATTTCTTAACCTTTCTTAACCCACAGCCTAAGTAAATTGATTGGACATTGTGATAGAACTTACTTTTATTATTGTTTTGATTTTTTTTGAATAGACTGATGTTTTCTAAATTGTGTTCCAAGGACCCCTGAACATTATAGTTGTATTTTTTGGTGTGTCTCTTGTGTGTATGAGTGTGTATGTGAGAGAGAGAGAGAGGAATTGCATACATGTTTATCTCAATGGAAATCTAGAAAGATGAATGAAGCATCGGTGGGTCATCTGGGAGACCACCTTAAAAATAAACAGTGCTGAATTGAAATGCCTGTGTCTTCATTTTGCATTGGCGGTTGTTTTGGCATAACTATGGCTGCTTTCCAGTCTTCTGAAGTCTTCTTACCCACCCTGCATGAGGACCCTGATCAACCTTATTTTACAAGTGGGGAGCCTGAGACTCAAGGGAGTTTCTGTGATTTGCCTGGACCACACGTCCCTCTGGTTGCAGTCCTGAGAGGTGAACTTGGGTCTCACACTCTTCACACTCCAGCCTCTGCCTCTCGTCTCCCTGCCTCTCAGGTGGTGGGACGTGGGCACTGATTTGAATTTGATCACTTAAGATAAAACAGCTGAAAAGTGCTACAGAGCAGGGCCTCTCCCTTCTGAGAACTTGATATACCGAAGTTGGCTTGATCTCCTCAGCCTGTATCTTGAGGGAACAAGTAAATTAAACAAGTAATTATATCCATAATGTTTTTAGAAGTTAGATGATTTAAATATATGAATCTCATCTGAGTGTGCAGCCTTTGTCTACAGTGTTTCCTGCCAAAAGATCTCTTGACAGGAAATAAACATTAAAATAATCTTTAATCCCTTGTCTGGTCTATTACCATTAACAATTGATGCACTTTAATTTTGTGGGATTTTAACTACAAAATGGAACGGCTAAGTAGTGATAATTGGGTTTGGAATTATACGGTCATTTATATCAACAGAGATGCAAGAGGCTGGGAGGGGGGGCGATTAATTATTTACTATTTCCTGGCTGTGGTTCCTATTATAGAATTTTCTGATATGTTCTGCTGTGAACAATTATCGCCAAATGAAAGTAAACAAATCTGTGATCTGAAGCCTTATTTAGAAGTTAGACTACATTTAGGTGATATGGGCCTGATTTCCACTAACCCCGTGAGCCGCGTGTGTTCCTTCTCTCAGGGTCCCGCTGGCTCTGTATTTGGATATGGTTATCTCTGTGCATCTTAAGCTCCAAAATGTGCAGCTGCGGGGAAATGCTGCGGTTTGCCAGGAAAACAGCAACGTTGAGTCAGATCTCGGTTCTGTACCAAAGGCATGTTTGGGAGGGGTTGTGGTGTTTTCTTCCCTCTCGCTGGTTTGCTTCATCACAGTGTGCAGAGAGGAACAAAATTACTACATCAAAATAGCAGTTACTCCCTGCTTACCCCCTTAACAAGAGAGAGTGCGTGTGAAATGCAGGACCGCTGCCCTGTGCCTCAGTGTCCCCGTCGCTGTTCAGCAGCAGGTCTGCACTGCCGCTCCGATCTGTGTGGGTGTGCCGACCCTGCTCCAGCATGGAGCTTCCTTTCCTGTTCCTACACTGTAACACAACCACAGGGCTCATCCCTGTGTCTCCTTGGCTGTCCCTGCAAGTAACTCCTCCCAAAGCCAAGAGCTAACTAAGGTCATCAGATAGATTGCTCTGACTCCTGAAGGTTGGTGGACACTTGATGTGATGTGTTTCATGAGAAGCAGGGGCTCAGTCAGGGGGAAGATGGGGAAACAAGCCATTCCAAGAGTCACTCGGACCCTCATGGCCTTGCCCCCCCCCCGCCCCCTGACTCTGGAGCACCAGGGCACTCTTGCCTGTGTTTGATCAGCATGTTTTCCTTCTTGGTTCACACACACATTTAGTCCTGGAAGTCATGCAGCCCCCTCTTATTGATTCCTACAGCCCCTGCTCCTACTGCTGAATCCGTGGCACTGCTTATCCAGTCGCACAATCTGAAAATCAGGCAGCCACCTGGTACCTCCCTCACCATGATGTCCTGCCGTCCCTGAGTTGTGTCACTTCTACTGCCTTGGGCGTGTCCCCATTTGTCATTTCCACCATCGCCACCCTAGTTGTGGTTGCCATGGTCCATTGTCTGGGTCCGTGCAGGGGAGCTTCTGTGGCCTCCAGGTTCGTGGCCACCCCAGGCCCACAGATCAGAAGGAAATGGTGAAGGCGACAGGAGACTTAGCGCTTCCTCCGCATTCTTCTCCCACAGCCTCTGAGCAGTCCCATGCCACAGGGCCCTGCGGCATTTTAACAACAGTTCAGGGGTGCACACTGGTGGCACCCAAGCAAGAAGACAGCAGAGTGAGCGGACTGGGGGTCCAGATGCACCTCAGCTTCTAAGCTAAGGCAAGGTTGAAGCACAGAAGCCTTCTGAAGAGAGCTCCCGGCCTCGCCGTGCGGTCAGGCCCTGGTGGCGGATCCCAGGCCCCTCCTGTGTTCGCAGCATGTAGCCTGGGAGGTAGAGCAGAGACTTGTATGAAGTGCGCTGAGCCATGCTTGACTCTTGATTTGTTGTTGTTTTTATTATTATTACTAACTCAGTTTTATTGGGCGGCTGGAGGGTGTGGAGGTTGGTCGTAATTGTTCTCACTAGGAGGACACAGTACTCACGAAGCTGCAGTGCCCAACACAGTACTCACGAAGCTGGACTCAGGGGCCAGGTGACTGATTTTTTTTTACCTCGTACCAGAGTTCCTCAACCTTGAACTACTGACCTTCAGGTTGGATGACTCTGTGTTGTCAGGGGCCCCGGTGTGCACTGCGGATGTTTAGCAGCACCCCTGGCCTGGTAGATGCCAGTAGTGCCCACCTCCCTCTCAAGTCCTAAAAAAAACAGAAATATCTGCAGACATTGCCAAATGTCCCATGTGTGGGGATGGGTGGCAAAATCATCCCGGTTGAGAATCCCAGCTTTGTACCTTTCTAACAGTTTCAGTGTTTTTTCTCAGGAGAAACTATCGTAATAGAAATATAATAAAACCAGAAAGTATTAATGAAAGCAAAATCATAAAGAACTACTATCAAGCAACACGCGTTGTACGGTGCACCACACTCTGAACACCGGCCGTGGGGTATTCACTAAGGTAACCCTCATCAGAATGCCACAAGGCAGTGTATTCATTTCCTGGGGCTGCCGTAGCCACGCACCACAGCAGGATGGCTCAAAATAACAGAACTGAATTCTCTCACGACTTCGGAGAGCAGGAGTCTGAAGTCGAGGCATTGACAGGGCCGGTTCCTTTGGGGGTCTGACTCGGGACCTGCCCCAGGCCCGTCTCCCAGCGTCTGGTGGTTGCCTGGCTTGTGGGAGTATCGCTCCCTGCTTCCTTCTTCACAGGGCTCTTTTCCCTCAAGTCTGTGTCTTCTCTTCTTATAAGGACACCAGGCATGGGGTTGAGGGCACTCCTGAATCCAGTATGACCTCAGTTTAGTGTGACTAATTATATCTGCAAAGAGGCTATTTCCACACAGGGTCACATTCTGAGGTTCCAGGTGGACATGACTATGGTGGAAACACTGTTTAACCCGGTGCAGGCAGGTATCATGCACGTGTGTCTTTTACAGAAAACTGAGGCATGGAGATTCAGCGACTGCGTCATTATCCTCTGGGAACAGATTGGACAGCATGTTCTCAGGCTCCGCCCCAGACCCGTGGAGCAGAAACTGTGGGCATGGAACCCAACTGTCTTGTTTTAACGAGGCCTCCAAAGGGAATCTGATGCTCCGAAAGTTGGAGAAGCTCTGATGAAAAGAGAAATGCGAGAAAAACATCTCATAAAATCTTCTTTTTAGTAAATTATCAAATGTTTCTCACGTGCACTTGGTTACAAAGCCCAGTACTAATCTCTAACTCCAGAAGGTGGAGTCAGGGGAGTTCTGTTCATGGGTCTAACAGGGTCATTTGCTCCTCGTTCACCAGGGCCAGAAGTATTTGAAAGCCCGCAGTGTTCTGATATTTGTCTACATGAAGACAGGGAGCGTCAGGTCAAAGGCAAATTGAGAAAAGTGTTTTCACCTTTGTAAGTCACTCCTGTCTCCTTAGCGGTTTGTTCCAGAAGGCAAACCAGTGGGCACCCAGCTCCTTTCTCTCATCAGCCGCCTTCTCATCCCAAGGGCCCTCCCTGCCAGGAACGGAACATGCCATTAGTGCCTGTAATGAAGTCAAGTCATTCCAGGCTCCTCTGTTAATTGATCTTCATTTCCTATTATTTCACCTCAAAGCAAACACATCACTCACCATAGTGACATGGAGTTGTCTGTCTTCTCTCTGCAAGCATTTGCTTCTTTAAACAAGCTTTTATTGTTCTCTATTTCAGAAGGCCTTTCCCCATCTGTTTTCTGTAGTAAACTCTGCTTCTTTTTTTTAAAAAAGTAGAGATTATATAAATTAATGCCATCAGCAGGAGGGAAGTAATTACCCTACAGGATAGGTGGTCGATGGACCGGTCACTGCAAGCCCACCTCTAAGATGCACTTCTGCAAGTTAAGGGTCTCAAACTCGGGGCAGAAGCTGTTCAATTTATTTGAGGATGTTTGGTGTGAACTCGGGAGAAACTGAAGAAAGTTGGAAACATTGATATTCTTTTGGGGGTGGCAGAGGCCTCTCAGCTCAAGAGGAAGCCCCTGCTTTCATGGCTCAGTTTCCAGTGGGAGAGGACCTGGCATAGAGATTTGGTGATTAGCACCCCAAGTCCTTCAGTCTTCATCAGATAATGCACAAAACTTGCCAGGGCTTCCTCTTCCTGGACAAGTTTGTACTGTTGCTACTTTGGGTTTGTTTTAATGATTTGTGCTGCTTACCCCAACACTTAGGAGAGGTAAAACAATAAAAGGAATAGAAGCTCATGGTAAAATTTTCAAACCTTTCCATAAAATTTAACAGTAAAAGTTTTCTTCCTTACCTCATTCCCAACCATCTCTCCAAAAGACATCACCTTTAAAGATATATTACGACTCTTTCAGAACATCACGAGTGTTTACCATCAGATATAGATGTGCATAGTGTTTTAAAAAATGCATGCCACTGAGACAATTGAATACGTTTTGTTCATGACCTTGCTATTTTGATTTAATAATGTCTTGGAGATTATGTGATACCAGCATGTGGAACTGGACCTCCTAATGTGCCTTGACTGGGTAATATTCTATCATATGTCCTATAATTTATTTATTCATTTCTCTATTGGCAGGCATTTAGGTGGAGTTCATATTTTGCTTCTATACATGATTCAGTAATGAACATGGCTACCTATGTATTTTGTCTACTTGAGCAAAGATATCAAAAGGGTGATTTTTCTGTAGCAGAAGGGCTGGAACCAAGGGTATGTGCATCTCCAAAATAATTGGTTTCATAGGAATTGCCAAATTATCTTCTAAAATGCTTGCCACAGTTTTCTCCCCACCCTCACATGACCATGCCTGTGTCACCCCAGAAATCACCTCCAGTGGCAGCAGAAGAAAGGGCTCAAATGCAATTGGCAGACCCAGCCAGTCAGCAAACTGGCTTTTTAAAAAGAACCCCTTTTTAAAAAATTCATGGTGCTGTCATATGATCAAGTTCTCACGAAGCAACCACTTCACAACACGGGGTAGCCCAGTCCCCAGGCTTGGCAATTTTTTTTCCGCTTTTCAATACATCACATTGATTTTCTGTATGACTTTATCAGCTTAATACAAAGTGGGATTGAACAGTTATTTGTCTGGATTTGACCATTCCTTATCAAACATTTATGATTTAGCTTTCGCCACGGCATCTTCTTGTAAGGTGTTTCTTATTTTTATCTTTCTCTGTAAAGGTGGGATTGTGTTGACAGCCCTGTAATAAATCTCTCTTGAAAGAGTTGTGTTGCCAAGGGGCGGGCAGAGGGTGGGGGCTCTGCGCATGGGCTGTGCGAGGAAAAGCTTCAAGAAGAGCCCATGTGAGTCATTTCCAGACCAAAGTCATCTCTTAATAATAGTAATGGACTCCCTGACTTTGGGGTGTGTAATATATTAGGACTGGGTGCTTCATAGGGAAGCAGAGAAGGGTGCTGCTCTGTTGATGAATTGTCCAGTAAATAAGTGAGGTTGTTTCGCCAAGACCAATTCTCAGAACCACCTTCTATCTGTACACAGAACAATGTCACTGTCAAGGTCAGGGCAAGGTCACCAGCCTTCACTGAGTATCTTGGTCTGAATTCAATCTGAATACAAGAGATTAGAAAATAAGAGAGTGTGCTGGGATTTCCTTGGTTTTCTCTCTTTCATTGTTCTATTTCTTTTTTGGTGAGGCGTTTTCTGGTTTCATGTAGAAAAAAAGGAAATTAAAAAATTGCTCTCAGTTTTAGAAAACTTCACTGAGTGCCCACTCTGTGCATCCTACCTCGGGAACCAGTTCCAAGGAAACAGACATGACGGGGGCAGTGCGGTCAAGTGGGAGGAGCAGCCGAAACATGACAAGCTTGCATGGCCACTCTTTGCAGCTGGGTGACCCAAAGAAGCCTTTTATTATTGTATTTTATTTGTGGTTTTGGCTTAAACCAACACATATCTGTCACATCACCGTTTCTGAGGATATAGAATCATCCAGGTATGGTTTAGCATCTCTCTCAGGCTATAATCACAGGTCTGGACTGGGGACAGTTTGCTCCCAATCTCATGTTCATTGTTCTTGTCAGGATTTGTTACCTTAGTTGTTGCTGGACTGAGGCCTGGGTTCCTGGTTGGGTGCTGTTTGTGGGTTGCAGCCACATGGGCCTCTCTAAAGGGCAACTCCCAGTATGGCAGCTGGCTCCCCTCCGAGCCAGACAGCAAGAGATGCTGAGCCAGACAGGGCCCTGAATCTCAGAAGTAAAAGTCTACCATTGTACATCTTATTGAGATATAATTCCATACTATAACCTTTTCTCTTTAAATTCAGAGGTTTTTTAGATTACTTGTAAAGCTATACAACCATCACCACTGTCTAATTACAGAACATTTTCATAACCCCCCAAAGAAACCCCATAGCCACTGACAAGTGCTCCCTACTCTCCACTCGCAGCCCCTGGCAGCCATAAATCTCCTGTTTCCATAGATGTGCCTTTTCTGGACAATGCACACAAATGGACTCATGTGTTATGTAGCCCTTTTTGACTGGTTTCTTTCACTTAGCATGATGTTTTCAAGGTTCATCTGTGTTGTAGCTCATGCCATTATATTATTCTTTCTATGATTGAATAATATTCCATTGAATAGATATATTTTATTTATTCATCTGTTGATGGACAATTGGTATGTTTCCACTTTTTGACTGTTATAAATCATGCTGCTATGAGCACTTATGAATAGGTTTTTGTATGAGTAGATGTTTTCCTTCTCTTGCGTGCGTACACTTAGGAGTGGAATTGCTGGGTCGTGTTCAGCATTTCTGAGGAGGGCTAGGCTGCTCTCCAGAGTGCCTGTGCCATTTAACAATCCCACCACCAGTGTCCGAGGGCTTGAGTTTCTCCACATTCTCGCCAGCACTTACTGCTGTCTTTTTTATTACCGTTCCTGGTGAGGGTGAAGAGGTGCACGCATTTTCTTGATCCTCACTTGACTCACCCGGGACTGTTGGACAATTCTGTATTGGGATTTCAAGTAATAAAGTTGAGGGGGGGGGTCACAGATTCTTGTCTATTTGTTTTGTTTCATTCTGTTTTCAACCCCAAGGCATAATATTGCGCAGCGGCAGATCCAAGTTAACTCCTCAGCACTTCTTTTTATTGAGATGTAGGTCTCAGGTTTGCTTGGGAGTGTTGATTTTTTTGGTGTGTTTTGCAACAGGCATTCAGAGCCTATATGTTTTTATATTGCAGAAACTGTGACCCGGAAGCTCTTTGAAAGAATTACTGTTTTCCCACACTCAGAACTTGCACTGATGCCTGCGTACTTGACTGCCTCATTTCTGTTCCACAGCCATTCGTTGAGCCCCCTGCAGGCTTCACTGTGCTCCACGCTCTGGCCACAGCGCTGACAGGCCCTTGGCACCCCAGAAACCCTATCTTCTAAAGGACCGCTGCTATTCCTCAGGCAATGCCCTCTGTGACCCCGTGTGTGTGTCTAGGAAACAGTTAAAATGCACCGCCTTGCTTGATCTGTCTATGACACCTTCCTGATATTTGTTTATATTAGGTTATTTACCTCACTCCTCATTTCTGCCCCTATCCCCAGGGCAAGTTCTGTGAAAATAGGGTTGTCTCCCTCGTTCTGTTTATGGCTGGGACCTCAGCCTCTTGAACAGGTCCTGGGACAGGGTAGGTAGTTTCCAAATATAGGTGAAGGGGGTGGCGGGGAGAGAAGGACCACCATCCCATGAATTTCACTTTATAGCTTAGGAAAGTGAGTCTCTCACTGCGTAAGCAACGTGTGTGTGTTTACTTGTTTAGCAAGTTTCACTGCACACCTAGAGGCAGTGTGGGGCCTTAACTGGCACTTTGCGGTCACACTGCCTAGGTTTGAATCCTGGCCCCTCCGTATATGAGCTGTGCGTCCTTGGGCGAGTGACTTATTGGCACCTCAATTTTTACATCTTTAGGATAACTATAATAGTGACTTTTCATACGATTGCTGTGAGGATTAAATGAGTTAAGACATGTAAAAATCATACAGAATGAGCAGTGTGTAAATATATATTATTACTATAATAGTAACATGACACTTTTTATTATTAGTGTTTTGGTTTTGCTGCTATTTCCTACTATGTGTCAGACATCATTCTGGATACTAAAGTAAATTACACAAAATCTCATCCCTCAGAGGGCTTGCAATTTAAGTGGCAGGGGAAAACTAATTAAAAACAAGTAAGATTGTTTCAAGTGAAAATAAAGGGATGGGAATTGATAATGCTTGTGGCCAGAGATGGCTTTTGAGGAGGTGACACAAACCAACCAGATCCTGAATGGTGACAGCAATGCACAGACCTTAGTAAAGAGAATTCCAGCCTGAGATATGGCAAGTGCAACGGTCCTGGGGTGGCCTGACCTGTTCAAGAGAGAGGAAACACCACTGCGATTGGATCCAGGTGGAGTAATAGGCAATGAAGTTGGAGAGGGAGGCAAATACCAGACTATGAAGCAGCTATAAGGAGTCTGGATTTTATTCTGATGATGATGAAAGCCATTGAAAGTTTATAAGCCAGAAGGGGACGTGGTTTGATTCATGCTTTTAAAAAGGCGTGGTTTCAGTCTGTGGGAGGCAACAGTGGAAGCTGAAGCACCAGTTGTAAGGTTGCTTGGAAGAGAGCAAGAACAGTCACTTATTCCAGGTGATACTAATAGGGATGGAGAAAATTTGTCAGATTCGGGATACATAATCCTACTGATCATATTTCAGTGTAATTGTTGGCTGTCCTGTCTCTCTCCGTCTGGACCACAAACTCTAACTCTCCATGTCCATATCCTGATACCCTCGGTGGGCTGGCCACCCAGTAGGCACCCACTGCATGTTGGCTGCATGAATGTTGTTGATAGACCACCCGTGTAGGAAGTGGCAGGTTAGAGATAAAGCAACCAGGGTGCCCTGGCCATGGATGCTGTGAGCTTCTGTTCTTGTCCGCCTGGCTCATTCACATCCTGCTCCCTAGAATAATGCCTTTGGTCCTGTTCCCTTTCACTAGCAGGGATTACAAGCTTGTAAATAATGTTTTCCTTTTACAATGTGAACAGAAAGAAGAGCCAGCAGTGTCAAAACTCTGTGAGCAAATATTTAATTTTTCCCCTTTTGCAAATGAACATGGTTTATCAATATCGGTGCATCTGGGAGGAGCAAGCGTAGTCAGGCAGCCAGCAGAAGGGATAGGCAGTGTGGCAATGCATTGTGCTTGCCCTGAACTAGGCTTGTTGCGGCTCTGTTATTAAGGTTGGATTTTTCTTAATTATTAACAGTTAAAAATAGGAAAATGGATTTCAGGGGAAAAAAGTCGCAGGCAACAAGAGTCCAATTCTAAATGTGTGTGTGTGTAAAACAGAATGTGCTGAACGTGAATAGGCACTTACAATGTGACTAGAATTGGCTCTGTCATGTGTCAGCCTAATAGCCTAAACCCTGGTTCGATACAATGAACTTGGGAAGGTTTGCTTAATGAAAGAACTGACGTTTTCTGTGCAGTGGCTGCATTCATCAGCCCGCATCCTGTTCATTACACTACAAAGGGCTGCCAATGGGAATTGGTAGGGTCATCTATTAGGTAAACGTGATGGGGACAAAAGATAGCAGAGGCGAGGGCCTTGTGGAATTTTTGGAGGTGGTCTGGGTCATTGCAGGAGGGAACCCTGGTTAGGAGCGGCATGTTTCCAAGTTGTCATGGGGGCTTCTGGAGTCTGGGCGAGTTCTGGCTGTGCCCCACCTGATACGCACATCCTAGGAGTCCTGGAGAAGTTTTCACTTATCCTCAACACCTTCTTACTCATCGTGGAGTCCGTATGGGACTCGCAGTGTGTGGGTTTCCCTCTCTGTCGTGGTGCATGCATGGAACAACCATACTTCCCTGCCATGGGACTTGCTTTGGGCAATGGAATCTGGGTGCAGTGATGGGTGTCTCTTTGAGGTGGAACCTTTCAGAGCCCACTAGGTGCTGCACCATACTCTCTACCCTGCTGAATGGCAGTATTCCACATGCCAAGCTCCCTGTCACTGGAGACCCTGGAGGAAAGACAAGACAAGGCCCCATTGGCCCGAGATGGACATAAAGAAAGAAACTGTGCTTCTGTGTGGTGGCTTTAAGGCACTGAGTTGGGGGTGGTGCTTGTTAGAGTCACCCCCAGGCCCATCCTGAGGGCTTATACCCATCATTAGGCAGAGAGGGGTCCTGGTTTGACAGTCAGGGCAACCAAGTCTCAGAACAACGGGTCACTTCATAACACGCTGTCTATTTTGCAAGGTTGGACTATTGTAATTTGCCTTTTAAAAAAATCATTTTTGAGACCGGTATATGCTAGTGAATTTCAATTAGCCTCTAGAGCCATTTGATGGGGTGCCCATTTGAGAACTTAGGCAGATTCCTTCAGCAGTGAGTGGGGCCTGGAGTCATTGGAAATTGCAGACCAAACAAGATCTGCTGATTGGCAGGGTCATCTTGGGAAGGACCGTTGTGGAGTAAAGAGCAAGCCCATTAATTCAGGGGGGATTTACATCAGTTCTATCTTCCTTTTACCTAATGGGACTGTTTGGTTGTGTTCTTTCCTGGAGAGATTAGTGATTGAAAGGAGGAGATTTAGAAAGGAGAGATAAAAGTTTGCATTTAATTCTCCTGACATTCAGCCTCCTAAGAGGGCTTCCTGAGGAGGCGCCATAGTAAATTCAGGCTTAAGCCAGAGGACAGTGTCTCTGAAGATGGGAATGATGTGCAGGGGGTGACATTTCTGTAACAAAGAGGCTTTAAAGGGTCACAGGGAAGTTGCGTTGTCTTTGTATTATCTCTAACCCTAAAACCCCACCCTGGCTGAAGCAGAAGTCCTTTACATAATTATCACGGGGGGTTTGAATATAGGATCTTTGCGCATCTGTTGTTTTGAATTCACTCATGTCTGGAATGATGGTTTTCTCTCTTCCTCCTCTCCAGCACTTCTCGCCATCTTCCTTCCATAGGTAGGAATTGTGCTCTTGGGGCTTTGTCTTTCAAAAACGTCCTCACAAGGTTGTTGCAGGTGTTAAATGAGCCTTTGCATTAAGGACAGTGCCCAGCAAACAGTCTGTAAATGCTACCTAGGCGAGTGGAGAGAAGCCGTGAGTCCTGGCTGTCCAGCAGGCCGAGGTCTGAGTTGTGTCTTCGCCGTGCACTAACTGTGTGGCCTTGGTACTATCATGCAACCTTTCCAAGCCTCAGTTTCCCTTTCCATACAATGGGGATAAAAGTCATATCTGAACACCTTCTTCAGCAAGTGATTGTAAGAAGTAGGTAAGCTAATGCCAGCCCCTGCCACTGAGGAAAACTTCAATAAATGTCATTTTCTGTTTGAAATTGTATATTGATGGGGACAGTGGTGGGGGCATGGTCTTTGCCCTGAAATCCCCCAGTAGCCAATGGAGAGTGGATCAATCGGCACCCTCTTAGCTGCCAGCTCCAGAAAGTTCTGTCTGGACAGATCTGAAACAAGGAAGCAGTGAGTGATCTCCCAGCAGGAGCCCTGGTTGGGGAAGCTCCTGCAGGGGGAGGCCTGAAGGCGCGGGCTCCAAACTGGACAGCTGCTTCCTCAGCAGGTCTGCTGGGGGCTGCTTGTGATGGACGCCAAAGTGCAGAAGGAAGTGGGCATCAGAGTCGGACAAAACCTGACTTTAATCTTAGATGTCAGATTTTAAGGTCTCTCTGACTGGGCAGGGTAAGTTAGTTCACCTCGCTTTGCCTCCGTCTCCTCATCTATAAAACGAACGTAGTGCTCACCCCGATCCATCTCACAACAGGGTAAGGTGGCATAGTTAACAAGGCTCATTATGTTCAGGGCACAGCACCACACCCGGCCCAGAGCGCTCTCAGCAAACACCCCTCAGGCATCGTAGATGCAGGCCATTTATTCAGTGTCGCTCATCTGGTGGCTGCGGGAGCAGGTGCTCAAACTGGGGGTGGTATGTCCCCCCCAGCACGTTTCCAACGCCACAGCTCTACAGCCTCCGTTGTGGGGAGTGGAGCAAAAGGGTCCACTCTCATATTTAGTTCAAAATGGGTTCACAGAGACAATGGCTGTAAGTACCTACACTAATGCTTAACACCAACATAAGCTGTCGTGAAAATAATTCAGTTCATTCCACTCTGCTTAGGACACCCCTTGCACACATACTTTCTCAGTCTGATCAGTGGGAGAGAGAAGCGCTGCTTTGTGTTTGCTAGCAGCTTCCCTGAGAAGCCATGCATGAACTTGTCTACAAATCTTTGACATTTAAATTTTAGTTGTCTGCTCCTAATAGTAGACTGTCTTTTTAGAAGCAGAGCTATATGGCTCTCTTAACCCATTTTTGTACTTGGATAGGTTGACATTGTCATTTAATGGATTATCTCAATATGAATGTACTTTCCTAGGTTCTATTTTTTGTGCAAAATTTAAAGTTATAATGATGAAAATAGCAGGATACTAATTGGAATACCCATTTCTATTGTTCTAATGAATTTACTGAGCAATCTCTCTTACTTTCCCAGTATCTTTCTCTCACTTCAGATTGAGCCTCGATTGCCTATCCTATCAGGCCTCAGTAACTGGGCTCCTCCCTGCTCCTGTGATCGGGTTCCTCCTTGGTGTTTAGGATGTGCACTTGGATTCCATCACACTGCACTCTGCTTTGCCCTCAGCCAGAGCTCCTCCTGAACACACTAGCCATCAAAACCACCGCTTAATCTTCATACCTCTGGACATATCTTTCCCCCTGTATTAGTCTTGACTCCCCTCGGCTATTTTGTAAAAACTTCTAGGGCAAGGATCATGAGATAAAATGTCATTAGGCAAACAAGAACAATATCAAGGTTCCATCCATTCATTTGTTCATCCATCCATCATCATTCAACTACCATTTACTCTGTTCTTACCATGAGCTAAGCACTGGGGGCTCAAGAATAAGTTAGGACCCTGTAATATAGTTAATGCAAGGTATATGAGCAAGCCGTTTGAACATGCAGTGTGAGGGCAGTGGCGGCGAGATGCAGGAGAGAGAAAGGGTGGTCTTCTTTGCCAAGTGTGGGTGAAGGTGTAGGGCTTGAGGAGGAGACAGTCTGGTGGAGGAAGCTTTACCACTGAGGAGGCTGGGCATTCGTTGGGCCTTGGACTCTGAATGAACGCTTGTAGGTGGACCACTCTGGGGACTGCGCAGTGAGTGAGTAAAGGAAGGAAGTGTGTTCTGAGCAGAGGGAACAGGGGTGAGGCAGAGCAGACACAGGCATCTTCAGAACATGCCTGAGTCCCCCTGCTGAGGCAGACACATGATGGTCACCTGATAAACTCCCCGATGGGTCACAGAGCTAACAGAGTTAGGACTTGTGCAGGAAATGGGAACCTCTCTGTGTTTTAGATAGGAAGGGAATTAATAAGGGCAACTGGGTGCTTACAAAATTGTTGGGAAAGCTAAGGAGTGGCTGCAAGGTTGTCTTCTCCAAAAATGGCTTCCTGAGCAACAACGAAGAGACCTTGCAGGGAGCTTCCACCACCAGAGCCACAGTGGGAGCCAAGCTAGAGCCACCTCCTCTGCCGTGTGCCCTTCTCTGCCACTGGGACGGTAAGACAGGAAACTCGTTCGCAGTTGCCCTCGCTTGCTGGGAAGAAAAGCCCCAAAGAAGCTGGACTGTGGCCCTCCCCTCCCTTCCGCTATGCCTGGCTCACGTGACAACACCCGGGCAAAACTGATTTGTGCCCTGAATGTAGCTGGAAGGGGGTCCTGGAAATGTAGTTTTTGGCTTCCCGACTTCTCCAACTAGAACAGTGGAGTCCAGGGGACAGAATAGTGCTGCCCCCAGGGGACATTTTATGATGCCGGAGGTGTTTTTGGTTCTCGCAGTAGGGAATACAGATGCTACTGGGGCCCGGTGGGCCAGTGCCAGGGATGCTGCTCGGTGTCCTTCATCACATGGGACAGCCCCCTTCACAGAGAATAATCCAGCCCGAAATGGCAAAGAGCCAGCGTTGAGAGCTCTGACCTAACAAGAGGGTGAAAAGGGGCCATAGGAGTCTGTCTAAAATATCCAACAGCAGTATGTTTTCTGTTGCCATTTGAAAACTATTAGAATTTTTGCTTTTCTGAGCTGAAAACCAGATATTATTTACTGCATAGTTGGTTTTAATTCCTTCTGTAAGGTTTCCACTTGAAATGTGCTTTCAGACACTTCGAGCACCTTAGATGGTACCCCTTTTTATTATTTCACTGGCTCAGAAGACTTGTTTATTTAAGATAATATCTAATCAGCCCTGGCTGGTGTGACTCAGTGGAATGAGTGCTGGCCTGTGAACCAAGGGGTCGCAAGTTTGATTCCCATTCAGGGCACGTGTCTGGGTTGCAGGTCGGGTCCCCAGTAGAGGGTGTGTGAGAGGTAACCACACATTGTGATTCTCTCCCTCTCTTTCTCCCTTCCCCTGTCTCCTAGAATAAATAAATAATATCTATTTTTAAAAAAGATAATCTGTAAGATTTTGTTTAAGGAGAAGGAAAAATAAAGTTTCTCTCCCTGTTACATTTCTTTCTTACGTACTCATCCCTTTTACATCACCAAAGCTTTATTACTGGACCAGAACCTCTGGAAATGGTTGCCTTTTCTCCCCTCACCCTTTCCCACCAATAGTATAGAGCTGTTATCTGGCTTGTTTTTCTTTTTCTCTCCAGAGGAAGGAAAGGGGAATTAGTGGTGGCCAAGAATTTAAAATTCCTGCCCCTGGTGGCCTCCGGAGACTGACGTCCGGCCTGCTCTGCACTGGTGGGCCACGGCGGAGCCCCAGCCCCCTGGTTCTCCTCCACCAGTGGGCCCAAGTCTAACTGCAGCCAGGCCCCTTGGGGCTCAGGAAGGCTGGGCAAGCTCATGAAGGCTGGCCAGCTACTCGCTTCCCCGGGTTATACTCTTTGGTATTTCTTTGTGCATCTGCCTCTTCTGACTTTCTCAACCTCCCCCGAGATGCTAGTTTATCCATAAAACATGCAGGACGGTCACAGCGGTCATCCTCATGGGATGTGGTTCATCTGTGCCATGCCTTATGGGAACTGTCGGATGTGACCTCTGAGAAACACATGGGACAGTCAGAGGGACTCGTGCCACCTTCTCCATGTGGAGGATAGTGTGATGTTAGGTGCGATGCTTCAGGGCCCAAAAGACCAAGACTGGATTCCAAAGGGATGCTGTGCTCTGTTCGGTAGTTTTTACCCTCCTGCAAGTTCACAGCTGTCTGAGATCTCAGAGTGCAACTTTATTTGCAAAGAGGGTCTCTAAAGATGTAACTCAGGTCAGGATCAAAATGAAATCAAGCTGGATTAGGATGGCCCCTGAATGCGATGAGTGTCTCTGTGAGAGGCAGGAATAGATATATGTGGGAAGGTGATGTGAAGACGGAGGCAGGGGTTGGAGAGGTATGATTACGAGCCAAGAAGTGCCGAGGGTGGCAGGCCACCAACACTGGGAGAGAGGGACAGGACCATTTTGTCCGCAGGGCCCCCAGGAGGCACCAACACTATGGACACCTTGTCTCAGGCCTCTGGCCTCCTGGACTCAGAGAGAATACATTTCCGCTGGTTTAGGCCACCTGGTTTGTGACCCCAGGAAACCAACACAGAGTTTCAGTGGTTTCTCTTTTTTAATGCAACTCTGTAAAGCGGGCATCAGTATTGTTCTCAGACGTCAGCCTCTTCTAAATTGTGGGATAATCTGGTCAGTCGCTGGTGCTCTCAAATGCCTGGTTTCCTCATCCATCAGTGGAGACGTCCCACCTCATTTAGAGGTGGTTTTAAGACTTAAATGAGACAACATGTGTAAAGCAGTTGGCACAAAGCCTGATCCACCTCGACCAATAAATAACTGCCCTCATTATTGTTGCTCTTATTTAGAATGGAAATTTATTTAAGAATGCACAGTCAATATTCAATTACCCTCACTAATAAAAAGCAATAAAGGTATGGACTGCAAAATAGAAAATGCATGGAAAGACGGCTTTCAATTTTAAAAGGTGGTGAGACAAACCCACGTAAGCACCAGGCTTTTGGCTGCCTAGCTTCACTCCTTCTCTGCCCACCCCAGCGGTGCTTCAGTGGGGCAGTGAAAGAAAAATGATTCCTGACAGTCTACAAGGAAAGTAATTCGATTTTGGATGGTTAAGAGTTAAGTGTCAGTTCGAGCTGCACGATCCTGATTTAACACCATTGCGTCATCTGATTTCAAAGCCCCCTTTAGTAAAAGTTTAGAACACAGGCAGGGCAGCAGATATGTTTGAATGATTTTATTCAAATGTCTGATTTAATTGAATCTTTAACCAGAAGACAAGCCACAAAACTTTCTCAGGGAGCTTCAGAATTTCTGTTTCTGCCCTCCTTCCTTCATGTTCAAGGTGAGAACCATAGACCAAAACCTTCCCGAACACACGCAGGTAGGGGCCTTCATCATAAAAATCCAACGAGGAAGGCTAGCACGCCTGCTAACCTCCCCTCCTACAGCAAAGGATGCCGATCAGATATTCATGTGTTGAGGAGAACACAAACCAGGGGAGTTACAGTTCGGTGACTTTGACCAAGACTGGGGTGTGTGTGTGCAGCCTTTAGTTTGGATTTCTGTGGTTACTCAGCTGTGTGCTGGCATTCTGACGGGTGTCCGGGTTATTAGAACCCTAGTACGCAGCGTTGCGTGGCGAGACAAACCGCTGTGTCCCAAACTACACCGACATTGTCTGTAATTGGTTCATCCTACCTCACATAACCAGATTTTATCACTTGCAAGCAGAACAGCTGAGAAGATACTTAAACTAAAATGATGAGATGAAATTTTAAAAACAAGGAGGGCTAAAAAGATTCCCAGAAGCCCGTCACTGGCCCAGAGCCCCCCATCTCAGGGTCTGGCATTTGTACCGATTATGGCCTGACAGCTCTTGAGTTTCCAATGATAACAGCCATCTGACTTGATCGGAGTTCAATGGATTTTCACTAAAATAGAATCATCGCCTCGGTGATGGATAGAAAAAGTAAAGCAATACATCCTGATAAATGCTCTGCCTGCCTCCTCCCTCTCCCCAGCGGTGACCTTGTGCAATCCATAAGAGAGCCGGGCACAGCCCTGGTCGCCGCCGCAGCACGTCAGGACTTGGACATTTAAGTGGCTTTGAAACCCATCAATGGGGTGAAGGGGGAATGGCCTGAGAAAGCAATGGATCATGGTTAGAGGGCTCTGAGGAAAATAGGGTACGCTGAAGGTCAACGTGCAGGCCTGTCTCGAAGGAGCAGCTCCAGCCCTCATTCGTATTCACGGGAGGCTATGGCCCTGTGAGGCGAGATCAGTTGACGAGTACAATAAAACAGGAATTTCCAGAGCATACCATTTCTTCTCAGGAGCTAAAGGCACCAGAGAAGGGTGCCCAGTAAGTGCTAACTTAGAGCGAGAGGGTGCATGGCGCCCAGTCTCTCCTTCTGAACAGCAAGGAACAGGCTGTTAGCGGAATCTCTCAGCCTCTGTAACACTAGGTTTGTTCTCTGAGTTTCCCAACTCAGGTAGCTCAGCCAACCATGAATGTTTGGAGCACCATCGGTCATCTGTAAAGACACCAACGCCGTAACAGGAGAAGAAACCCAACTAAAACAGAGTGTCCAGGAAGCGCCTGGACCAGCTGCACCCCCGCACACTCTGTGCTTGATTGGGAAAAGAAGCTCCTGCACAGTTAAAGGGGGAAGAAGTTAGACGTTGGCAGTCGCCCATTAGTGTTGGTTACAACTTGCTAAAAGAAAATATTAAAATAAAAATTAGATCATAAATTTGGAGCCACCGTTACCAAGCCTAAAGTGCAAATTGCCAAACAAGTCAAGAGACTCATTAGCATTTTATGTAAATCAGTTATTACTGTTCTCCACTTCCTTAATTATCCATGTTATTTCAATACAACCCTTTCTTTGATGTCCCAATTCTATATTTAAATAGTGCAAGATTTCTATCGCATCCTCCCGCAGAGGTTTGTGCCATGCAAAAAACATGCCAAGAGCAGCTCTTTTAGGGACTACAGGGAAATGTTTAATTGGTTCATCCCACTTGAGTTATGAGGGCGTATTACCGAGCACATAAACTCAGAAACCGGGAAAGCACTAGCTTGGAGAAGTTTACTAAAACCTGCAAGAGACCGGTTGAAATTCTTGCCCCCAAGTCTTTTTGGATTCTCGGTGGGAGCTGAATCAAAGGGAAATTTTGCAAACTTCACTGAATTTTGCTAAACGATTGATTTATAATTGAAATATTTGGAAGTAAAACCCCGAACAGCCCTCTTTCCTTGGGCACTGAGAGTTGTTCTCTAGGACGGATGAAGAGGACACAGAGAGAGAAGGGGAGGCCGGGGCGGGCGTGAGAGGAGGGGAGCCTTCCCCCTTCTTCACACGTCTCTCCGAAGGGCGAGTTTGCTGACGTCTTATTCTCAAGTTGTGTAACGTTGAAGGAAATCTCACAAATAGCAGATGTGAGTGTCCTTTCTCCAATATGTGAGCTTTTAAAATGACAGTACGGCCACGGGGAACTTCACAGTCACTCTTTTTATCTTTGAAGCGCGAAGTGGGTTCCCTCCTCATTGTCACCTGCCTTTACATGTCTGCCTCGTGCCCGGTAACGTACTTTGTTTTTAAATACTTTAAAAAAGTGAATAAAGGGAGAACCTTTGAATGTGATTTATAACTGAAAATAGACTGAAATGAATGGAGACTTACTCTTCTCGTGTATTTTTGAACGGTCACTATGTGTGACTTTCTTCTTTTTCTAGAAGAAAAGAGCAGATCTGGGGGACAGCCAATGTGACAGTGTAGGTTTTGGTGACAAAGAGGCCCAGATTCAAGACCACGCTGTGTGGCCTTATGCAAGTCATCTACCATGGTCTCCCTCATGGCTAACAGTGCTTACCTTGAAGAGTTGTCATGAAGATTAACCTATATATGTATATGCGTGTGTGTGTGTGTATAGCATTTAATATTTAGTAGGCACTCGATAATTAGAAAAGTTGAGCTTCTACTCTTGGCCAGGCCCTGTGCCTAATGTTTATATAGCGGATCACACTGAATCCTCAAAACACTCACTAAAATGAGCATGACTGTTACTATGTAACAGATGAGAAAAGCAGGGTCTCTGAGGCTGAGGTTAGTGATTTGCCCAAGGTCTCACAGAACCTATTGTAGGCACTGTGGTTTTAATCCAAAAGTAGGTAGAACAATCATTTTGACAAGCACCGTACAATGTGGTAAGCTTAATGTTATGGGAGAAAACAGCATTTTTATATTCTTCTTCTATCTACTTAAATAAATAATATTTTCAGAAAACTCATCTCTGCAGACTAAAGTTCTTTAAATATTTAAGCTGACTTATTGGTAACGAGTACTCTTGGGGGGGCTTGCCATGGTCCAGGCACTGTTCTAAGCACTCACAAGGTAGTAAGTCATATCAGCACTTACAAGTATGAATTTTTGAGAGTGAGCACCAGGCAGGTACATGGGAGGGCTCCAAGATGCTGGGAGATGGGAACTCACTCCGGTGCTCGTGATCTCCCGCCAGCCCATTTACTATTTTAAGTGGATTACATTTTTAAAACATGATTTTTCTGATCATACATAGGCATACTCATTATAGAAAATTTGGAAAATACAGGAAATTATAAGGAGAAAAATGTAAAAAGTCTTGTTAACATCAGTCCAGAATTTTAGTGGAGAGAAAGAATGTTTTCCAGCTGCGTCTCCACTTCGCTTGGTGTCAGAATCTGAGAGTAACTGAGAAGTTACTGCTCTGACATCACAACAAGGGCAGTAACTGGATGGAGGACCCGCCAGGGATTCAAATTCCTGAGTTCTGTGTCTTCTTTATCTAACTTGCTGTCTAGTCTACACCAACATAAAGCTAACATCAAACATGTCGTCAACTGGGAGCTTTCCTATCAGTCTGAAACAAAATGTAAAAAATTGACATGCCACCACCTCCAAACGATGCCAGTCTCAGTCCCTGGCCCCTCTGTCACTGCCCCCTGTTTAAATCTTGTCACTTGGGCCTTGGAGGATTATCAGCCTGCAGAATTTACTATATTTTTACCCTGGGACGTCCTGTTGCAGAAATCCAATCGCTTATCCGAGAAGCTTCTGTTCCCCAGTGACGAGGGGGTTTCATCACCAGGAAAGCACATTGTTCCGTCTCTGAAAGTCCACGGTCTAAAATCATCATCATGTTTTTTCATCAGAGTGAAATATCAGGCGCTCTGCTCAGTGCAAGGTTTTATTAATGATGTGCTGTCAGGGGCTGGATGTTCTGCATATTTGCATATTAAACAGCTGAGTGAAGAAACATTCCTTTTATTGCTGCAGGGAATAAATCAGTTTAAAGCAAGTTCTCATCATTTATACTCCTTTCAGCTAAGTCTTCTTTTATTGAAATAAATTGTTGAAGTGCTTTGCTCATTCTTTGAATACTGATGAAATTTACCTTGATAGGACCTCAGGAAAAATAATATTTTCTTAAAGGTGCAGTATTGTTCCATTTTTGAGTATTACTTTAATACATTATTGATAAGATAATTTAGAAATATCAAGTGAAAGGGGAAGAAAAACAGTTTTGAATAAAGATGGTATTTCCTCTGGATGATTTTGCCAAATGCATCTTTATTGGTAATAAAAGAAAAAGCCAATATGCAAAAAAAAAAAAAAACACCCCACCCTAGTTTTTAAAATAAATGATCAACTATTTTTGCATTCAGATCCCAGTGGGCCTCGTATTTCACCCCCACACAAGGACACAGTGTTTACGAGACCCCAGAGCTCACTACCCCTGGGGTGGGTGCACTACAGGTCCCAAGAAATCTGGCTCTTTTCAAATATCAGTTTTCCTAGCCTCCGGGTGGGTGGACCCAGGGTTCCTATCTAGTCATTGCCTACTGTCTATGCCAAAGGTTGCACAGCTCTGTTCAGCCCAAATATGTACTGACACATTTTTTAAAAATTATGAACTCACATGATGTTTTTGAAAACTTAATGGCTTGTCAACACTTTAAAATTGGGAAATTTCACATTAAAAAAAAAACAAAACCAGATTTCCAGCCTTTCTCCAAAAGGCAAGAGATCCTAATCCTGTTCCATCATCTGTTGCTGAGTAACAGTAGTCCAGTAGTTGGAGAAGGGCTTCTTGGATTGCCTCAGTCTCCACCACTCCCTGTTGTCTTATGCCTGGCCTTACCCCTTTCCCCTCTGTGGTGCCTGCCTGGAGCCTGCAGGCATTTATTTTTTCTATCCCTGGCCTGTCCTTTTTTTCTCAGTGGTGAACTCAGTTATACAAAGTGTTTGGACAGTGCCTGACGAATCCTTAGCTTGGATCCAATAAGTATTAGCTGGTACTAATATAGATGAAAACATGCGAACCAAGGTTTGTCAGTAAGATAAATATTTTGTTTCCTTTATGATGGTCTTCTGAGTATGGAACCAAGCAGCATTTCTTCCGCTTACAGCTTCCTGTTTTCCGAATTAATTTTATATCTAAGAAGTAGCCCTCTCAGCATCTTCAAACCTTTTTCTCAAATATCCCCTTTTCAGGGGTGCCTTCTCCGACCACAGTAGTTGCAGTGGCAAATTTCGTCCTGACCTTTGCTCTCCCTGAATCTGCCCTGCTTTACTTTCTTTTTTGCAGCATATATTGCCACCGGAGGGACACTTTCTCTTTTTCACCCATTCATTGAGTAGCTCTCTCATTCCCCTGCCTCACTGGAAGGTAAAGGTCATGAAGCCTCAGGGTTTCATGTGTGTTGGTGCCTACTGTGTTGTGAGTACCAATATCCATGCCTGCCTCCTAGTAGGTACACTAGGTGCTTAAAAATATTAATTGGGTAAATGAATAGATAATTGGTGGGATGGATGGGTTTGCTTATTAAACACTGGCCTCAATCTTTACAGAAGTTCAATTCAACCAGTAATCATTTGAGCACCCATGTGTGGGGGCCGCATACATGCTGGTCGCAACATGGAAGGAAAAGAAGCCATGGCTATGGCAATGGTCTGCACCAAAAATGTGATAATTGTATGAATAACTACAATGTGCATCCTTGACCAAGGGATAGAAAGAAGGGGTGATAGGAACCCACTTTTCTCCAGACCCTCCTTCAGGCCAGGCACAAGGTCAAGTGCTCAGAGCAGCCTCATGGAGGGTCAGTGCACTTCCCCTTTTACCACAGGGATAACAGGCTCAGAGAGGGGGAGCCACCTCCCCAGGGTAGCAGCACAGGTGTGTTGGCAGTGGGCCGGGCATGCGAGTCGGTCCAGCCTGGCTCTAGGCCTTTTCCACACAGTTGGAAGATGGGAGAGCAGGGACGGAGGCATTGGCATGGCCAGCATGGGAATGGAGTTGGGGGAAAACATATCCCCACTGCCCTGCTTCTCAAAGGTCCCTGAGAGCCCAGAACCCATTTCTCATCCTGGAGATGCTGAGGTGGGGTAGAAAGGATGGGCAGTGCTTCAACGAACATACATTAAAGGGCGAATATAATATCAGCATAGGCTTTATTTTTATTTTAGTCTTGAAAGAAACAGTAAAAAACTCCTATTCCTGTTTCACTGCCAGGAGTAGTATTGTTACCATATAAATCATTTGTGACAGAAGCTCCTTATTTTTAAGTGGAAAATGCACATTTAATAACAGGAGAGTAATGTCGAAACATGCTCTCATCGATGGCCGCCAAGAGAATGCCAGCACTGGTTGTTGCCTTGAGAACGAGATGCTCAGGTGCTTCAGGGGCCATGAGGCCATTGCCATGGCCATTGGTTAGACAGAGCTCTGGTCAATGGCTGCCCCAGGCCTGCTGGACCAAGAGCGGCTGAGTACTTGCGTGCCTTGTAAACCCAGAGTCAGAGTAAACCTGGTTAGGATCTCAGCCCCACCACAAACTGGCTGCGTGACTTTGAGCTCATTTTGCTTCTATAAGCCTCGGTCTTCTCATCTGTAAGATGGGCATAGTGTTATTCTCTAGGCTCAGAGTGACCATTTAAATAAGAGGCATCTAGCACTGGGATGTCTAATATGTAAGGCAGGCATTGGCCACGTGGGGTTATCTAATTTAAATAAATTAAAATATAAATAAAATTAAAAGTTTATTCATACATTTCAAGTGCTCAGCCACCACAAGTGGCTCATGGCTACCACACTGGAGAAGATGGGGCACACCTCCATCCACGCAGAAAGCTCTGTTGGACGGTGTTAGTCCAGAGCTCTTAGCTCGGTGCACAGTACGCTGCATTGGTTCTTAATTCTCTTTTTCATGTTCAAGGAAATAAAAGGGGGCATCCTACAATCCATGGACGAATCAGAGCTCCTGTGATCGTGACTTTAATAGTGTAGGGTTAGTGCCACCCAGGAGTCCCTCCTGTACATGAAGGGAGGGAGCACATTTTGCATATACAGGACTCTGCCCATTAAGACAGAGTCTCTGGGGACAGACTTGGTTTGAGGGCTCCCGATCCTCATCTCAGGGGACTCCCATATTACAGGTGTTAATCTGATTAGCCTGAGCTCTGCTCGTTAATTACCTGGGTAGCTAGGACCTTTTCCAGTGCTCAGCACAAACCTTTTCCTGTTGACTCTGCCGCTTACTAGTTATTTGGCCCCGGAAAGTTACTAAGTCAGTGCTTCTTTACTTACAAGTTGGTTGGCCTGAGAATCCCCAGGAGGGCTTGTTAAAGCACAGTCCCTGGGTCCCCCACGCTGAGAGCCTCCAATGCCGTAGGGTCCCGGTGCTTCCAGCCCTCGGACTGTACTTGGACCTCCCTGTTTTTAAACTTAGTTTTTTTTCTTTTGTACAGAGGTGCTCTTCAAGTCCATAATGGTTGTGAGAATTGAGAAAATGTATGTAAAGCCCACAGCCAGTGGCCTTATAGCGACACAGCAAAAGGGATCTGTTGTTACTATTACAATACTTCTTTCTAATTACTTTCATTACACCCACAAATCAGGATTTGCTAGAATCCCTTGATATTTGAAAACTGAGCCCGTGCACGATGCCACTGTTGTGTCCTGAAATAACTGTCTTTAAACCACTGAACCCCAAGTCACTCTGGACCCGCGGGGTGGCCGTACCTCCGTGTGTGCAGTTGGTGTCACTCCCTAATCAAGTGCTTCTCCCTCCCAGGGTGGTTCGGGACCAAAGTCACCTGCACCGTTCACTCCCCCATGGCCTGGGAGGATGGATGACGCCTTCGCGCACTCGCCCGGCGCCGAGTGTGCTTGGTACCTTTCTGTACCGAGTGGGCATTTCGGAAACACGTGCGTTTGTGATCAAACATCAGCGACAAGACGGAGATAAGTCTTGTCTGAGTGGAGAATGCTATAAGGATGACACTCCCGTTTTAGGGTTAGAAGTTTCAACAGCCGAATTTCTAGGCTGCCCGACAGCTTCAGCTTTAGCGGGATAGAAAGGCTAAATGATCCCAAAGTTGGGGTTCCAGTCCAGATGCCACGTTCCTTTGTTTCATCCCTGAAACATTCCCATCTTCTCTTTCCAGTTTCCCACATGGCAGGTAAGGGGAAGAAACCCTGAGCGTTCCTCACTCTTGTCTCCATTACCTTTTGCTGAGCCATGATCTTCAAGGACTTGAGTTTTGATATTAAACATCAGATGGTAGTGGTTTTTGATCATGACGTCTCATTCAGATTTTCCGAGTGTCTCACTTAGGCCTCTGTTGTCACCAGGAACAGAGTTCTGCTCATATCACCTCTTCTGAAGTAAAGGTTTATTGTGAGACGTTGACAAGCGGGAAATGAGGCAGCATCAGGCCCCTGTCCTCCTTGATTTCCTCCTGCACAGTCACCGTGTTCGCTTCTTCTGACGGCCTTCTTCTGCCACTGCTGAAGAGGACGGGAGACTCACCGCTCCCCCGTCCTCACAGCTGTGGCCCACCCACTCTTCTTTCCGCTCGTGGCGGCAGCTAGACTCCACCTCGTGGCTCCCTTCCATCCGCTGTCCCTGCTTCAGCTTGCTCACAGCCTGTTCCCCAATTCCCCAGGGTAAGAATGCTCTGGTATGAGTCATCTTTTCCACTGATAAATTGCAGACCAAAGTTTTGTATTGACTGCCCCGGCTCAGGTATAATCCGCCCCGTGGTCCATTTAGCTGTGCTCAGAGTAGGGAAGGGAGCAGTGTCGGGTGGTTTAAAACACGCCCACCTGGGTAGGCATGGACCATGGCAGTTTTCCTTAGAAGGGCAAACGAGTAAGTGGGCACGACTGGTCTCTTCCCGTGTCCCCAGGTTTCGCTATTTAAGGGCAATTGACTTGGAATGGCAGCTGAGCATGTTGAGTCAGATCAAGTCCAGGATTCCTCCCCACCCCACCCCACCCCACCCCACCCTTCTGCAGTTGTCTCAGATTTATTACGGGACCTTAATTTGGTGCAAGCATGCCTGCTGGCGCAGGCTGCTCCTCACAGCTGCAAGGTCCCGAGGGGTGGAGGAGCCACATGGAGCCTCTCGGAACCTCCCTTTCTCTCCTCCCTCCCTGCTGAAGATTGAGAAGGGCCCTGTCCAAGTAGCTGACTCCGCCTGGGGGGCAGCAGTTGTCTCTCTCCAAGTTCATCTCAGTCTCACCCAGTTGGAACTGTAATCATAATGGGCCACATCACAGTGAACCACAGAAAGGGCACAGTCGTCACTAAATGAGCTTCTCTTTGTTCCCATCTGTGTTTCAACGAGGCAGTCACTTCTTCAAAAAAGAGGGAGCCAGGAAATAAACTGATAATTCACTCCTCTTACAGTGGGAGCGTGGGAGAACTCACTAGCGTGTACTGGAACCCCAGGAACATGAGCATTATCGTTTTCCATGAAGGTCTGTGCAGAGGACATCACGGGTTTCATCTGGGACCGTCTCCACTTTGATTTTTATTCTGGAATGTCCTCTACCTGCAGTCCTTACAGAGTACTTTTTACTCTTTGAAGTCTCTTGTAACCTGGTCCAGCCCCTGAGATACTGCTGTTGGTCCTATAGAGTCTCCACTTCTCGCTGCAGCAAGACGACTAGTCAGAGTTTCCCCTCTGATGCCATGACCCTGGGAGGGGCGGGAGAGACCCGTGAGGTCATCTTCTCTGTCCTCAGCCAGGGCAGGGTTGTTCCCTAAAGGTGTAACCAAGCGTGTGGTCCAGTCTTGTTTCACAGGACTCCAGCGATGAGGCCCTGGGCCCTCCCTTGGGAGGCTACTCTGAAGCCTAATAACTCTCCCTGTGAGAATTTTTATTGTATGTGTCTAATATTCAGAGTCTGACACAATAAGGTTATAAAAAGCCGAGTCTGTTTAAGGTAGCTCTTCACCTAGCAATGATCTCATAAGAGTCATTTTTGTTAGGAATCTTCATCCAGCAAGGGAGTTAAGTGCAAGTTACAATGAGACCTGGGGGCTATTTATCCTAAAATGTAACAATGGCCCCCAGAATGAGAGTTAATGCTGGAAAGCAACTCCATCTACCAACAGTGCATCACACAGCAACGGGCCGCTGTGTGTTATAACGTGTCGCATAGGACTGTATGTTCAACGCAAAAGCAGAGGAGCTCCTATTGAATGATTAGCACTGAATTCACAGCGTCCCTCTATGAAACTGCACTGAAAATTGCCTCTCAGCCCATTTGCCAAGAAACGAGAGCTTGGCCTGTGCCTTTCTCGGTTTGGGGTCTCTCTGTGGTCTTGGTCGCACTTGGTGGTGGGAGGCTAATCATTGCTGGAAAAAGATACCCGTGTGGGACTGAGAGCGGGAAGGAGGGGAATGAGAGAAAGCAAGAGAGACAAGGACCCTAGAGAGAGAGAGTAAGAAGAGTATGAAAAATTGGGAATTAGAAAAAGAAGTAGAAATAAAAAGAAAGGAAGACACCATAGGGGCAGGATGGGAAAAGGAAATGAGACAAAGGAGAGGAGAAGAAAATGCAAGTCGATTTGGGATCTGTGGCCTGGGAAGAGGCACTCATACCGGCCGGAGAGAACATTCCCTCAAAGTTGCACCGCCTGGATCCTTTCTTTGCTGTAGGAATCTGATTCTCCAAGCCTGACCTGGGAATTTGTTAAAATGCAGCTCATCTACCCCACCCCCGACATCCTCAATCAGAAAAGCTGGGAGGGGACCCAGCAGTCTGGCTTTTCACAAGCCCTTCAGTGGAGCCTGACACAAGACCAGTTTGAGAACCGCATCTGTAGGGCCTTAATCTATGAACCAGACCATTTCAGGAATAACCTGGCCCCTGGAGGGCATTTAAGGTGCTCTGTCGGAGACATGGGACTCTGCCCCTGCTCCACTCCGTGCCTTCCGTAGCTCTCCGACACAGGCCGATGTTGACCCACAGAGCAGTTACGTCTGGTGGGGGGACAGGCTTCATTTTGGAAATATACCCCGGAAAGCAAAGTCGGACCCCCTTCACCACATACCATGCCACATGTAATGTACCACACCACGTGAAATGTACCAGGCCATGTGTAACATCCAAGCAGCTCGGCCCGAGCCAGGCAGGTCAGATGAAAGAAACATCAGGGCATACGTCTCAGTTCCCCTTACATTTCCCCCATTGACACATCATGGCCGACAAGAGAGTAGGGATCATTAAAGAGATTATTTTTGTCTTTATTTTATCATTTAAAGCGTATTTTTCCAATGGGAGTTCTGATGATATAAAAGGTTGTTCGCTGAATAACCACCCAAATTAGCACTGTTTCATTTCATTCACAGTGTTCTCTTGTCTTGGCTCATGAGAGAACAGTAAATTCAAGTCACTTTAAGTAGATATTGGAAATACAAACCTAGTATGTATTTCCTGATGCTCCTATAGCATAATTATAATTTAAACTCAAAGTGCTCATGTCAAATCACATTTTTGGGGTTAAAGGGTTATATTTACCCAAAGAGGAGCACTGGAAACATAAAAGTCCTCCTCCTTCATTTTCCAGTGGGCTGTAGTTGTTTAAGGATTTGTTCCATTGCATGCTGATAAATATTTATCATGGTTAAGTGAACAATCATTTGGAGACAGATACCGCTTTATGATGCAGCTTCTCAGGGCGTCCTAATTGTGACTCTGCCTTGCCATTTTGTGTTTTATCGGAATATGCAGGCATATACTCTACGAGGTTGGGTAATGAAGAGAGAGAGACCCCAATAAACATATTTGCTAAGAGTAATGGTTATCTATAGCTCCGCCACCCTCGGTTAGCAGAGCCTCCATTACACAATACAAGGCAAGCAGTTCATAGCTCAATTAGACCTAACTTGCTTCATTTTTAGGCATTATGTTATTCTAAATTAACACTATATTTCAAATTCTCCAGGTCTGACTATTAACCGGATTTTGGAACCTTCAGGGTTTATTGTTTAGTAATCCCTGAAGCTCTCAAGTAGGCATTTTTAAATTCATGCATTAGAACAGATTAAAAATTAGCTAGAAAGGCATGTTAAATAACCCACTCCCTTTCTTTTGCTAATTGTGCTGGCAGAAGTAAAAAAGAAAATGCAAGTGAGGTCAGATCCGGGATGGCACAAGTAAATTTGCTACCTAGCTTGCTGCTGATTGTTGCTGAAATAGGGGTTATTTAAATTAGAAAATAATTTTTGAAATCTCTGTAGCATGCCACAGAGTCACAGTCCACGTACACCCACCAGTTATTTTTTCTCTTTATGCTTTAAAGTTTTCTGCAATAAGGATGCATTTCCAGTGTCAGGTGGGGAGGGTGGGGAGGACGGTGTTGGGGGTGGGGGGGGACCAGGAGGCCTCACTACAGATAAAAGTGATCAAAGACATGGGAATGTTTTGAAACTGGTGATTCATTAGCCCATAGAAAACATTTCCATGTTTCTCATTGCAAATTGTTCATCTTTGGTCGTTAATCAGAAACAGACACTTGAGAACCTGAACTCGCAAAGATCATTCGTGACCAGTCCCTGTAGCAGTTGCTCTTTTTCTTTAATATTTTTTTAGAAGAGATTCTGACAATGCCGACTTTTCTGGGTCTCCATGCACTAATTTCATCCCTTTCTATTTTTCCTTCTTCTATTGCATATGAAATCACTATATTTAGAGAATAGAAGGTTCTGCCTTCATTATATAAATTTTAAACTCTGTCTCTTCTGTCATCCTGGGCGAGGCAAACTACCTCTCCTGGTCTCTTCCCCCCAAATATCCCCCGGTCTGGTCCACTGACCCTCCTCCAGGGCCAGTTTTCTCCCAGGGGATATTTGGCAACACCTGGTGGCATTTTTTGGTTGCCAGGATTTGGGCAAGTGGTGAGAGAGGAGGCGTGCTATAGGCATCCAGTGAGCAGAGACCAGGGATGCTGCTCAGCACCCTAAGATGCACAGCCCAGCCCCCTTCTCCCAAACAAAGGATTATCCAGCCCCAAATGGCAGTAATGGCTCAATTGAGGAACCCTCTTTTACTCACACCTAATTATTGGAAGGTCACCAACCTGTACTTTGCATGTGTGATGCTGTCGCTTGCCTAAAACGTTCTTTGCTAATTCCTCCTCCTGCTTCTAGATACCCAAAGTTCCATGTCTCTTTAAGAAACATTTGCTGAGTCCCACAGTCTGGGACTGTGGCAAAGTCTGCCCTCCCTTCTCCCCCAGACAAAAACTCTCCTGGAGCAAAGTTTAGTCTGCTTCTCTGAGCCAGTTCTCAGTTAGGCCTTGACCTTGGCCCCATCCTTGCCAGATCTGCGTAGCCCAATCTCAGCAAGAATCCTGCTAAGTCAGTTTAAAGAGAATCCCTCCACCCTTGATATCTGTTCACCCAGACCTGCCTTCAGCAAGAATCTTGTTTCATCATCGGTTTTAGCAAGAATCTCTCTATCCTTGATGTCTCCTCTTAGTAATTTTGCATCCGATGATGACTCCCCACCCCTCCAATTCTTGGCTATAAGTCCCCGGTGGTCTGTATTGTGTTTGGAGTTGGGTCGGATCTCTCGCCCCTGTTGCTATGGAAGACCCCTGTGAAGATAGTCCTAACTAAAGTCTTCCTTACTCTTCTAACAAATGTCAGATGATGCTTTCTACACAACACCCCACCCACTGCACTGTCAACTCTTCTCGGGTCAGGACCAGGTGTTGTCTAGGGCCAGGTGTATAATCACAGGGCAGTTACCCAAGCAGTGCTCCTTGAATGACGACCTGAAAGCATTTGGGGGAAACAGGACATGTCTCAATGCAGTCATAGTCCCAAATTCCAAAGGACCCACCTTAACGGGTTCTTTGTCTTTTCCCCTCCATCTGGGCATTTTCCAGCCACAGCCTGCATGCAAGTAGGAATAAACTTCTAGCATTAAGTGCCTGAATTATTTAAGCCCTGCCAGTGATTCTGTATAAGCCGTACAGTAGAATGTATTGCATATGCCTCCACTTCGGGAGCACCAATCAGCCTGCCCTGGATGGCCTGATGTTGTCTCCCAGCACTGCGTCAATACTCGGGTATTTTCAAATATTGCATGTGGCTGAAGCCTTTGCGTTGGGGGCCCTGCAGGCATCGCCGGATTGTGAAGCCAGGCCCCAATCCATATGCCCAACGCCATGCCTAGACCCCCTTTGATGGTCCTCACTGAGCAGACTCACTCGATACATCTTCACTAATGGGTTCTGACTTCATAAAATGGATTAATGACTTCTTTTTGAAAGTAAGAGTGCTTTGAATAAAAGTCTTTATTGCTTTAGAAGTTCATAAAAGCGAAAGTACAGTATTTCCCCTGGTGTTTGAACTGGAGGGGAAGAGACGTACACTCAGGGCCCCAGGCATCTATTGTTGGTGAGTCCAGGGTTCAGATTGCCCGGTAGAACCAGGCCTCTCCTGATTCTCGGTCCAGCCGGTCTGATGTTTGCGAACTCCTGCTTTGCAGAAGAATTGCAAACATTTTCATCTGCAAACGGCTTCATCACAGGACAAAAACAACAGAAAGGAAAACTTGTAATTGGCCTAACTGGATGCTGTAAAAAGCAGAATGTTACTTAATCCCTGCAGCAACCCTTTAGGGGCCTTAGTATGACCAGCTCCCAGCCCGTAGATAAGGGAGCTGACGGGCTAGGAAGAGCCCGGGACCCACTCCCAGGACTTTACACGTTCATTTCTCCACCTTGCTCTCAATCCTAACAGCGAATGCAAGAGAAGCAACGACTTTCCCTTTAAAGAATTATGGAATATTTGAAAGCTTTTCTTAAAGGACACGAGGAAACCATGGTGTCCTTGGCTGCAGTCCTCACCAAAAGTGCCCATAGCCTTTACAGACCTTTCTTTTCATTAATTCTTCAGTTCACAAGGAGGCACATTAGCATGTTGATTCCCAATAGGACTTGCACCTGGCTGACTTCCGGCCTTGAGGAATGAGTGCCTGCCTTTGGGCTCTGAGACATCAAACGGACTCTTATGGCGACACCTGAAGATTTATAGCTGTTCCTCTTCAACCTCAAGGACCTTATGCCTGAGTCCTTCACCCCTGTGTTTATGAAACTTTCAGTTGAGGGCACGGTGAGTCCAGGGATGATGGTCACTAGGGGATCCCCAGAAACATGGGACTTATGATCCTTATGAGCCAAGAAGAACACCTTAATTTCATGTTTCTTAAATTAGGGTGTGAGTATCCCCGATTTCCCCTGGTGGAGTGGTATGCCAGAGGTGACTAGAAGTCACAGGAAATCAAAGTGCATTTTTTTAGAGTCCACTTTTTTGGTGACAAACCATATCGTTTAAAGGAAAACAAACACAACTATTGTCTAGTAAGATGCCTCTTTTGCATGATTTTTTAATGATAGAATATGAGTCTTTAAACACACTCCTATCCCTGGGGATGTCAGCTGTGAGAGATGCGTCCATAGCAGAGTTTGAAAGCCCAGCCATATGTTCATCATGTTAGTCATTTTTATTTGCTATCCAGAGCTCGCCAGGAACCTTTTAAATCTCTCTCCTCAGAAGATTTGGCAACATGTTGTGAATGTACGTTGCTTTGCCACAGAGAATATGCACTTGAAAAGCAATTATTTGCCCCCCTCTTTGGCCCTCAGCTCAGAGGTCACCTGCCTTCCTGCTGTGGCTGGGCACTGTCGACCCCCCGCCCCGTCCCCAGGTTTTTCCCACGGCTCTCCTGCCATACACACACCCTCCCTGTAACGACGCAGGGATGTCCCTGCACACGCCAGCTGACGTGCCTCCGTTCTCTACGCACTTCCGAGCTTCACTGCGGAAATGCGCCGCCTCCTCTGGCAGCCACCGTGTATCCCTGCGTGAGCCCCACTTTTCCAAGTTCCTTTTGTTTTTCAAATTATCCCCAACTGGTATGATACATGTGTGTTGTAATGGATACTCACCTCAGTTTAACATGTACGTAGAACCAAATATAGTAGTTTCCCCCCTTTATCCATGGGACTCCCAGTGGATGCCTGAAATTGCACATAATACTGAATGATAGTATTATGTTTTTTCCCCTATACATATGAGTACGTATGTACCATTCACTCAAAGGAAGCACTTTATGGCTTATCTTTGGCATATCTGACCTGCCAGCATCACTGCTCTTGTGCTTTGGGGCCACTATTAAGTAAAATAAGGGCAACTTGAACACAAGCACCACGATACTGAGACAGCAGATCTGATAACCGAGACAGCTACTAAGTGACTGATGGGCAGGGGCTGTGTCCAGAGTGGACACGCTGGACGAAGGGGGGATTCCCGTCCCAGGGTGGTGTGGGACGGCACGAGATGGGGTGAGATTTCATCACCTACTCAGAATGGTGCACAGTTTGAAACTTATGAATTGTTTATTTGTGGAATTTTCCACTTAAAATTTTCAGACAGCCGTTGACTGCAGGTAACTGAAACAGCAGAAAGCAAATAAAGTGGGTGTACTGCAGTCACAGAGGAGTATTTTGGGTGGCAGGCACTGCCCCGGGGCACTGCAGACCGTGGGGCCCCCTAGGGACATTTGGCAGTGTCTGGAGACATTTTTGGTTGTCACAAAATGCTAGGTAGGGGTGGGGAAGATACCGCCGCTGGCATCTCGGAGGGAGAAGCCAAGGACGCTGCTGAAGGCCCCACGATGCACGGCGCAGCCTCTGCACCAGAGGCTGAGCCAGCCCCGAATGCAAGGAGTGCTGAGGTTGAGAAATGCTGGTCTCAGAGACGGCATGACTTCATTCTTCTCTTCACCATTGTAAGTTATTAGTCAAGCTGCAAATACCCTTCCTTTCTTTAGTCTAAAGTTATGCAAAGTTAAATCATGTGATACTAGAACCAGTCAGTGGAGCTCATTGATCTGAGAAATTTACTCTTTCCAGCTGGCAGAGAGGCAACCCTACATAAAAACATCAGGATTTAGAGGTAATTTAGAAATGGGAAGGTCATAGGTTGGGGGTTGGGGTCACAGGGGGCACCTGGAGAGTACGGAGAGCGTGATCCTGTGTACAAGCTGTGGCCACACTTTTGAAGGCTTCCACCTCCAGGGCTGTGCAAACACAGCCACAGCTTCGGGGGGCCTTCCCCCTCTCCTCAAACAATACCCTTCACCTCGTCAAGGGAGCGGCAGCCTTTGCGGGAATGTTAGACAACACGTCAGTCTCACTTGCCGTGGCTTTGCTCCTGTATCCATTTGAAATTCAGTGCAAACCCATAAATTCCACTTTGCTCCTGGTAGCAGCCTGCATGGTGTGTGTACTGAGCATTAGAAAAACAGTAAATCCAGCCCATTTATTCACATTAACCAGCGAAGGCATCCTGCATGCCCACGTAAGTACTGGAAATTACTGACATGGCCTCCTAGACATGAAAAGATGGAAGCATATGGCAGAATTCATATGTGAACAGATTGCTTTTTCTCATAAGAACGCTTTATTAGAATATCAACTATTACGGCTTACTGAATGTACTCTTCCTGCTCTTGATTTAAGCCCGAGTCACCCCACCACCGTTTTTTTCCACCACATTCTGCCGTGTATCTCACACCTACTCCTTGCTGTTTCTAAATGGCCTACTTAAACCTTGAGGTGGGCCCTTCAGTTTCCCATAAATTAATAAAACATCTATGAATATTTCCCAGCCAATTTTAGAAGCCCCAGTCTGTTCCAACACCAGGGCCGTAAAAACAGGGGATAGATAAAGCAAGCGTCTTCTTTCAGATGCTCTTCCAATATGAAGCCAACTATTATTAATCTAGACTGCCCGCTACTTTCATTTACCATGTTTGCTGCTCATGGGATTACAGGCACAAAGGTTTCATAAATTTCAAATGAAATATGAATGTTTGTTGTCAACATACTGTTAAGCTGTGAAAGCCCTACTGGTACAAGATCCATTTTTTAAATTATTATTATTATTATTATTATTATTATTATTATTATAGTATTTATAGCAAAGCTTTTTCTCCCCACTTTTTCCACACCCCATTTTAAATCTCTCCGTGTCCCTCCCTTTTTTTACAAGCAGGAGACAGGACATCAGGTAGTCCATGAGTGACGTCTGCATGCTCTGATTTTAGGGGGCACGTTGCTGTCCTTGTGTGCCATCAGAGTAGCTGTCTTTCATGCTGGAGGTAGGTCATGGGGTTGAGCTGACTGCATCAGACAGTACCACGCAGGGCCCACCTGGGAGGCCGCAGCCTGCCAAGGAGGGTTCAGGGGGCCGGATGGGAGACAGCAGAGCCGAGCTGGCAAGGCAGTCTTTGTGGAGAGCAGCCAAGGTCACAGCTGCAGAGAAAACGGCACATCCTAAATCGGAGGGGCAGTGCATAGAGGGATCCAGGAAAAGGGGGCCAAGTTGTTAGCCAAGAGAACCAAGAGCTGAACAGGATGAATGCACAGCAAAAATAAAGTAAAATAATGAAATGAAGCAAAATCATCTACTGAGCACTGACCAGGTGCCAAACACTGTGATGACCTAGGAAGGGCACCGAATGGTCTGTGGAAGGGCAGGCGCGGGGGTTCACAGGTGTTGCACCGAGTCCAGTGGTTCTCACAGCGGGTCCTCTGGACCAGCTGCATCAGTATCACTCAGGGAGTTGTTAGAGATGCAAATTCTTTTTTAAATTTTAGGATTAGTTCCATTTTATTACCAAATACAACAGTATAAAATACTTTATTATTCTAGTAGGAAAATGTTGCAGGACATGAAATATAAAGGTATGATTCCCAAACAAGGCTGATTTTCTTTTCTTTCTTATTATATTTGATTTATTTATTTTTAGAGAGAGAGGAAGGGAGGGAAAAAGAGAGGGAGAGAAACATCACTGTGTGGTTGCCTGTCACGTAGCCCCCACTGGGGACCTGGCCCATGACCCAGACGTGTGCCCTGACTGGGAATTGAACTGGCAACCCTTTGGTTCACAGCCCGCGCTCAGTCCACTGAGCTATACCAGCCAGGGATTCTTTTCTTTTTTTTTAGCAGGAAAATATTACTCTTTATAAAGCAAATTTAGAGATACAAATTCTTGAGCCTCATGCCAGACCTACTGAACTGGAATCTCTGGGGTCCGGTGCGCAGTCTGTTTGCAGAAGCCCTCCAGGTGTTTCTGACGCTCGGTCAAGTTTGAGACGCAGCAGGACAGGCAGGGAACAAGGTGGGAATCAGAATTACAGCACCACTGCCTGTAGGCTGCAGGCCTTCAGGCAAGTCTTCTAAACCCTCCCGCCTGGCAGCTTCCTCACGGAGGGGATAATAGTGCTTGTCTTTCAGACCTCATGGGCTATTCTAGACTGACACTGGCTGCAGTGGAGCCGCTGAAACCCACGTCACCATTACTGCGTGCCGGGCAGCGCGCTAAGCACTTATTTCAGATCCTCTCCATTTGGATCCTGACACTAACCCATGAAGCAGGAATTATTATTACCCCCGACTTAGCGATGGGAAAACAGTCTGCCCAAGGACATGCTACTGGCAGGCAGGAATCACTCCAGGTCTTTCCTTTCAAAGCGTATGCTAATCACTGAGTTGCTACATTATTTTACTAGATCAAGAGAGATGGTGTGTTTGAAAGGGCTTTATGAATTATAAATGCTATATAAAATAATAAAGTGGTATTATCATTGTCATCATTATATACATGCACACTCACACATATATTTAAAAGTAACCCTCCCATCAGCATCTTTCGCTGAGCCTTCCCTACTACGGAATTCTTTGGCATGGGACAGTCCCCTTTATCAGACAGATTCACAGTGTGAACTGGGTCACACACCACAGATTGGGTCTGCATGCAGGTGTTGGTGACGGTGATGGCATGGCTCGGTTCCTGGGTGCTTTCACTT
This sequence comes from Artibeus jamaicensis, assembly GCF_021234435.1. Lineage (NCBI taxonomy): Eukaryota > Metazoa > Chordata > Mammalia > Chiroptera > Phyllostomidae > Artibeus > Artibeus jamaicensis. The sequence continues at coordinate 10,336,681 of NW_026521842.1, read as the reverse complement.
AGGTTTACTGGGGACGAGGGGAGAGGAGGAGACTCAGATTACTAGTGGGGGCTTTTGACGGCCCTGCGTCAGCAGAAGAGGGTGTCAAAGGGTTACCGAGGGGTTGTAAGTTAGAATTCATTCCATCACTCCCCATGTTGCAAGCCCCAGCTCTTCTCCAGGCGTTTAAGCTCACCTTACAGTTCCGATCATTGTGTTTATGAGCCCAACGCACTCCAGCACTGGGTTCTCCCGAGCTCTAAGAGTGAGGCTGCACCCCACTCCTGCATTTAGGTAAAGACTTTAAGAATATTAAAAGTTATAAGTCCAGTAGTTTTCTTTTTATTTTAGGTACTTTCACTGAGAAACTCCCCAAGAATGTAAGTAATTTGTGTGTATGTAATAAATTTAATTTCAAATATAATGAATCTTTTCTTAATATTGTGATGCTTTTCTAAATGTAGTGATATTTCACCTTACAATGGTAATTCTACAGTGACTACCATTTACACATTTAACATTGAACCTGTAAGGCTAATTTATAATTTTAAAATGAGGTCAACAGATATGTTCTCTAAAAGATCAAAGAGTAAATATTTCTGGCTTTGCAGTTCATGTGGTCCCTGTCCCAACTATTTCACTCTGCCTTTGTATGAAAGTAGCCATAGACAATAACACATGAAGGCATGGACCTGGCTGCATTCCAATAAAACTTTATTTATAAAAACAAATAGCAGGCCAAAGTTGGCCCATGGGCCATACTTTGAAACTCCTGCTCCCAAAGGCCAAACTCAAACATTACAAATTCCTAAGATACGACCTCTGTGAAAATATGACAACACAATAGCTTTATTTCTCCCATTTTTTATTATTTCAATATTTTTATGTGTAGTTCTAACATGAAAACAACATTTTTATATTTAACTCAAATGCAGGTTGGCAGCCTGCTCAGGTAAGAAGCCTGCTAGTTTCAAGGAGCGAGGAAATCGTGAGCTTGGGCACTGAGCCACGCCGGCACTCAGGTGTCTCCCGTGCGTCACACAGGGCCATTCCCCTTGCACCACCCCATTATACTTATATGTTGTATTTCTTGTGGCATTTCTGGGCCTGCAGGTGACCTGGCTGCAGCCACCTCATGGTCACATTGGCCATGGCCTCCACAGCCGGGACTTGGAGAACTGGTCACTGCTAGCGTGGTACTCGGCACAAAGCAGGTGTTTAATGAATATTTATTGCATGATTTCCAGCTAATAGAGGAAAGCTAACCAGCACAACAGCCAGAGCATTGAAGTTCATAGAAAATGGACCCGAAGGACTGTGGCAAAAAGAGTCTCAAAAGGCAGCGGTCAGGGAGCTGGTATTTATTAAGGGTCTGAACTGGGTGCCGTAGTAGAACGTATAGTGTCATGGGAAGGACACAGCCTGGAGCCGGGCTGCTGGGTGTACAGCTAGACTCTATTTTGTTTAGCTGTTTGGCCTTGGAAAAGTTACTCAGGCTCTCTGTGCCTCATTTTTTTTTAAACCAGGGATAATGATATAGGGTGATTCTCACAGAACAAAATGTTACATAAAGCACTTTTAACAGGGCGTAGCAGGTAATGAGTGCCACCTAGGTGTTTGTTGTGATTATTTGGTTACCTGGCTTCTTTGTAATCTTCCCAAATCAGGCCCCATTGGATCAGTGAGGCAGCTAAAGGTCTGCTGGCCATGTAGAAGTGGCAGCACTGGAAGATGAACTCAGGTCGGCTTCCTTCCATTCCCTCCCCCCCCACCCCTCACGCACCTCTTTCCTCAACTCTGCACTCCACCCCCAATCTCTCCGCCCACCTCCCTCATCCTTTCCTTCTATTGAGTGTGAGGAACGTGGGAACTAAGAGGGAAGAGCTTGAAGAAAGCACACAAAGGTGACGTGTATGGACCACACTGTGAGCCAGGGAGTGAGATTAAGGGCCCTTCCGACTTCGGATGAGCGACGCTGGTGCTCTGAGGTGGCACGTGAGGTGAGCCACCGTCGGGGGCTGCAGCTGGACCTGCCCTGCACGCTGGCTGCACTCCCCGTGTGGAGTGGGCGTGGGGAGGCCCTGACCACCAGGGCCAGTGGGCAGCAGGGCAGGTGAAATGGTTTAATGTCCAGGTGGAGAGCTAACTCCAGGTGGAGCGCTAAGGGTAAAGAAAATGGGTTGGGAACGGTGTGGAAAGATTGAAGAAAAATCAGATTTCGTTTGTCCATTTCTTCCCTTTAAACATTTTTCTTTAAATGTATTGGCATGACATTGGTTAATGAAATTATACCAGTTTCGAGTGTCCACTGTACAACACATCATCTGCGCATCGTGTTGTGTGTTCACCACCCAAAGCCAAGTCTCCCTCCGTCACCACTTACCCCTGGATTCACTCTCTTCCACAGGGACAGGGATTTCTGTGGACGCGTGTTCAGAACTGTATTTAGAGATGACCTCCGTGCCCCAGGGTCAGGGGGCATTCTTGGAGCAGTCCTCCCCGCACCCCTTTTTTCAGCCCCACCGGCTCACTGGGGGAGAAAGGGACCCGACTAATGTTGAGACCCGATGCCTTTTCAGCTCACCTTTTCCTGCCACCCCACCCTGCAGTCCTGGGCCTCAGCATCCAACACCCTCCCAAAGCCTGTTTTTTAAGTCAGTATTGGAGAACTTCCTGCTCTTTCCTGAGGGAATCGATCTCAAAGGCAAGTCTCTGGAATCATGGGATCCTGCAGTGGTTCGTGGGGTCAGGGAAGGCTCCCCTGAGGATGGGGTGTTGGATTGAGGGATGGAGGGACCTTGACTTCAGTTAGGGGGACGTTTGAGAACTGGGAAGGAGGAGGGGGCATAAACTCTGGCCCCGCCCTTCCCTGCTCCTTCCAGACCAGAGCCTGTTCCTTCTCTCTCCGTGCACCACGACTACCCGGGTTCCTGGGCAATCCGTCCACCTGGTTTGCCTCCTGTGCTAATTTCTGCTTCTCGTTCTCCTCCTGTGAAAATTGCTAAAAGACAGAAGAGAGATCTTCATAAGAGAGATTTAAAAATCCCAGAAATTCCAAATGCTTGAAGTTTGGGAGTGGGGGCAAAAATTCCCCAAATATCTTTCAACTGCACCACTGACTTTGACCTGCTAAAGGGGAAGAATTGGCCGAATTTTTTTTCTCTTAATGCTCTGAGTTTCTGGCATGGTTGTGGGCACAGAGGCAGGTTTAACCTAATATTCTTTAGACATATGAATGCAGTCAGTTTACTCAATCTCAGTGGCAGAAAGTTTGTGAACTTGATTTTTTTAAACTGTGCTAAAATATGCACACCGTAGAGTTCACCATTTTTAACTGTACAATCATTGGCACCATGTGTACTCACGCCATTGTGAGACCACCACCAAGTCTCCGTCTCCAAGGGAGCCTTGCGTTTCCGTCCCCTACCTGCTGTTAAAGCAACAGGTCAGGCGGAAGAGGCGGCATGGGGTTTTCTCAGCTGACTGCAGCTGTGCCACTCACCCTCATGCAGTGATCTAGCCGCTCTGAGCCTCGGTGTCTGGCTGTAAAATGGGAACGAAGATAGGCTGTATGATTTGAACTTAGCAGGATCACAAATAGGGGACTCTCTAGTGTACAGGAGGTGAACACAGAGTCCGGCCCTCCACCTTGTTTTATCCGGCCCAGCACCTTGTTTCCACCTGGGCGGCGGTGCTGAGCTCCTTGCTGCTAGTTAAGGAGTAGTTACATTTATACAGTCCTGAAATTATATTCGGCCCTTCGAAGGCAACTGCAAGGCTGATGTGGCCCCTGGTGAAAATGAGTTTGACACCCCTGCTCTAGAGTTTGCTCATCTCCAGCACAAAGCCCACCTTCCTGTCTCATTTGTCTGCATCTTCAGGATACTTGGTTTTAATTCCATACGTGTAATGTATGAAACATGCAGTGCCAGGAAGACATTGTTTCCGTGAGTACGATGTGCCTGCCCATTGTTCCTCAGTAACTCATTAGGCTTCGACGGGTCGATGTGAGGAGCAGCGCCCCATCTTGGTATCTATTGCTGCTCCCTCCCTACAGTTTACGAAACTCTAGTCTATAAAAGCTGTTTGAAATTTCCATTAGGCGCTTTGCACAAGTGGTTAAAATTAGTCATGCATTCTTGGTCTAAACTGCAGGAAGGGTATCTTTACTGTGAAAATGATTATGACATGTTAAAACTGTGTAATAGTAAGCAGACAGTTTTCCGAGCTGCTGGGTGAGTTCTAGAAATGCTCTATTTATTTTCTCCCTATTGACTTCTTTCTTTCAGGCAAGACTGCCAGTGCGTTGACTTGGAAAACAACCGAGACCCAGCAGCCCCAAAGCACTGACATTACGTGGCTTCATTTTTAAAAGGGGCCAACTCTTTTATTTTTATTTTTAATGGCTTCTTCTTCCTCTAAAACACAAAGTGCATTTTTCTTTTTATAAGAGGGAGCCTTAAAAAAAATAGCAGCATCCCTGGTTTGCTCTCCCTACCCTTCATTTGCCACTGTAGAACCACAACAGTGCCTCTGAGCTGAGGGCCAAGGCAAAGGCTTTTGCATGCTGAGGATCAGTCGCCTAGTTTATTTAGTTACTGATTCCTGTTTTAGTGCAGCAGTGTTTTTAGCATTAAGAGAAAAGGCTGTGATTTTCTTAGATATTAAAAAACCAGCCACTTATATTTTCCAAAGCCATTTGCATTCGGCCTGACAGCCACTAAAAATGTATGTGGATTTTTCATCTGAGAGGTTTTCTCCATGCATATTGTTTACATTTATCAGACGTTGTCCTGCCCAGTACTTTATATTCACTGTAGCTTCCAGACCGAGCTGACAGCATGGCCCACATGAAAAACAAAACACAACAAAGCACAGGAGTCAAAGGGTCTTCTTTTGAGAGAATATGAAGACAGGGAAGGGGAATGGGGCTGTAGGAATGGCCAGTGTTCCTGAGCGGGAGTCCTGCCTTTGTTCTGCTATCAGTTTGTCAGTTGTCAATCATGCTCTCCCTCTGCTTAGACAGCAGCTAAACTAATGTGAGACCCTAACTCTGCTCTCAGCCTGCAATTGTGCGGCCCAAAAAATCTGAGAAGACTTTGTGAAATAAATTAATAAAATTACAATCTAAAGGACTGTAAAAAACTGATAGTTTGGGGTCACCCAAAAACAATTTCTTTTTTTTCTGCTTTTTTGCTCTTGGTTCTTAGCACTCACTGACTCTGTGTAATGCCATATGTATCACCAGGTCACGCTGCTTTTTTTACTTACAGTAAAAACAATAACAAGAATTAAAAAAAAAAAAAAGAAAACACTATTCCTGCAATTCTGCTATTTTACCACCAGGTGGTGGTAGTGTATCTTGATTAAGGAATCTGACCTGGTAGGTGCAGGCACTCATTGATTTATCCACTAAATAACATTTATGTAGTGGGAAGCATGGTTTCGATGCTGTGGATACAGCAATCACTAAGATAGGTCTGTATTCTCAAGAACTTTATGTCTAGTGACATATACTTTGTGTGTAGTCAGGCATGGCAGGGTTTTTTTTTGGAGAGAATTTACTCATATTTGACCAGAAACACAATTATACCTTGTTTATAATAATGCATTTTCCATGTCCATGTTTAAGAATGTTATCAAAAAGGAAAATACCTTAAATGCCTATATGCGTCTTTCTTTGTTAATTGTTCCTTATTTGACCCTGTATTATTTTTCATACCATCAGGGTCAGCTGTTTGAATGTAGCTAGTTGCCTTTGACTTTCACACACGCAGGCTCACACATCCTTCAGCACATGTTGAATTGCTTTCCAGAGTCAGGTCAAAGCGTCCAGGGCCGTTTTCTGCCTCTGCCGTTAGACCAGGCGTCTTCTCCAACAACCTGCTCTTTGGAGGCACCTGAGCCCGTCGAGATCCCACCTCATGTTTCTTTCTCTCTACAGTCAAGAGGTCCATCTGTTTGCAACTTTCTCTGGGCCCTAACTCTTCTTCTTTTCAATCTTTTTACTTCTATTTCTCAATCTTTTCGTTTGTCATCAAGATGGAAGCTGCAGGGGAGGCTCAGGAGAACTCAGCATCTCCAGAGTGTCTCTCTGGCTTGAAACTTGGTCCCATGTGCCCTAGGAGTAGATGTTTTTCCCATTATGAAAACGATGGGCATTCGTCCAGGGAGGGAAGCCCCTTCTGGCCATCACTGCTCAAGCCTGAAATCTCCCGTCTGATTCCTGTCCACACATGGTGCTGATGTGATCATCACCTTCTCAGAAGGTTCTCCTGGCCCTGGCTCTTACCCTTGCAACTGACTTGGATACAAACTGCCTCTGGAAGTGAATCGGTTACCCAGTAGACCCAAAGAGAACGTACTCCATGTAAACCATTGAATATTTTACATGGAAGATAAACATTTCTTGTCAAGAACAAATTGTTTGCGTAATTGACATCCCGGGTTGTCCCAAAAGTCTTGTTGCAGTGTTGATTCTGATCACTGGGTGTCTTCACAGGGAGGGGCTTAGTTTTCTCCCAGCTCCACCTTCCACCCCTTTCAGAATAGCACTCAACTGAGAGCTAAAACATTGCTCAGATAGCTTAAAAAGCTGCCATAGTCAGAATTAACCTACAGGCAGAATCTCTATTTTTCCCCAACATTTATGTAAAACTTCCAACTATATGAAAACAGGTGTGCAAATGTATGATGAAACATCAGCAAAGTATGTATGTCCATGCTCCTCACCTGCCGCTATGTGTCATTTACACGCGTGCACCAGAGGCGCTGGGCACCTCCAGGGGCCATCTGCTGCCACTTCTTCTGCTCTGGAAAGTGGGCTTCGGAAGAGTCTGCGGGTCAGAGCTACCTTCTGGGTGTCAGGAGCCGAGTGGGGAATGTGGGCTAGGGCTGCTCCAAGTCAGTGTGGTCAAGTTCAAGTTGGAGGACCTCTTCCCCATGTTCTTCTCTATTGGTGCTGCTTTATTTTATTTTTTAAATTAAAAAAACATTTTTTTATTGTTGTTCAGTTATAGTTGTCCCCATTTTTCCTCCGTTACTCTGCCCTGCCCTGCCCCCCTCCCACAGGAAATCCTCAACCCACCTCCATGGTCCCGTTGTCCTTGTGTGTTGATTGAGAAGTTCGTACTCATACAAGGCCATGCTGAGTTAATCACCTGAAATAAATTAGGAGTTTATTGGTAGGTGCGTGTAGTTACATTTAAAAAAAGATTAAGAGTCACTTCATACTGATTGTGTACCAAGTGAAATAATGCTTTTATATGTATGATCGTACACAGTGTTCCCAGCAAGTCTTATCAGGTCCTCTGACCCCTATTGTGTTAACTGACTGTTCAAGGAAGTTAAGCAGGTTGCCTGAGGTTATAGAGGCAGGGTGTGGTTAACCAGGGTTTACACCCGCAGGGCCTCAGTGCCTGAGACAGTGCTCAGGATACAAGTGTAGAAACTTTGCAACCTGGAGGACCGGGTCTCTCCAGATTGCTATCACCATCTCAAAAAAATACAATACTGAACACACATGTAGTTTACTCTCAGCTGCTACTGCGTAGACCCCACTCCCTGGGAAGCGCCCAATTCAGAGTTCAGTGGCTAGACAACATCCTTGGGAAGAGCACTGTCCTCTGAAATGAGTCATCATGGGCTTGAGAGGACACACTGCCAGGTGCTGCCATCGGGGGCTGCACCGTGCCGAGGGTGCCGTGGGAGTGAAGGAGAGACTCACTTCTTTCTCGGAACAGAGATGATACCCTGACACTCACTGAAGTGAAGACTTGGAACAAATCGCTGCCCCCCACGCCAGTCAGGCCCCTCTGTAAAATGAGGCACACATTAGCGCGAGTGTGTGTTCTAACACCATAAACAAGCAAGCAAAAACAAATATTAAAAAGGAATGATACCTTACAGCATACAAAACATGCTGACATATATGCTATTGGATTCTCACCACAACCATGTAAATTAGGCAGGCATTGTTTTTACAGTTGGCTTCATTCATAGATGAGGAAACTGAGGCTCAGAGAATTACGTTATCTGTCCCTGCGTCCCATAACTGGGACACAAGACCCAATCATGGTCTTGTGACTTCAAATCCTGTAATAGCCTTGCCAGATAAAATATAGGACATGCGGTTACATTTGAGTTCCAGACAAACAACCAATACTTTCTTAGTATAAGTATAGCCCCTGAGATATCTGAGACATACTTATTATTTTAAAAACCTTATGATATATACTTATAAACTATACAGCCAGTAGGTGGGGTGAGGAAGTGGAGACATTGGGCAAAAAGGAAAAGGACCCCTGGACACGGACACAGTGTGGTGATTGCTGGGGGAGGGGGTATGAGGGGCTAAATGGTAACGGAAAAATACACAATAAAGATTAAATTTTAAAAAGCAAAAAAAAAAGGAGACATTATTGGTTGTTTGTCTGAAATGAGAATTTAACTGTGTACCTGTGTTTCTATCTGTCAGATCTGGCCTCTCCCTTTGGCATCCTTTTGTGTCTTAACCTCGCTTCCACCCGGCCTTGATATTATTCTGTGTTTCGGTAACTGCCTTGGGAAATTATAATTTTTAAAGTTACTCCCTGTTAAATATTTGCTACCCGCTGAAAGCTTTGGGTACTTGACTGCGTGCACTTATGACCACCTCAAAAGCTGGGTGGGATTATTACCTCTTTTCAGGTAGAAACAGCTGGTGCTGAGAGAGGTCAAGCAACCAGCTCAGTGCCTCACACTTAGTGAAGGTGAAATCTGGGACTAGAACCATGATCTCTGCCTCCAAGGGCGTTTATTGTGATCTACATCACAAAATAAATTTTTTGAATTAAAGAGAAAAATGGTGTTTACAATCAATCAAAGAGGCATAAAGCTCCTTGGGGAGAACCCAGGTGTTGGCCATTAAAAAAAAAAAATCTTTCACCGGATCCAGCAAAATGCTTTTCACATAACAGACCCTCAGCACAGACCTGTTTGATGACTGATGTGTTTCCAGCGCAATTCAAAACTAAAAAAGAAAGAACGAAAGAAACAAAAGGAGGAAGTTGAAAACTCAGTGTCGTTGTTTACACGTCTGTTTTGCCCTGGATGTGTTTTACATTTTGTCAGGACCGTAAACTGTGTTTCAAAACATGAAGATAAATGGGCCCTCGGACCTCTTATGAGGTGGCATAATTCATCCGAAAGGTTTATCGCCCTGCTCAGTTCCCAGTTCCCAGCCATGCTTCCCATTCTTTTAACTCCATCACAAACAGGGTAGAAGAGGTGAGGGCCAAGGCAGGCTTGGTCCGGTCACCGTGCGAGGCACAGGGTGCTGAGAAGCCCCCAGCTCTCCTGTTAACACCACACTTTTATCTTGCAATCACTGCCTGCAGGAGACAAAATCACAACTCGTCTGGAAAACGAGATTAACTCATTTAAGCTAAGCAGTGATCACAGAGAGAAGCCTGGTGGTGTCTGGCTGAAGGAGAGAGAGCCTGTGGATTCTGGGCCTTCCTGGGGAGCAGTCATCGGCCCTTCAGAGTCCGCCTTGGTGTGATGCCGGCGTTACGAAGGGCTTCTTCTGTTCATCTTTGACCCGGCCCTCTCATCTGTGTATGGCTGTGTATGTCCCTCAGCACGTCTTCCGAACCACTGGCCCAGTGAGCGGGCTGCTGCCCTGTCCCTCACACGTTGGTCCTCTTCATGAGCAACAAGAACAAGCTTCTGTGTGATTTGGCATCTGCTGGTTCACACAAATTGCTCTGCGACAGGCCTCTTGTTGCAAAGCAACAGTTTGCTTTCTTCCCAATCAGGGCCACAGTAGTTGTTTATTTTGTCCTATTTCACGTGTTTCTCTCCCTTGCAATGACTTTCCTGCACGGATGTTCCTCCCATTGCCTTGCTAGTCTTTCCCACCTGGAGCCCCGAGAACAGGTTTTTTACCCAATGGCCTGTGCATTCGGGGTGGTTGGGGACTCATTTCCAGAACAGCACTGAGAGTCAACAAATCGCACACACAGTTACCTGCAGGGAGGCTTGCTAGTGGAAGCAGCCCAGGCAAGCAGTGGTTCGGCTGCTCCTGGCCTCTGCACGGTGCCCCATCAGGCCTTGTGCACACCGCGTCACTGCGTGGGCCACACCTGGCAGATGACACAGCTCGCTCATTGTTTTCACGCAGGTAAAGCTCGGGGACCTTCAGGTGTGTGTGTTTCTCGTCTCTCTGTGCAGTTTCCTCTTCCGCTTGCTCATCTGGACCACGAGTAACTTACCTGTGTGCCGAGGCCGGATTTTAGGGCCTCATGACCACTCCCCAGGAACTTTAGAACGTGGATGGTCCGAGTCATAGTGGGAGAAGATTTCAAATGCGTTTTGTTAAAGCCAGCTGATGAGGCAACGATCCCTGGTGTCTGGCTTTTTTCTTGCTAGTCCGGCCTTTGTATGATGGAGAAGCAACAATGCCATGAAACCTCCACTGTTCATGTAAATGGTTTGTAATATTCAAAGGGATGTGGATGTAGATACACTTTAAAATATATCATTGTCCCTTCTGAAGAGATTTGCCATGTCTGGGGCTTGTGCAGTGACGGCCTGACTGAATAATCGCTTCAACAAATAGGAGCAGGTTGCACACATGAGACTATTATAAACGCTTTGGAGGGAAATTTTAAGACTCGGTGGCTGTGGCCGTTCAGAGCCGTGTTGAATATTTAACAATTTTTTCTGGTGGATCCATCAACTAAGAAGACTATCAATTTTAGAGCACACAGCTGTTCAGGAATAATAGTTTGAAAGACCAGCCCCCAAGATCTTGGTGATTAAAGTGTGAACAGATGACGGGATGATGAACCGTAACACTTAAAAATGTATTCGTATAGTCCCGTCCCCATATTGCATTGTCTGACAAATGTATTTGCGACAGACCAAGTGAAAGAACCCTCCACAAGGGGACCCAGCACGGGTCTGAATGTAAATATTCGTTCTGAGTCCCCTGTTAGTGATTGACCATGAGTATTGATCAGCGTTAAAGACTGAGCATACGGCACCTCCTTGAAGCCTCTGCACACACTCCCACTTATCAACACATGAGTATTGATCACAATCATTCCGTGAACATATCTTACAAATTCCCTCCATGCATACACCATTTAAATTAATCCAAATTCAGGACAAAGCTCCCTAGGAAAGGGGAAGAGCAACTCTGTCAGCTGCTGCCTCCTGGCCATTAAATCATCTGTGATCTGTGCTAGCTGGCTGACAGAGCTCGAACATTGTCCCCATCACGGGGTGCCTGGGTCTCCGGTTCTGGCTTCATGGATGACGGACGCCCTGTTACGCTGTGATGTCGTACACAAGAATGTGAGCAGAGTGTGCTCCCACTGTGCGTTTGACTTCAAAATGTTACATAAATTAAAAGAGAATTAAAAGACACTGCACCCCAATGCAGTGAGTGAAGCTTGTTCTCATTTGGAACTAAATGAACCTGCTATCAAAGGCATCTTTCTGAGACAATCAGGGAGATCTGAATACGGAGTCAGTAATTGAGGAGCTAAGAAAGCACCACTACTTTGTTAAGTATGTAACATTTTAAATGAAATCCGCCTTATGTTAGGGATGCATCCTGAAAAATTTACAAGTGAGATGACAGGGTGTCTGGGATTTGCTTTAAAGTAATCTAGAAAAAATACTTGGGGTCCAGAGTATACAAATCTGGATTGGAAGAGTTGATAATTCTTGGTCACCTGTTCATTTAACTAGTTTCTCCATTTGGGGATCTGTTTGAAAACTTTTGTAACAGAATGTTATGTACAGGTCTCAAGAGACAGACTGCCAGGAATGACAGCAATAGCGAGAGTCACGTTCCAGGGCTTCTAGGCAGTGCCGAGTGTGAGCCAGAACGGGCAGAGCATTCTGGTCGCTGGGCCAGCAAAGCTTGGTCCCGTTGAGGCTGTTATAATTTGGTGATTGTTGTGGGTTGAATTATGAATTATGCCTCCCCAAGTCCCTGTTCAAGCCCTAACCCCAGTGCCTCAGAAGGTGACTCCGTTTGGAGACAGGGCCTTTAAAGGGGTGATTATGTTAAAATGAGGCCACTGGGCTGGGCCCTAATTCAGTCTGACTGCTGTTATTATAAGAAGGGAAAATTTGGACACAGGAAGAGACCAGAATCAAAAGATGATGTGAGGACACAGGGAGAAGGCAGTCGTCTGCAGCCCCGGAAGAGAGGCACCGCCTAGGGCTCCTAGCTTCCAGAGCTGCCCAGTACGTGTGTTTTGTGTGGTAGCTCTTGCAGACTAAGACACATACTCCCGCAGAGTCCTGATTTGCGTGAGAGATGCTGTGATGGAACAGGACGACCTATGGCCTGGGACCCAGGGGACAGGGAACCTGGCCGCGGTCCGAACTCCACCGCTGAGCAGGAAGGATCTATGTGTGCAGATGCATGTGTGTTCATGTTTGATTTACATGAGACTGTGTTTGGTGGGATGGGAAGGGACATGGGGAAAAGAAGACAAAGAATGATTTTAGGGGACTGGATGAACCCCAAATGCTTTCTTAAGCTCACGTCCTAGAATGTGGCTGTCTCACACCACGTGCTCAAAGATGTCAGGTTCTCTCTCCGCCATTCAACAGCAGGTCCCTACAGCCCTCTGTGTGTGAGGTGCCGTTCTGGGGGTGGCACGGAGGAGGACAGGGAGCCAGTGTCACAGATGCCACAGCAGAGTGCTTCGGGCACAGGAAACTGTTGTTGAGACCCTTGGAGGTGACCAGGAGCTTGGTATGTTTTAGGCACTGAGGAGGCCCAGTGGGATTAGAGCAGAATAAGCAGAAATATGTCAAAGGGGAGGTTCAGGTGGAGGCTGAGACTGAGAGGTGGGCAGGGTCAAATCACACAGCGCTTTGTAAACCACGGTGAGGGCTCAGACCCTATTCTAGTTGCCACAAGGAGCCAGTGGATGGTTTTAAGCTACAGAGAGATTGATATGATACAATAGGATACATGGTATGGCATGTTAGGTGTAAGATAGGGCACATGCACACTGTGATATGGCATGGGTTTATGCTATGATACCATATGTGATATCATATGATGTGGTATACCATGACATGACTCACACTTGCTGGGTACAGAATGGATCGTCAGGGGTTAGGATTGCAAACACGAAGCCCCGCTAGGAGATTTACATGTCAGGAATGAGTTCAGCCGCCAGTTAGAGAAAACAACTAGTACAATTAGCTGAAACATTCAGGGCTTTGTCTTTTCTTGCTTAACGAGAAGCCCAGAGGGAAGCAGTGGGCGGCACTGTGGCAGCTGGCTCAGCCGCTCAGCACGGTCTGAGTGAGCTGCGTGTGAGCCCCGTGATTCTCTAGGTCATGCCTCTGGAGTCTCAGATGGCCGCTGCAGCAGCAGACATACCTCTCAGGTTCAAGGTGGGAAGGAGGAAAAGGGAGCGGTACCAGCGGCAGCTGACCTTGTCCTGGGAAAAGCAGAAGCTTTCCCAGAATCCCTCAGCTGACTCCTGCCTGCACGGAGTGCTGGAGAGCAGGTGGGAGCTCGCAGGGAGAAGGGTGACAGCCACACCAAACAAGGTGCTGGCCACAGCAGGGACTGCAGAGGTTCCAGTAAGGAACCATGTGCTCCCAGAGAGGACACGTCCTCACAAATATTATCACTAAGGGTAAGGTCTAAAGGAAAGGAAAAGAAGAAGAAAAAAGAGCCTTTGTGCCTGTCAGTCACTCGTCTAAGGGATTTACTTGGATTAGCTCATTTAATCCTTGTAACTAGCCTATGAGGGATGTGCTGTCCATGTCATTTTACAGATGGGAAAACTGAGGGGCTGAGGGGTTTTGTATGTTACACAGGTTGTCAGTGGAGGAGATGGGTCCCCACTCAGGCATTTCGAGAAAGGACAACATGCCTTTTCCCCTTCCTGCGTGGCTTACCCCCACTGCTCTGCCATTATGGGCTGAATTGGGTCCCCCCCTAGAAAAGGCCCAAAGGATATACTGGAGTCCTGGTGTCCAGTAACTCAGAATGTGATCTTATTTGGAAATAGGATCTTTACAGAGGTGGTCAAGTTCAAATGAGGTCATCAGGGTGGGCCCTGAGCCTATAACCAGTGTCCTTGTATGACGAGGGGATTTGAACACAGAGTCAGGCACATCTGGAGGAAATACAAGGTGAAGACCCACGGAGGGAACATCACGTGGAGATGGGGACAGAGATGGGAACCGTGTGGCCATAAGCCAAGGAAAGTCTCCGGCTTCCAGCAGCTGGAAGAGGTGAGGAAGGAAACCCTCGTGGAGCCTTTGGATGGAGGATGGCTCTACCGACAATGATTTCGGACCATCAGCCTCCACGACCGTGAAACAACACACCGTGTTGTTCTAAGCCAACTCGTGGTAGTTTGTTACCGCTGCTCTAGGAGTGAACACACCTGCTGACCCCTGCTTGCCCTTCAGGACTGTGGTGTTTTGACAGAGGAAGCCTCCCTGGTTCTAGATGCATCTCCCATTCTAGATGGGGTCCCCCTCCTGAGTCTCCATGCTGCCATGTGCATGTCTCATGTCAGGACCTCCCAGTCCTGCGGGGCAAGTGTGTTCTGTGGTGACTCACATGTCTACATGCTACTTCTTCTGTGACATTAAGGTGGAGTCCATGGGGGAACTCCAGGGACAATCGAAGGACCACAAGGAACTATGTCCCTTATGAAACACAGGACCCCTCCCTTTAAATGCTGGACAACCATTGCCAAATGTCTTCTCAGTCTCTGGCGTCAGTTTACCCTCCTGATCAACCTTCACCCTTTTCACAGGCAATTCTGTCTTCAGCCAGCTTCTCTTCACCTGTTGATTCTCTGGTTTCATTTCCAAACAGGATACGTGCTGCCTCATTCCCAGGGTCAGGGCATGACGAACGCCTCCATGGTTCCTGGTGTGAAACGGGGCAGGTAACACCTCTCGGTGTTGTGCGGATGGCAGTACGTTTGCTCTGCAGAGCACAGAAGGGTATGTGGTGAAGTGGTTGTGTCCCACGGTGGAAGCAGTCACCTTTACCAGAGCTGCCCAGGCTTTGGCTGTAAACTCCTTGAGGGCAGAGGTGTTTTGTATGAATGTAGTTTCTCTCCCCAGGCCTAGTGTTTGACCCAGACTATGCTAGTAGTTAAAGTTTTTCAAATTTAATTTAAAGCAATTCAATAGTCACTGTTAAATGGAGAAACCCTATGGCTATAGGGTTATAGGATTTAATAGTCTACTGTGGGAGATAGCATAATAATTGTAATAATCATGGGACCTGAAAAATATTGTTGAAATAAAATATAATTCTACGTGATATTATACTATTTATTTGTTGACAATAAGCTCCTTGTCCACACCTAGCTCCTTGTTCAATGCTATACACCTAGTACCTTTTGAAGAGTGCTTGGATCTTGGTAGGTGATTGGCAGTTGTGTACTTTGTACGTGAACTGACAGAGTGGAGGGCTCAGGGGTACTGCCGAGAGGGGTATGGTTTGCTCTCTCTGATGCTGGACAAGGAAGGTTTTGCTGGGAGATGAGATAGTTGAGTTGGGTTTTGATGAGACAATAGGGGAGGTGAGGAGGCGGAGTGAGAGGGGAGAGGAGCGTTCCAGGCAGAAGCCCTGAGGGGCAAGACTTCATTGAACTTTGGAGCCTCCAGTGCAAAATCCCTTTGGGTTGGGTTCTGGTGGATCTGCAGGGGGATGATGATGGAGACATACTTGAAGGATCCCTATAGTTCTCCTTTTTCCTCACCATGGCTTCAAACTGGTATTTTCCTCCCTGTCCTTCCCACCTTTCTGATGGTGGCGGGAAGCTGTGTGGTGGTTTAAACCTACTCAGAACACAGTGGACTCAACACCAAGTGTTTATCG
This sequence comes from Artibeus jamaicensis, assembly GCF_021234435.1. Lineage (NCBI taxonomy): Eukaryota > Metazoa > Chordata > Mammalia > Chiroptera > Phyllostomidae > Artibeus > Artibeus jamaicensis. Next base: position 10,320,825 of record NW_026521842.1, on the reverse strand, counting down.
TAAATGGATCCACTTTTACTGCTGTTACTCTCATGGTGTCTCAAATGATAAATGTTAATAAAGAACCATTTTGCTTGGGAAAGCACAATGGTCTTAGCTTGCCAGACTGCCAAGGCTATTTGCTTTATGGTAGGGGATTTGAAATAAGGGTTTTGGTGGTTGTGTTTTTGCCTCAACAGTTATTTATAGAGAAAGTATGGGCCATTGCACATCTATAGTATCTCTTCTTTATGGATGCCCAAGTTATTATTTTTTATTGGTCTGGGTACTTATTTTGTACATTTGTAAACAATTATGTAGTTATGCAGCTGTTGTGCCACGCAGGCTGTATGCATTTCCATGTTAACAGAAAATTCCATAAGGGAATTTTACTGGATACCATCATAAAAGAATTATTGTGATGCCAAAAGAAAGAAAGGAAGATAGATAGGCTCTGGAGTTATCACTGGGTTTTTACAGTGTTTGAAGTTACATGAATTTAATGCTGTTTTTGGCTGAGTTGGAGTCAAAATTTTCACCTGTGTCCCATACCTGAATGGAAAGCATAATGCTTAACTGTATCACAATATTAATTAATCAATTAGTACATATATTGATACATTCTGTGGCTCTCTCCATACTCTTTTTTTTAAAGAATTTGTGGTTTCTTTCCGCATTTAGACAATATATATCGGAGCCCTAAAAAGGTTCATAGCCATTGACCAAGAATCCAACTTTTTGTAGTTTTTTCCTAAGAACATGGAAACTTCCTATGATAGGGAGTTTCATAGGAACATAAACATATAGCTTAGGAGACTCCCAGCTTCTCTAAGAAATATTTTTAAAACCAAAATATTTGTTTAGATGACAAATAGTGAAGAGACATTACTCTATGCCAGGAATTGCTGTGTTGGTTAATATGGGGGAGAAGTGAATGAAGGGATTTATGCAGCAGAGTTTGAGAAAGGGGTGAAGAGAGGGAAGTGGGGTGGGTGATCCGTGATCTGGGGGACATGGCATCTGGGCTGTTTTGAAATGACTTGAACTAACAGTTCACTCATTTTCACCCAGAATCTGTGAGGCACCAGGCACTCTAGGAAGCAGTAGTGTCAAGGGGGTGGGCGGGCCAGCAGAACGCCTGAACCGGGTTGTGAGCGCCCGTCACACACACCTACTTTCAAACCCAGGCCCCGTCACGTGCGGTCAAACCACTTTCCTCTCGGAGCCCATTTCCTGGTCTACGCCAGCATCTCAGAAGCAGTCGGAGCACCTACTGCGTGCGGCACAGTGCCGGCCCCTCACCATCCACGGGGTCAGGTATCACAGTGGGAGGTTATTTCGGGGAGCCCACCCCTGGTAGTTTCATTAAGGGTCCCTGCTCCTTCATTCTTGTGGACCACAATTTGCTAAATCTTCTATCAGGTGGTGTCAGAGCAGGGAAAGAACAAAAATCAGAAGCTACCACGCTTTCCCTAAAAGCACATGGTCTCATTGGGGAAGATAGTCACATGTGCACTGAGAAAGTCTATAGGTGTTACACCAGCCGCTCAAGGAAGGGTGCCAAGACAAGATGCGGATACTTGGGAGACGCCTGTGTTGGTAATTAAGCAAAGGGAGGAGGACTTTAAATAAAGTTTAAAAATGAAAAAAAAAAAAAAGCCCTGGCTGTTGTTGCTCAGTGGATGGAGCACCAGCCTACAAACCAAAGGGTTGCTGGTTTGATTCCCAGCTGGGGCAGATGCCCTGGTTGCAGGTCAGGTCCCCAGTAGGGGGCACGTGAGAGGCAACCACACATTAATGTTTCTCTCCCCCTCTTTCTCCCTCCCTTCCCCTCTACCGAAAATAACTAAATAAAACCTAAAATTTTTTTTTAATTAAAAAAAGGAAAGAGACCCCTGGACACATTGAAAGAACATTTTGAAATAAACATTTGAAATAAAATATTTATTCAAATAAGTTTATTTGTCCTATTGTGTGCAGGCTTATGGTCTTTTCATAGATCCCTACCTCTCCTGAAATGTATTAGCAACATTTACGATTTACCAAGTGGAAAATATCCCTTAGCTTTTTAAGCAGCAGCGAGTCTAAAATGAGTTTGCAGGCAGGGTTTTATCTGTGTCTCTTAGTGTAATGTGCATCAATCAAAACCAGAACAAATAAAAAAAAAAAGGAAAAACCTAGCATTTATTTGCAGTATTTTTCTTGAAAATATTATTTGTTTCACTTTGCTGTTTTATCCATTTTAAGCACGTTTTCACCAAAGTCTTCTACTCTAAGCTAGTCTCAATTCAATTTAAAGTGAAAGGTTTTTTCGAGTTTAGATAATTTACATATAAAAGCGTTACTGTACATTTTATAAAATGACTGTGTTCAGAAAACAACGATTTCAATTTAATCGTATTGTTATTCTGCAACTTGAAATGCCTCCCCCTTGCTTCTCAGCCTCACTAACAATATTCCTTCTTGTCCTAATTTAAAATTGTTAGTGTTTGAAAATGGATGTGTTCCTTTTAGACCGACCAGTAAGACTTTAAGCCCACTGTGATTTGTCTGATGGACTTGAAAATTATGTGCTTGTGCTAGACAGAGAGAATCTTAATAATCCGAGCATGACAGGTATATAGCTCTTTGTAAGTTATTTTCTTTCTTTTCCCAAGGAATTTTGTTTGCCAGTAGCCATATCTGTTTTAAAAGAAATGAAAACAAACAAAAAAATGACAACTTTATGTTTTAAAATTTGCAATGTTTCTGCCCCCCCCCATTTCCTTTCTTTTCTAAAATGATACTATTGTTCTGAAAAAGTCCTTAGGGATGAGCCGCTCGCTGTACCTGAGGGTCTCATGTCATAAATGCGTCTTTGAGAAATAGAGCCAGATGTTCAGGAGTTCAGACCACCATATTTGTCCTAGGAACCCTGCCCATGTTTTAAATTCTTGACCCTTGAATTGAATGCGAGGCTCTGACTACATAAAAGAAAACACTCGAGTTTTATAATTCCGCAAGCTTGGGTTACGCTATAAATTTCCACTGGTCCCTGCTTGTTTGTGTCTGCCAGGGTTTAGGGCTATTCACCAAGTCAATTATACAAGCAGAGTCCAAGTGGCTGCTTCCAAAAGCACATCAGATTGTTTCTTAGGGAGAGAATAAACAGCTGTTTAAAGAGGAGCCACAAAACTGCATTAAAATGAATTTGGTCCTAACTAAACGATAAGTGTACTCTCGTTCTCGGAATGAAACCCAGAGCTGTCTCCAGAGCAGAGGAGAAGCCCGCAGGACCTCTGATTAGGGCCTGCCGGCAGGGCTCCCTCTCAGCTCCGGATTTACTGTTGCTCCCGTACCTTATTAGTCTGTGCGACCCAGGTCGTTTATTGGGATCACTCAGACAGCCTCACATCTCCTTCAACTGTGGTTCCTGATTTGGGTACCACATGCTTTGTGCCTCACCCTTGGCAATTGCTGTAAATATCTTATAGCCCATTATGCTTTCTAGAGTATCCTTCACTTGTACGCCCTATGTCTATCTGGGGGAAAAAAAGTATTTTTCCATAATGAAAAGAATAAATTCTTTCTAATCTTCAGGTTTTAACTGCATCGTGATGCTGTTTATATTACTTGTTAAGTCCTGAATGCTAAGAAACCTGTGTGGTGATAATAGGTATCTTTGTCATTACTGTGTGAAAACGTGTAAGGGTCCAGGCTCTGCAGCCATTGAAGTGACACCGTGTTCTCCAAAGCAGGGAAAGACGGAGTGTTTTCTTTTCTTTAGAAGTCTTAGTGTTTCTCTCAGGGCAGAGGAACCTCTCCTCTTAGAAATGCACTCCATAGAGGAGGAATGTGTGCTTTGGAATCGGTGGGGCCTTGTTCCAAAACCTAATTCCACCAGTTACTGGCTGTGCAGCCTTAGACAAAGAGCTTACCCTCCCTGAGCCTCTCCTGAAATACTAAGCATTCTCACAGGGTGCCCTGGGACTGACGGGGGAGGATGCACAGCCCTGGCCCTGGCCCATGGTCTTGCTTTCTGCTGTGTCAGTTACCCGTGGTCAGCCGCGCTCTGGATGTAGGAGTTGGAGAGCTGTGGGGGTAAACAACTCACAAGTCTGACGCTGCGCACCGCTCTGAGCTGTGCGACGGAACCTCAAGCCGCCCCACGTGGTCCCGCCCGGGACCCTGTCATCCCTCTGTGCAGTGTGTCTGTGCTGCGTGACTCCCTGCCCTTAGTCAGTCAGTAACCGTCTCAGTTATCAGGTCGGCCATCCTGGTATCACAGCTGGTCCACTTCATGGCCCCAAAGCCATTCACGTAACTTTTATGTCTGTGTGTTGTTAGAGTTGTTCTGTTTTATTCTTAGTTGTTGTTCATCTCTTACTGTGCCTGATTTATGAAGTTTATCATAGTACATGTGTACTACAGGAAAGAGCATAGTACAGGCTGGGGCCACAGTGGGGTTACAGTTATTTGCATGAAAAATAATGCAGTGATTGATGAATATTAATACAATAATAAACTCACAGCTGTAACCCTACTGTTGCCCCACACACACATGTATACATATGATTCTGTGCTGTCTGCATTCACAGGGGTCTTGGAACGTACCCTGTGGATAAGGGGACACATAGCAGGTGGTCCATAGATGACCCTGTCTCCTCTCCTACAAGTAAAGGAGCCCCACTTCCTGTCCCAGTGGATGAGCATATAGAGCAAATACAAACGTACATTTAGAAACTGGAATATTTGACATCACTACCATCCCAGGAAACCCAGTTGTATATATGGGACAGTCTTGTCATGCTTTTATTTGCCCATTACGGAGCTATTAAATAAATTAGGTCCCAGCCACTTTTTCCCTAGAAGGTAGCATTTTGAATATTAAAAAAAAATCAAGACGCTAAAATGTGACCAACATCCTATGTTCCTTCACAAGCCATGATTAAGACCCTGACCGTGTGTGCGCTGGTCCCATGGAAGTTACAACTTTAGAAGGATTCATTCATTCACTTATTCATCTACTGAACAGCAACTACAGGCCAAGACCTGTGGAAGAAATGGAGGCAATAACCTGGGCTGGGCACGCCCAGCCACAGGGGCAGACTGACCACAGCTTCTCGGAGTGATTGTGGCCACAGACTCCCGGCTGACCTGGGTTTAATCCCAGCTCTGCCACACACGAGTTACATGGCACAACTTTGGACAGTTTTGCTCAGTCCCCCTGGACTCAGTTTCTCCTCTCTAAAGTGGAGATAACAGTCTCTAACTCATGGAGACGTTTGGGAATTAAATGCTCAAGATACTAAGTGAAATGGGTTGTATGTGATACTCAGCAACTGTCATCGTTGCTGGCATGTAGGAAGCACCGATAAAGAGGGGTAGCTTTGTGGTTGCCATTGCATTTTATTTCACCAGCTCAGCGGGAGCACAAAGTGAGGCATTTTTTTTGTCTCCCCGAAGCTGTACTTTCCATCTGACAGGTAGGAGGGCTCATCAGCTGGTTAGTGTAATGGAAAGACTGGCAAGAGCTGAAGGGGCATGTACTGGAGCAAAATTTAAAGGAACTATATTTTTCCTAAAAAATCAAATGGGCAGAAAATGATGTGCGGAAGCTAGGAACTGTGTGTCCCTGGATTAAACTAGATTGCGTTTGTAAGGACCAGGGACAGCAAAGAAAAGAAAGAGCAAAAGCCAGCTGATTGGCTGCTGACCTACCACTTCTGCTGGTTAATTAAAAGAGGTGGAGAACCGGGTGTATTCTGTGCTTGTCAAGCTTTCTCAGTAACTACAGAACATTTATTTTCTTCTTGATGTTTTTAGCTTCACTCTCCAGCAGTGAGCTCAACTCGCAACATCTTAGAGTCACCCGGGAAGTTTCTTGAAACATCCCAGAGCCACAAAGCAGAGTGTCTTGCTTTCGGTCCCGTCCGTTTCCCATTTCATTCCCATATTTGTCAGTGGCACATGTCAGTGGGGCTCCGGTCACTCCGAAGTCTCTGGGGGAGGGTCTGTTCCATGCTTTCTGGTACTGCTGGCATTGCTGGCAGCCCTCGGTGGTCCTTGTCTTTTAGACGCATCACTTCGGTCTCTGCCTCCATCATCCAGTAACCTTCTTCTGTGTCTGTCTGTCTCTTCTATCCTATAAGGACAGCAGTTATTGAATGGGGGTCCACTCTCCTCCAGGATGACCTCACCTTAACTTGATCAATGGCCCTATTTCTATAAGGTCCCATGTACAGGTACCAGGAATTAGGACGTCAGGGTACCTTTTGGAGTGATACAGTTCAACCTACAACATGCACCATCCTTTCCTGGAAAGGCCCCATGCCTCGTGAACCCTTTAGTCCCAGACTCATGGTACCTATGTCTATGCGTTTGGTGGAAGAAGGCCTGAAAGGACGAGCAAACACATGAGTAAATAAACGAGGTGGCTGGGTGTTGAGCAAGGCTTCTTTCTCCAAGGAGATGGCAGGCTTGTACTAATATCAAGGCATGATCCTGTCATACCTGGGCTCCAATCTCTGCTTGACCTGTTTTGGTGAGTGTCGTTAGACAAGATACTCAACATCGCATGCCCTGAATATTTTTCACCTGAAAAATGGAGCCAATAGTATCAATGAAATGATGAAATAACACCTGCAAAATACTTAACACAGCATCTGGAGCCCAGTAGTTTGCACAGTCAGAGGTGACTTGCGTGTCCCTCACTGCCATTTTTTCATCAACGCCACCCGCCCAGTTTCGTCCCAGACTCTGGGTCTGCTTCTATGCCTCTGGATGTACTGAGACAACATGTGAGCCCTCCCGGAGCTCACTGTCCTGGGACCAGCTGTTAGGAACAGCCAGTTTGGGTTCCTTCACCTGCTCTACCCAGCCACCAGGAGAAATCCGCGGCTGCTGGGACTCCTCAGATTTCAGGTTATCCTGCAGTCTGTCGTTTTCCGTTTTTGCTGCTAACACAGGGCCCCTCTTCCCTCCCCTCCCTGTCCACCCTACTCTTTGTTAGTTGGTTGATTCTGTTAAGAGTAGTACAGTAACAGACACCTTCATTCGGAGCATCTGTTAGCCTGTTTGGATTTTTATTCTGAATTTTAGAGTGCTTCTGTATAAGGGATGAGGCGAGGGAGGAGCGGCCATCAGGTTTTATGACTCTTCTGTCCTGAGCACTCGCAGGGTCAGATCGCACCCTGCAGGGCTTCCTGAGCAAGCTCCTGGGCAGACTGGTCTGCAGACACAGGGAGACGGGGGCTTGCCAGTTTTGGTTTCCCTGCAGTTGCTCAAGCAGTCTTCGTGGGGAGATGGAGGTTGCCTTAGGTAAGCAGGGCCGTCTTGTGGCTGCATAATCAGTCAACCTAGTTTTGGCATTATACACTTAGTTGCATCAAGGAAGTGTGATGAGGAAGTATAGGAAGGTGCTATTTGCTTTCACATTATCAGTAACAAGCAGTTCAAGTGCCCAATAAGAGCATAATAAAACTGGGTGGGCGGTAAGCAGGAAAATCAGGGGAAGTAGCATAAGAGCGAGGAAAAACACCCCAGTAGTCTGGATCAAGGCTTCATTAAATGTGCGTCAGAGGGGCCTGTGAACTAAGTGAAGGCGGACTTTGAGCTTCCTAGCCAGGTATGCAATAAGGGAAATAGCACAGCTCCCGGTTACTTCTAAATCGGAGCCCTGAGAGGCAAATTGACCCTGGGTTCTCGTATGGAAAGACCATCTGTCACCAGAGTGAACGAGTTCTTGTACGGGAGCTCACATTTTCCATCTGCCCTTTGCTGCTGCCTCAGCCTTTGCTTGCCCTCAACTGATATCCAATCTGTGGCTGTTTAGCTGGATTTAAGTTCCCTTTTGTACAATCTTAATTCAATGCACAGTTCTGCTTTTTATTTCTTTTGAAGGGATGGTGGCTATGTGGATGGAGAACGGCAGCGGTCTGTGTATAAAATCCTAGGATAGGCCCTGGAGGATGCCTTGTCTCATTTCCCTTCAGTGTGGGAGTGGCATGAGGCAGTGAGGAAGGGGCTCAGAAGAGTTTTGTGGAAATATCAGATCCTCAGCTTCTTCACCTGTAAAATGGGGGTGAGAGAGGGGGCAGCCCCTGGGAGCATCTCTGTGAGCAGCTAGGACCCACTGGTCTGCCCTGTCCGTGCATGGCGGTGGGCACTGTGGCGCTGGTCCCCCTAGAGGTCTTTCCTGTTCTTCCCTTAAGAACAGCGTCTTCACTTAGGAGCTTATCTTCCTCATACTTCATTTGTGTCGTGTGGCCAATTCTAAGTGCAACCTGTGAATGTGGCTTTCCGTGGGAAAGGGCCTTTGCAGGTGTCATTGAGTCAAAGATTCTGAAGCGCGGAAGTGTTCCTGGGTTACTTGGGTAGGCCCTAAATCCAGTGACAAGCCTTCTTGCAGGAGACCATCATTGGGAGATTGGAGAGGGAGGGAAGAGGAGGAGATGTGACTGTGGAGGTGGCCCAGGCTCAGGAAGTCCTGGAGCCGCCGGAAGCTGGGAGAGGCTTGGGGCCTGACCCTCTTCCAGAGCCTTTGGAGGGGGCACAGCCCTGCAACGCCTTCATGGTGGACCCCTGACTTCCAGAACTGTGAGGAGGTAGATTCCTGTTGTTCAAACCATCCAGCTTATGGTAATTTGTTACGGCAGCCACAGGACACTCATAAAGAGGCTACAATTTGCTCAAAGTCACTCAGTTGCTCATGGTTCAAGATAGGATCTGAACCCACAATTTTGATTCCTGAGTCTGCTTACCAGGCTTCTTCCCCAACAGTGAACCCACTGTGGTCCCCAACCCTGAGGACTCCACTTAGGTTTAACAGGACTGGACGTAAGCAGAGGCAGAGCAGCACCCTGCAGGGACAGAGCGGTCCAGGGCCCTAGTCCCTCCTCCTCCAATCCTGTGATGGTGCCGACTTGCTTCCGCCAACCACGCGGCAGACGTCTGGTTACTGCAGACTTTTCCTTGTGATAAATAACCCAGTCACATTGGTGTACAGGTGTTTTGGATGCCTGAGACTTTTCTTTTACCCCTTACCATAAATTCTTAAGGAATTCTTGGTATTCTTGGGACAGGACCTATTTGGTCCAGCAATATAAAGTTGTTTTGTTTTTAAGGCTCTGGTTACATACTGTCAGACTGCTTTCTGGGAAGTATACACGTCTGGATGATTTTACTAAAACTTTAGCATCTTGGACTCATTCTTCTCTCCCCTCCCTCCCTTTTCTTCCTCCCAACATTTTCTTATAATCCATGTGCTAGGCTGTGCTAGGCACACCAACTCCCTAACTAAGATATTTCTTAGGACTCATTCACTTGAGTCCAGGAGAAATCAGTGCTTTAGGGGAAAAACATGAACAGCCTTCTCTTTTGGCTTACCATGTGGGATGTGAGGAGTCTGTTCACTAGGGAGCCACCAGGAGTCCACGAATCCTGGGGACTCAGTAACCGCAGGAGATAGAGGAAGTGGGCAGTGGTTTAAAAATCCCAATCCCTCTGTTTAGCCCCCAGGAATAAATTATCATTAGCAAAGTCATGCAGCTCACGGTATCAAATCAACTGAACATTGGTTGATGCTGGTGGTGCTGCAGCATCCAACTCATGATGTTTGGTGTTAAGAAAATGTATAAAATATTTGTATCATTGGCAGGGTGGTAGTTGCTTGGGGTGGTGGCTTTCTAAATGAATCCAGCTACACTGGGCTGGAGATGCCCAGCAGTACTTACTGTCTCTCCTCAGGTGGCTCATACCTCAGTTCATATTTTATTGCCTCTATTTATTAGAGTTAGGGCCTGCTTTTTGACATGTCAGCCTGACATGTCTGAGTTTAAGCTGAGTTTAGAACTTGGAGCAAAGAGAAGAGGCACATTGACATGAAGATGCCAATTTCTCCGTGTTTTTTAAGTTTCAGCTCAATGATTCCCCAACCCTTTTATCAAATGCGTGGCTTCAAAGGTGCACACTAAGGCTGCGTCTCCTCGGGAAACCTGAGTGGCGCGGGTGCCTTTGAATATCCGGTGTTTCAACACAGGCTTGTTACAGAGGAAAGGAACGCGAGCCTCTGTTCTTTCTTCTTTTCTCTTTGTTATTCCTTTTGGCTTCTCTCATGCCATTCCCATCTATTTCTTTCTCAGCTTTTCTTTTTCATTTCTTTGGACGTTTTCTGTTGTGAAGGTCAGTGCCTTGAAATTGAGAACAGGCAGTGTAAAGCACTGCGGCGTGGCCGCCGGGTGGTAGTGTGTGTGGTCAGGTGCCATCGCGACGGAGCGTTCCTGCGTGGGGAGACTGCTGGAAGAGGGGGGGAGGCCAGGCTGAGGGGGGGGCCATGTCCCTCTGCTGGTGGGGGTTGTAAAACATCTGCCTGCACACTCTGATATTCCGCCAATAAAAGGTAGAGTCTACTTTCACCCTCCTGTCCTTGAGCCTGGGCCACCCTTACAGACTTGCCTCTAATTAAGGTTCCAGGAGCACTGCAGAACCTGTGAGGCCGGGTGATAAAAGATGAGATAGCCCCCAACTGGGTCTTTCTCACTCACGTATGCTCAGCCTTGGCACCTGGCCGCCATGCTATGGGGAAGCTCCGTCTGGCTCATGCATGGGGACCACAGAGAGAGGCTCCCACTGGGGAGGAGCCACCAGACAGGACGTGAACAGCTGAACCTTTGGTTAATTCCAGCTTCCTCCAGTGTTGTGAGGCAGGGGCAGACTGTCCCCTTGGTGTTCTCTTCAAATGCCTGGTTCATGAACAGAGTGAGTGTTTTTTCTGTACCTCTAAGTGTTGGGGTGATTCGATATAGATATAAGTAGAATATGCTCTAGTTGATATTCTTAGCTAATTTTTATCAAAGATTAAGTCTTCACACTTAATTAACCCCCTGAATATGGTATGGGTATATCTCACTTTAAGGAAATTTGACTGAAATTCTCTAGTTAATTTAAATAAAATAGAAATAAGTCAATGGAAATTAGTTGAGATATTCTTGACCTGACCTATTTTACTATGGATTTTGAATCCATAGCAGGTCGAACTAATTGTTTCTGTAATTCTTAGGAAGGCCTCAGGAATTATCTCCATTAGCTATGATTTTCTTTCTTCTTGACAATTAGCATGGTGTTTTAGCAAGAATGAAGAAGTGGCATTTATTCTATACCATTAGTACAGTTGGGTGGATGGCTGTTTGTTTTACTCTCGTTTTTTCTTGCGAGACTTTTGCAGGACCTGGGTATTTATTCACCCAGCCCCCACCCCCTGCTTTTTGTGGATTTTACACTTTAATAATGTGAAATAGTATTTCCCAAACTTTGTTTTTATATTACCTTTACATTTTTATATAAACCAGGATTTTTATGAACAACTATTTATAAGGAAACTTTATATTATTATAAATGCAAATGATAGACCAGTAGCATGTATCTTAAATACAAGATATCCATAAAAATAAGTATAATAAAAACAAAACAGGGGTCTTAAATTTTAGTTAGGTTGCCGGTGATTCTGAAATTCAAGTGATAGCTGTTAAAAGCAAAAATTTATCAAAATGAGACCTGTTGTTTTCTATAATAAGTGCAAGGATTCTAAGAGAACTGATTAAGAAAACAAATTTCCCCTCTGTGTACAGTCTCAGAAGTCTTGAACTTACTTTCAATATGTGCATACCTGTTTTGCCCATAACACATTTCCCATAATATTCCCAATCAAAACTCCATAAATATTTGTTGTGTTAATGAAACTATTTGTCTTCTGCATTCTTAATCTTGAGGGCTGTTGGCTGACATTTCTAGTCAGTGGAGCTAACCCTGAATCTATTTGGGAAATGTATCAGGCCCTCGATCTATTTGAGCTTGAGGATTGAGCTGGTTTATATGTAATTAAAGCCATGGTGATTAATTTTATGTATCAACTTGACTGAGTCATGAACTGTGCAGATATTTGCTCGAATGGTATGCTGGGTATGTCTATTGGGTGTTTTTTGGGTGAGAAGAACAGCTGAATCTGTGCACTGAGTAAAGCAGATTGCCTTCCCTAATGTGGGTGGGCCTCATCTCATCAGTTGAAGGTGTGAATGGAGGAAATGCTGACCCTCTCACCAGTTCAGGGGAACTCCTGCTTGACTGCCTTGAGCTGGATCTTGGGCCTTTCCTGCCTCTGGACTCAAATGGAGACATCAGCTCTTCTTGAGTCTCAAGCCCCCCAGCTTTCAGACAGGAAGGTGTGCCGTTTGACTCTTGTGGGTGTCTAGCTACCCTGAAGTATTGGGACTGCTCAGCCTCCATAATTACACGAGCCAATTTGTTATAATTAATAAATGAATGAATGAATGCGTGCCTGTATCCCGTTGATTCTGTTTCTCTGGAGAACCCTGACTAGTAAAGAGGCTCCACGAGTCATTTGGTTTTACCTCGGGCGTACAGGTGTTCAGAGTCCACATTTGCAAGTCCCCTCTTATTGTCTGCGGGTATAGCCCTGCCCCATACCCAAGGAGCGAGCAGACAGGTCCCCTGCTCTTGGCACCTTCATCTTCTCATGGAGTCACCATGCCTTCTTCAGCCACCACAGCACCTGGCTTAAGTACTGGTTCTACTCCAGGATGGCGCCAATGGTCTCTGACCTCCTGGAGTGACACAGACTGAAGCCCAAGGTTCCCCCACCTGCTTTGCCTTAGGTGCAGTGCCTTGGGCATCACAGATTGCTCCACACCCTGTGCTCCACATCCTGGGACAGAATCCGGCCTAGTGCCTCTCCCGCCATGGGCAGGGGTCTGAATACATTCTTGTCTACCCATAAGTACTGTGCCCACTTGGTCTCTTCCTCTTACCTCTCAGTAGGTCAACCTTCTCAATTTACCTGTCAGACAGCTGGTCAACCAGCCTCATGAGATTCTGTCCTTTGCTGATTCTGGGAAATCTCTGTCTCAGATGGAGTCACCTAGAAGCAGAGTGGAACACAGAGATTTGGCTGTAGTGCTGTATTGACTGAGTGTCATCAGGAAAAACCTATAATGGGTGAGAAGAGCAAGGTAGGGGAGGGGAAAGAAGTTAAGAGAAGATGTGATTTCAAGTGATTTCTACCTTTGGCCTGATGCTCAGGGTGGTGGGGGCTCTGCAGTGCAGACTGGACCTCAGATCTGTCCCACACTGAAGCCAGAGGGCCACGGGCCCCTACATTAGATAGTCACAGGCCATCTCCCGGTGGGGGCTGTATCTTCCCAGGTGTCTTGGGTGAAGTGAACACAAGGACATCAGCTGAGAAAGATTCTCCAGAGAAGGTTGCAAAAGCTGGGAGATGAAACAGTGGCTTCTGCTGCTCTCCTAGTCACCTCTGGTGTCTCAGATTTTCACACGTAAAATGAGCATGTACTTAAACTGACGGTCATCCAACAGCACACAGCATTTTCCATGTATCTGTTGGGCATGTTATTATTGCCCAAGACACAGAGGCCCATAAAATGGGCCCCAGAGCAGATGCTGATTTGCAGAGTGGTGGGAGGTAGGGTACAGGGAGGTTTGAAATAATTAAATTCACTGGGTTATATGAGAAGAGAAAAGAATGTATGAAAATGTGGGTCTCATAGATAATGCCCTGGTGCTTTGCTGATGCCCATGGCTGCCCCTTACTTGCCCTGTTTGCCAGAGGTCTGCTCAGTGCATTTGCAAAGAATGGGACTATAAGTCCCCAGAGCCACTCTTTTCTCTTCCCCGGCCTCCCAAAGCCCACAGGTTCCCAGCTGGTCATTCGCCTTCATCAGTGTTTGTTGTTTTTAACCCATGTTCCTCATCCTGGGCGAAAGGCTAATGTGGTTCTGTGAGTTCTCCTGTACCAGGGACCTCATAGTGACAGCCTCAGGCTGCACCGTGTGGCCTTCAGCACCTCTAGGTGGGCTCCTACGTGGCAGCTGCCAACTTCTGGCCAGTTAGAGGTTCTGATTGCGTCTTTCTAAAGAACTGTTCCAAGAGTTAAAGTGACATATTTAAGCCCTCATGGGTGTCTGACTTATCAGAGTTCAGAAGGTTGTCACAGAGGGGAGACTGCAGTCATTTTAAGATTTCAGGAGCTGCGGCGGGACTTGAATAGGGAATTTTCTCCTCCCTAATATTACCTAGTAAATGTGCTCTGACCACTGGGTGAAACTGAGTCACTGCCATTATTGCTTTTCTGTTATTATAATAATAATAATGTAAGTGTAATGCACAATCTGAAGAGTCTCGCTACGTGTGACTCCGGGGTATCCAAATGAAAAGCCAGCTCTGCTTGACCAGTGAAATGTCATGAAATAAAGGGAATTTTTGAACAGTCAGACATCCACTGCTTTGGAACTGTTGGCATTTAAAGTATGAATACATCTTCCTTTTTCTCACTTTTACTAGAGAAGTCCATGTTTGCTCAGAATAAGCCGCTTGTTTGTCTAGTACCTTCACACTGATTCACTTTTTTTAATTCTACTTCATGGTTGTCGAAGCTTCCTCACTGCTGTGATCTCCTCTGCTTCTCCCGCTGAACCAACGGGGCAGTTACTGAGCCAGCTGAGACTCCGCCCATTTGACAGGTGCAGGCAGCGGCCACCGTGGGGCTCAGACGAAGGTGTCTGGCCCGGAGCCCCTGTTCCTCACCACGCAGTCACCCTGCCCCCCTCCTGACGATCAGGAGGTGGGGGTGGGCATGAATTCCCCCTAAACTTTGTCCCGCTCTGCGTGTTTTTGTGCCTGTTAGACTGTGCCGTTTCCTTGCCCCCATCACTGGGACCCCGTAAATGCCATGTTCTGTGTTGCCAGCTTAGTCCTGGCCCCTGGAAGGCATAGGATGGTGGGACAGAAGTCAGCAGCTGGAAGCCGTGGCTTCCTGACAACTGTACTTCCTCCCTTGTTGGAGTACGGGGGTCAGCGCTCTGGGTCAGGGCTGCAGAGGTGTGGAGCCTGCGACAGCTCAACAGTAACCTCTAGGTCCTGGGTCACTTCCCAGCCTCACTGTGACCTCCCCAAAGCCAAGGCTACACCATTTCCTCTGGACGCCGAAGTGCTTGGTTCCAAAGGTGTTTGTCCATTGGATGCGGGGGCTCAGGGAAGGGTGTTTTCTTCGCTGGGTCAGAGCAAGCTGGTAGGACTGGGGTTTGGTACCCAGACCTTCTGACCTGTACTTACTTCGAAGAGAATCAGGACCATATTTAGGCAACAATGAATAAGAAGCCTACTGGGTGCCGTGTACTTTGAGAAGGCAATCTGCCCACCCTCAGGAGTTCTAGGGTTCCTCCCGTGTCTGGGGAAGTTTCGTAGACATGAGTCTGGCACAGCAGACCTGATGGACAGAGGACAGAGCTGGGATGGGTGTAGAGAGATCCCTTGTCACACGAAGAAATGGGCATGTGTTGTTGAATGATCGAGGTCAGACAGAAGAGCAAAACTGTGCATTTCCTGTTACACACACACACACACACCCCCTCAGTAAAACCAGGTAACGGCTTCTTTCCAAATTGTACCCCCAAAGGACACTTGCTTCAGGAGCCCAGCAGTGCAGTGTGCCTTTTACCGCCTAACTGACTCCACCTGGGCCTGCAGCCCTGGCCTCATCTCCGCTGCCCCAAGCACAGCCAGCCTCTGTGGCAGCCCCTGCGTCAGGCAGCAGCACTGACTTAGAAAGTGGTTCTGTTTTCTGAGAACTCCATTTCTTAGAAAGAAGCCTCCACCCGACCAGCCGATGTTGAAAGGATCCAGGAGGGCTGGGGTCTTCAGGCATGTTTAAAATGCTGATGTGACATAGGCCATTCACTGTGCCCACGCGTTTCCATGTGAAGTTACCCATCCTGGCGGCTCCTGGAAGTTAAGTCAAGCAGCTCCATCTGGCTCAGAGCAAATGCCGACATGATTTGGTGGACAGCACTGTTAATAGTGGTTGGCACCAGCCTTCTGCCTGGACCTGTGTACCCAGGTAGCTGCACAGGGGAGTGCAAACAGCTTCAGGAAACCAGCTTCCTGTGCTCGCTGATGATTAGAAGGCTGCGGTTGATGAGTTTAGGAGCGGGGACTCCAGGTTCCAGGTGCAGAGGGGATTCCAAACTGTTTGGTAACTGAGACTGTGCCACTCCTCCTGGGCGTGCGGGTGCCATTTAATTCCTCTTAGTGCTGGAAGGGGACTTGGTGGAATCGATTTGGCAAAAAGGTTAATGCGTTGTTATGGCTGCCAGTTGGCCTATTGAATCGCTAGTGATTGGGGCAGGGGAAGCATTTAATTTGATGCACTGAGCACAGGCCCACCAGAGCCGGTGTCTTGCTTGCAGCAGTTTCTCGGCGTGTGCATGCACACGCGTGTTTGCGGCTCCCGAGCGCTCCTGCTTGTGTGCCTCTTACCCTCCCCTGTCGTACAGGGGCTTATTGCAACCATCCTCTGCCTGCTCACCTGCCCCCGCCCCCAGCCCTCAGCCCCCAGAGAAAATACAAGACAGTACTTTAACTTTCTTCTATGTCCTGTTATTGGAGAACTGTGCAAACGCAGGCCTTTCTCTTTCACAGACCAGGGCTCTCCTAGGTGGGATGCCCTCATGGTGGTCCACCAGGGCAGAGGCCAGAAAACTACACTTACCACTGGTTTTTATAAATAAATAAAGTTTTATTGGAACACAGCCACACCCATTTGCTTAGAAATTGCCTAGGGCCACAGTCACACTGCAATGACAGAGATGGGTAATTGGAACAAAGACCAGCCAGCCCACAAAGCCCAGACTATTTACCACGGCCCTTTAACCGAAAACATTTGCTCACTTCTTAGGGTTGCCAGATTCAGCTAATAAAAATGCAGGACTCCCATTTAAATTTGAATTTCAGGAAAACAATGAATTGCTTTTCAGCAAAAGTGTGTTAACTAAGCCACACGATTTTTTTGGTTTGTTTTTGTTTTTTTAATCTGGCTACCCTCTGACCCCTGCAATGGGCTATAGGAAGGAAACACTGGAATTTCTGTTTATTTTTATCTCAGCCCATTTCCATTCCCATTTCCTTGAGTGTTTTAGAATAGTACACCGAGTGGCGTATAATCGCTTGCAGATAAATAAGTGAACAACTACTGGGGAGTGTGCTCGGAAGTGAGATTTGCCGATAGTAGCGTAGGGCCCAAGCAGCTGGGACAGCAGAAATGCCCCACTCCTGTGACCAGCGAGGTCTCCTTGTGACCCCTGGTGAAGTGTGGTGGGAGGAAGGAATGCAAATTCCAGCCCAGGGCCCTGGGACCAAGGACGCAAATGGGCGGGATCACTTGCTCCTACGCAGGGTGATTGTGAAAGCCCGTCGGGCATCTGCACACAGGGCATCAGGCAGAGCCTAGGAGGTGCCCTACAAATGTCTTTCCTTCTGCTGAAATAAAAATACTTCTCTAGGGAGTGGAAAGTGCAGAGGGTCCCCAGGACATCGTGGGTGAGCCTCCCTCAGGGGCGCCTGCCATCCCTGATGCTGCTTGGGCCGCACTGGTGACTCACACGGGGTTAAACCGCCTGTGTGTGTCTGGAGACTCAGAGCGCTCTGCCCTGTGGTTTCAGTTCACACGGGGGTTGGTGACACAGTTCTGTTTTCGTGTGAGTTCCCATCCTTCATCTCCTCTGTATCTGGCGTTCTTGCGAAACTCTGGGGGGATTCATCCGAAATTGTCCACGACCAGCCGCCGCCATTGTGGCTGTCAAGGTTCGCAGTGACTCCTCAGCATGGCAGCCAGGCAGGCAATGGCCACTTTTGCAGCATCCCAAAGAGAGGAGAGAGAGGACCCTGGCTTGTGGGAGAACAGAAAGCGTCTCCTTTGTGTCTCCCAAGAACATGCCCCCCCACAACACTCATGGTCCACACCATACCCCAGAGTTCATGAACAGGAAGTTAACTGTTCCAGCCCCCAAAGCAAACACCCACCTTTCTCCTTGGAGGGGATGATTGAGCATCTTTCTCTTGAAGTCTGAGAGGCTTCCTTGCTGAACAGCACAGCAAGTCCATCCCTGATTCTTATCTGTTCCCAGGGCCGGGCGAAGGCTGGCAAAGGAGGACCGCCTTCCTGCCCAGGAGCACAGGGCGTCTTATCTCTGTGGGTGGGAGCTGACAGTCACGTGTTGCGAAGGGGAACACTGGCCCTAGTTGTCTCTCAGAAGCCAGAAGTCCCAACTTCGGCCATCATAAACAGGAAACAGTGTTTTCCATCATTCATTTATTCCTCCATTCATCTATTCACCAACAAAATTTTCTGGGGGATCTACTCTGATGCTTGCCCTGAACTGCACACAGTGGACACCAGATGATTAAGACTAAGCAGCTGTCCTCAAGAAGCATCGTTTACAGGAGAATAAGAAAAAAGCAAGATGTGTTTTTAAGGCGGTGTGATGAGTATCATGTGCGGGAAAGTAACGTGTGCGGTCAGAGCCATTGAAAGGAGTGCTCAGCACAGCTGGGAAGGAGGTGCTTGACTGGACTTTGGGGCTCGGTAGGAGTTTACCCAGAGAAGAAGGGGTGGGGGAGGCCGTAACAACTAGAAGGAACAGGGTATGTGAAGCTCATTGGTTCAAGACTTCAAGGTGTGCCTGAGAAGCAGCACATGCTCTTAGTCTGTAGTTATTTGCTTAGATAGTTGCACAAACTTGTGTGCAGAGGAAGAAAGAAAGGAAAACGCAAGGGGTTGTGGGCTACCCTGCATTTCTGTTGCCTGAAACCAATGAGGGAAATAGGAATTACCACAAAGATAAAAAGTAAACCTGGCTTCTTGGCCTGAAAACTCACATGACAATTTGACTAAAGTCATCGGTTAAGCAGAAGAAAACAAGGCTCCCATTTTTCTCAGAAACAGCCCCCAGTTTCCTGACACATCACGTCGTACCTTCTCTACCTGATACTCACGGCCTGCCCCGACCGACCCGCCCCAGTGTCTGGCTGCCCCAGCCCCTGCCCCTCAGTGCATGCCATTCATTTGGAGCCGGCCAGTGATGCCTGCTTGCCACTGCATTTTATTGATGCATAAATTGGTGTCCCAGAAGGTTGAAGAACTTACCTATGGAGACAGAGCCAGTGTGGAGTGGAATTTGGACTTGAATCTGTTTCTGTCAAAGCCAGAGTCCTTCCAGCCTCTTTCCTGGAAGAACTCAGCCTCATGGCACCCGATCAGTTCCTGCCGGTGGACTGATTGATTGCAGTCAGATCTTTTAGCAAGCTTTTGGCTGAGCCGGGCATCTCCCCCGACTCCCTCTCCACCCCCTCTCACAGCCTGGGTTTCCAAGACTTCATGCCACGGGCACTTGGTTTTGAGAAAAATGAGCGTGTTTTTCATTCTCGTTGCCGGTCTCCCAGAGTGTCACGACCACAGTTCCCCTCCCGCTCACTGCTGAGCTGGGTGCTAAAATACACCACCTGGAGGGACCTCATTTCAATGTGCGGTGTTTGGGGGTCACCCCACAGACAGGGGTTTAGAGGAATATTCTCCCTTTGCCTCTTTTTCTTGGATCTTGGAAATGTGACATTTTAAAGACCTTCTTGGCTGGAGGATTTTTTATTGTAAACATAAAATGTTCATTGAAACATTAAACGTTTTACAGCTGTTTTTCAGCACATAAACTTTCACAGACACCCACCCCCTCACTGCCACACCCTCCTCATATATTTCTCCTCCTCCTCCTTCTTTTTTCCCCCTCACATATTTTCAAGACCAGAGTTGAGGGTGAGTCGGGGGGGGGGGTAGATTACAGATAAAATGTAACAGGCAGCGTGGGGCATCCAGTTTGGGAAAGCACACTGTGCTTTAACACAACGAGGAATGTGCGTGCTCCAGCCCTGCCAAAAAAAGCAAACGCTCCCTGCGCCTTTCCGCCTTGACTCGAGGCTGAACCCTGTGCCAGGCCTGAGGAGGCTGCTGGGCAGGTCCCAAATGTGTCTCCTCTCCCCACTGGAGTGAGCGAAGGGCTGACTCTGAGAAAGCCGAAGGACTCAGGGGGGTCAGAGTGGTACCAGCTGCCTGTGACTTGTTGAAGGGCATCCTTCTGATTGGATGATTCAGGGGGCCGAGGTGGGGGTGGTTGCTCACTCGTCGAAGCAGGGTCCTGCAGAAAGCTGACCTGGTTTGGTCCTGAATAGGGCAGGATGAGCCTGGTGCTGAGAGGCCAGTGGGGGGAGTGGCATGAGAGGTAGTGGTCAACAGCCTGCTAATAAGCCTTGTTCCCAGTGGGCACTCTGGATGCCTGGGGAATGACAGCCAGTTTCCTCTGGGCCATGGGTAACGGGCTCCTAGGCCTGCCAAACTCCGTGACAGGAGCACCATACATGACCACCCTTGCCGTGGCCTCGTAGTAGGTGGGGTGAGCTTCCTTCACCCCGGAATTGTTGGCATTGGTCGTGCAGTTTTTCTTTTGCCAATGGGATATTAGCCAGTGTGATGTGAGCAGAGTCGTGAAGTATGCTTGCATGATCGGGTTCATCCTGGCACTTCTCTCCCAGCCAGTGCTTCTGCAGCTTTTGTTGCAGAAGGAGATCCGTGAAGCAAACCTGAACCTGACTCACAGCCTGGAGCCAAGTTCTGCCCTGCCAGTCAATATCAGCCAAACCCTAACCAACCCATAGATCAGGGAGTGAGAAAAATAAAATACCTGTCCCTGTGAATCATTGGACTTCTGAGGTTGCTAGTTATGTAGCAGTATTATGGCAACAGCTGACAAATACCCCCACCCCCCACCCAATGGCCTCATATTCCACTTAGAAAAAGAATCCTCCTTCTCTACCGGGGTCTATGTGGCCTATAGATCTGAACCACTGCCTGCCCCTCCGGCCCGATTTCACACCACCGCTCTCCAGGCACTCTGCTCCTCTTTCTCTTCCTTAGACACGCAAAGCCCACACCTGTCTTGGGGCCTTTGGAGACATTGCTCCTGACTCAGTTCAAATATCACTTCCTCAGAGGCCTGCCCCGACCACCCTATCTAAATGAAAACAATGGCAATAATCATCATTTCACTATGTATTAAGTGCTCATTATATGCCAGACTATGTTTTCTGAGTCTCGGAGATGCTGCAGCTCAGCACATTGTCTGAGTCACCCAGATAGTAAATGGTGCAGTTGGAATCAAACCCTGCCCCTCCCTACCCAAGCTCTTTTCTTTGGAGCACTTACTCTATCTGAAAATGTGTGTGTTTGTCTCCTCCTTTGCCATCTCTCTGCTCCCCCCTGGTGTGTAAGCCCAGGAGCTTGTGTGTTGTGTGGGGAGGTCTTGTTCAGGGGAGGAACGGCTGGGCAGAGAACAGGGAGCTCGGCCTGCTGGGGCGCGAACTCAGTCTCCAGTGCACGCGGGGCCTGAGGGTAAATGGCAGCCCTTCTCTTGTCCTCAGTATCCCCACCTGCCCTTGATCTCTTGCATCCTTGAGACGGAACATCCCATGGTTCTCAAAACCCTGAAGCTGAAGAGCAGCCCTGTTCCCCGGTGGCCCAGGAAGTCCCTGGTCCATCTGCAGCAGAGAGTATTGAACTTGGCTGAGGCACGTGGGCTCTGAAGATGCTAAAGGATGACAGAAGGGCTCCCTGCCTGTCACACACTTCATTTTTGCACAGACTGAGCTGTTCTTCTCCTGACCTGATTCACTCATTCTTGCCTCTGACATTTACCCAGTGTACCTGCGTCCTT
This sequence comes from Artibeus jamaicensis, assembly GCF_021234435.1. Lineage (NCBI taxonomy): Eukaryota > Metazoa > Chordata > Mammalia > Chiroptera > Phyllostomidae > Artibeus > Artibeus jamaicensis. The sequence continues at coordinate 10,299,241 of NW_026521842.1, read as the reverse complement.
GGTTATGTGTTGAACAGGTCAGGTACAAAGGTCACCAGATCTTGGGCAAAGCGACCACTTAATACATATTTGATGAATGAGGGAATAAAGAAATCTAGTCTACACCCTACAGACAGCTAATAAGAAATATCTACAAAATAGCCCCAAAGACTATATATGAAAATAATTACTGTGGAAATGCTTAACTCTTTTGGGGCAGTCATTCAGTCATTGTTATCTCCAGTCTCTGCTGGGCATTCCTCCATGTCCAGCCCTGGGGACACAGAGTTAAATAAAATAACAGAAGCTTACCCCAGCCACGCTGGCTGTAAAGTTCACCTTCTGGCTCCTGCCCACCAGTGTCATTAGGGCTGTGCTCCATCTCCACAGCAGGCCTATGTGGCCATCAGAGACCCCAGCTCTCAGTACAGCACAGCCCCTATCAACATGCCCAGACCAGCGAGCGGACGGCAGCTGCGTGAAATCACTGGACGCAGATAGGAATCAACAAGGGAGATTAGGTAAGGTGCTTATTTGAGGTGCTGTCAGGGCTGCGGCAAAAGGGTTCCCTCGGGCTCCAGGCCTGCCCTCTGCACTTACTTTTCAAGCACACTCAGATTACCCTGCTCGGTGATATTACATCTGCATGCACCTTGCCCTCCGACACGGCAGACAGGGATGCTGCCAGCATCCTTGTCAAGCTGTATATCTTACGTAGGCGGGAGCATCTTTGCGGGGGAGGTGAATTGATCTGCAAAGCATCCTGACACACAGTCTCCTATTTCTCCTTGCAATCAAATAATTCATCTTTCTACCCCTAGGGCCACACTGAAATTCAAACCTGGACAAAACCAGGGACTATTTGTAGCAGTGGGATCAGAGAAATTGGCCAAGTGTATTCTAAAATAATCAGCTGCTGATTGCACAGGCAGGGTGTGCTGTAGGCCTGGTGGGATGGTGGGTGGACCGAGGCCGTGGAGGGCTGGCCCTCAGTGACCCAGGGCTGTTGTGCTTTTGTGGGTCAGCCACCATCCGAGCGCCACCATGCAGATGACCTTTACATCCTCACAACCAGGGGCTGCAGCACAGGCAGTGGCCCCATTCTGCAGGCGGGGAAACAGCCCCAGAGAAGTTAAGGCCCCAGCCTACAGAGAGAAAAAGGGAAAAAATGCGTTTTTAAGAGTTAAAGAACATTGGAATGTTCAAAACTTCTACACAGACTATTGCATTAAAATCACTATTTTAATTTTTTTCAAGAAGACTAAAAATAACTCAAACTCAGGATTTGGATGATGGTAGTAGAATATTAAATCATAATGAAATATGGAATGTTTGAGGGTTTTCCTTAACACTAGGAGTACATACAGTAGTTAAGAATGTATTTGTATTTATGTATTTATTTTAGTAGGGGAAAAATAAAGATGGGGAATGCACATCCGGATAATAACGGGGCATGAATAAGGATAGAGAAAGTATTTTCTGGTCTGGTTGAGAAATAGCTCAGTAGGAAAAATTACGGATCTTAAAATAGGTGTAATATATTACATATCTGAGAAAATGGGCCAAATAAATTGCCTCCATTAAAGTCCTATTGGATGTTCAAATCTCGGGTTACCTGGAATGCAACTGTACTTCCTATATTTAACCAGGCTTTTTATAAACTGTTCCTCTTAACACCTCAAGCTGACATCCACATCCTGGGTGGTTATTTAATACCCAGTTTGACTCTCTTCACTTTGAGGGTCCTCGAAATAGACAGAAGACCAGAAAGTCGCCTTTTAAAACTCTTGTGCTGTTTACAGGTCAAATGCTTTTCTGCAGAGTGTCTCTGAGCAGCCCTTTTGCTGTCTTTTTTCCCCTTTAATCTTAAATAGATGATCATCAGCTAAATAGGAGAGAAATCAAACAGCATATGGAAAACACTTTAAAAGTCCTTTCTACACCTTAAAAACAAGGAAGAAGAAAAAACAAAAAGAAAAGAGAATGAGCGGTTGCTCTGTGAATGTGTGTTTGGGCAGCCCAGCTGCTGCCTTAGCCAAACAGAACAAGAGGAGCCGGGCTGGGTCTGCCAGTGGGAGCTTCAGTGAAGCCCTGTGCAGGCAGAGCTCCAGTCCACCTGAAAGGTAGAGACCCCAAACACAAAATTCCTCGCCGCCCTGTCACTCCTAACAGCTGTGAAACGTGGGTGTCACCAGGACTGCTAACTGTGTGATGGGAGAAGCAAATTCCGGTAGGACCAGGAGGTGTTAGAAAAGCTGCAGAACAGTGGTGTTTCAAACCATGGACCCACTCCGCCTTTCAAAGCAGATCCGGGGTAACGCGAAAGAGGATGGTACCGCACGTGTGAAAGACCACTAGGTGTATTTTATTTACGTTTTGAATACCTTATCAGAGAAACTAATTAGAACAAAAAAATGAGATGAATAGACCAGGAACATAGATAAATTATTTATGTCCACCAGCGTTAAATTTAACTGAGTTTCTGGGATTCTAAAACTAAGAATTTATCATTAACCAGTAAAAAGAATTATGGGTGTGTACTAACAAACCTTTATCCTGGAACATAATTCTAAGAACTTGTTAGGTAGACTCCTGTTTATTTATTTAAAAAAAAAAGACACAGGTAGTGATACATTATTTTAGAAGAGAGTTTGCTAAAGATTAGGACATTTCTTCTGTCAGTCATGCATGTCTTAGATACCTGAGTAAAAATAGAGTATAATATTAAACTATAAATTAAGGAAGCTGCTTATGCAAAAAGCTAAAAAATATATAGGTCCAGCTTATTACCAATATTATGACATTCTTGATTGAAAATGGAAGGGAAGAAGGAAGGAGGAAGAAAGGGAGGGAGGGAGGAGTGGAAGAAGGAAGGGAGGAGAGATCCGCATGGTTCAGAGGGAGACTAGAGGCAAAGTGGTCGCCCAGTGAGAAGGAATCCCCCATCGGCCCTCCCTCCTGGCTGCCCCTCTGTGTGGCGGGGGCTGCTGCAGTACCTCTGAAGAAACTCAGTGTTGTCATTACGAAAAGGAGGAGGAGGAGATAGAGAAAAAAGGGCACCGAATCCAATCGAAGTCAACACAGTCTGATTTTGATTATATTAATAAACAAAGACCAAGTCTTGCCAATCAGTTGTCTCGGTTCATAGAAGAAAACCTTTCCATCTCTTTTACCGTATCTGCTAGTGAAGGATGCACTTAGACACGTAACTGAAAATATACCTTCCAGTAGTGGAGTGACTTGACATCTTAGTGTTATTTAGTGGTTTTCATATAAATGTTTCCGAATATCAGATTAAAACAAGATTTTTTTCTAATATAATTTAGCTAACAAGCTCAGCAGATTTTTAGTCCTGCTCCTAAATTGTGGTGAAAATCTATAAGATAAACATGCTTATATTTGTTTTCCCATGATAATAACCATCTTAATTAGCATATGTGGAGTCCTTACAATGTGCTAAGGGCTTTATATGCATTATCATGTTTAATCTTTACAAAAACTCTGTGAAATAAGTGGTGTCTAATAAACTCAATCACGTAATCAGTGAAGTAACCTGGTATGCCAGGCTAGCTCCCTGGTCAGGAATTCCAGGGGTCGAGCCTCCTTACCCAAATATGTCCTGCTCCTAGCTGGGCTTTGTGCTACATCAGTGGGCGTAATTCTGGTACTTTGGTTGTGTGGTTCTTAGAGGATAATGGCAATGACACCATGAATCTTCCAGGATTCTCATTTTATCAGCCAGATGCAGAGAGAATGAGCAGGGAGAATATTGGGGTCAAAGGGACCATCCACCTGTGTTTTTCAAGATTCTTTACAACTCTTGTTTGTCACAGGAAATATTATTGTAGAATCTCAGGCAGCACAAAATTGAAGGGACTCATCCAAGGTCATGTGGTTCATAAGTGGCAGAAATAGTGGAAGCCTGTCTAATGCAACACAACTTACCCATCTCAGAAAGAGAGATGTGCCAAGGAGGATAATTATTAAATTATCACTAATGTGAACCCTTGTAATTACTCTCGGAATTTTCTTTAGGCTTATCCCATAGGGCATTGTTAAGCATTATTAGATTGTGATTATAAATGGCTTCGGTGAGACATTTCTCTTTCTTGGTGGCATCTTTTTCTCTAGAGCACCTGGCCTCTGCAGGAACCGTCTTCTTTACTGGAGTTGAAGCCCTAAGAGCATCACTTCCCTTCCCCACATTCAGGGTCCTTTCCTCTGTAAAGTCAACTGATGAAAGTCCAGTGCATTTTCAGGGAAGACGGCGTCAGACTGATTTCAGAGCCTGAGGTCAGTGTGCAAGTCAGCAGGTGCCTGTTGTCGTATGTGCTCAGTGGGCAGATAAAGCGAAGGACTAGGTCATGGAGATGCCCTCGATGAGCATTTTCCAGAAGCTGACCCTGCATAGGGAAGCCAGAGATCTCAGTGCACACACCCACTTCTGTCTTCCTCTTAGATTCCATGTTTGTAAGGGTTTTTTCTCTCCGAGCAAATAGCATTTGTTAAAAGTTCATTCCTCATGTGTCAACCAGTGTTGGAGTCTTTGGATTTCTTTTTCTGAAAGCAACTTTCCTTGCATTCCCTTTCTCCCTCCAACTCCCAGTTTATTGAGGCAGAAGTGAAAACTAAAACTGCACATATTTAGGGTGTACAACGCGATGCTTTGATACATGTGTACACTGTGAAATGATTACAACACTCGGTTTAGTCTCCATGTTCATCAGCTCACAGAGTTACCTTTTCTTCCTGTGAGAGAGAAAGCTCAAGGTTTCCTCTCTTCGCAAATGCACCAGTGCTCAAGTGCGCAACCCAGTCTCTAACTGCAGTCTCCTTGCTGTGCTCGAAATCTTCAGAACTGAATCGCCTTGTCAATGCAAGCTTCTACCCTTTGACCAGTAGCTCCCCCTCCCTGCTGCCCCCAGCCCCTAGCAACCACCATTCTACTGTCTGTTCCCATGAGTTAAACTTTTCTTTCATCTTTTTTTTTTTAGATTCCACATATAAGTGATACCACACAGTATTTGTTTTTCTCTGTCTGGCTTGTTCCACTTATGAATGTTTTAATGATGTCCAAAAGCATGGAAACCAAGCATTTTAATTAGTGCACAAAGCCTAATAAATGCACTGTTTTGGTTATGTTTTTTTGAAATAAGAGAAAAGAGACCTTGACCGTCATCACCAGGTCCTCTGGGTTTGCCAGTGTGGAGGAGGAGGCTACGAAGGCCCTTCCTTGTAGAGCTGAGCAAACAGGACTGGGAGCAGAGCTGACGCAGCCAGTGGGGAGGACCTCACTCGCAGTCGGTGCTGTTCCCTGCAGTGCCCCCTGTCTGCTTGGGTCACACTGCTGTGCCTGGGGAAGGCGACTGCTCCCCACTGACGCTATCCAAGAATACGCAAGCAAAAAGGAGGGCCCTCCTGAAGGACTTCATCCCAGGAGTTTGAGGAGAGAGCCCTAGACTTTCGCAGAAGGTGACCCGCAGCTCCAGGTTTAGGTGAAGCAGGACTTGTTGCTGCCCCCTTGGACCAGATCCTTTCCTACTGGGGGGGTGGGGCCCTGTGCCAGTCATCATTTTAGGGCTGCGTGATGACGTGGAGAGAGCTGAGGGGTGCTCTCAGCCAGGACCCACCAGGACGGCCACGCTGGTGTTGGAGTATCACATACTTCCTCACTACTTGATGTAGACGCGTGTCCCAACCCCCTCAGGTGTGCACATTCCACTGGGATTCCTGGGCGATTCAGCACCTGAGGGCTAATGGCTGTTGGTGGGGGAGGGAGCCCTGCCTCCAGGACGTTCAGATTAGTCAGTGCTGACTGCTAAGTATATCCAGTGTCATTCCTGGTGAAGTGTGCAGGAACGATTGCCAAAATATACCTGCTTCCAGTCCCACCTCCTCCGTTTGGTAGCCTTGGGACCTCAAGTGACCTCCGAGGCCTTTCCACCTCTGTATTCTAAGCATATTAATCATCATTACATCATGGGATTGTTCTCAGTTCTAAATGATGAGAAAAACACATGCGAAGAATAACAGTGTTCTGCATATTGTGGGTCTGTAAGAAATGGTAGCTTTTAAACTGTGTGACAAACTCCCCCTGGGAGGAGAAGGCCCCCCCGCACGTGCCCTTGGGTGTGACAAGTCCCGGGACGCCACCCCTTCCCTGCCCCTGTCTTCCACCTGCAGCGCCTCGGTGTGCAGCTGCCTCTCAGTGGGCCCCACTCACGGCAGAAAGCGGCAAAGTAGATGTCATGTTTGGGGCTAATTTCATTCACTTTTAAGACTCAGTTGACTTCGTGAGGATGTGGAACAAATTAAATGCAATAAAATGAGTAGCTTGGGGAGCTGCAGCGAAGGCAGTTGAGACAGGACAGAACTGGGCAGGACTCAGACATTCTTCAGGAAGCTCTGGAGTTTACTCAGTCTGGAATTCTAAAAAAAGAGATTAGTTAAGCAACGGTTTACCTTAGACTATTACGAGATGGACGTTAGCCAAAACAGACGGTCAAACCTGAGAGAGAAGTTGGGGAAGGGATTAGTTTTAGGGTTCTGAGAGACGTTTAATATTCCTGTGAGAGTTTTGCACTATGTACTTGTTGGGTACATTTTATAATTTATGACACCTCTCAGTTTCATTCTGTTTGTTAATTCGTTCTCCTATTAAACACCACATAAGCAGCTACTGTGCTTAGATTTAAGGCGGAGGACCAGAAATCAAATATAAGCTGAGAAATGTGGTCCCTGATCAGTGCTCCTCAGTTCTGTGTAGTTTTCTACATTCCATAGTGCTAACTTGGGTAACCAGTAAGATATTGCAGAAATCATGGTATGTGACTTCTGAGGCTAGGCCATAGAAGGCGTGAAGCTTCTGCCTTGCTGATTCTCACAGAACCAGTGGCCTTCTCGTGAGGCTGTTCAAGCAGCCCTGTGAAGAGGAACAGAGACCTCCCACCAATAGCCATGTGAGGGAGCCACCCTAGAAGCTGACTCTCCATCCCTAGCCAAGCCTCCAGGTGACTGTCAACCCACCTATAACCTTGACTTGAACTACATGTGAGACCCTGAGCCAAAACCACCAAGTTCAGCTGCTTCTGCAATGTCTGGCCCACAGAACGTGTGTGATAATAAATGCTTATAATTGTTTCACCCCAGTTAGTTTGGGGATAACTTGTTATGCAGCAGTAAATGACTAATACGATTGAAAAACAAAATCTTTGGCTGCCCATTCAGAGTTCAAACTATGGATTATTTATTCAACACTACTTAGTTCCAACCGAACAAAAAGTGGGTTAAATTTCATATTCCCCTCAAAATAAATGTAGAGTGAGGTTTGCTTTGAAAACCATCACCTTACAGGGCACCACCCATTGCTTCTATAACTCCTCCCTGATCGGTGTGTGGTGTGATGTGTTAACAATGCAAAGGCCATCCGCATCCCTAATTGCATGAGCTTGTTGAGGACACTGACTTTTACAGAGAGTTGGGATTGAACCATTTAACAAATAGTTGGGTTAACCATTTAAAAGCATCGTACTATAAATATTTCGTTTTACTTCAGTGTACATCTTTCTCAAATGCACCCCTGCTTCCCTGCCTTCTCGACCCCAGTGCATTTGGCAACCTTGATGACCGACTGGATTGCCACTGCCGTGAGGTCTGGAGTGTGGCTCTGGGGACAGAGGGTAGCAGCAGCACAGGCCATAAACACACCAGTGGATAAGGTCATGGGCGCCGGTCCCTGCGGTAGCCCTGGAAGCCTTGTCCACGCCCTCTCCGACACCTGCCTGCTGGCTGGTCTGGAGCCCATTTCACAAAGGGGATCCTAAGCAGCCTTCAGTCTTCCCGGCCCCGGGGCCCAGCTGACCCTCGGCAGCAAGGTCAGGGGGCTCCTTTCCCAACTCCTGTCAGTCTTCCACTTCTACCACGGTCCCCTATTATCATTTCATTCACATTCAAAACATTTAAGATCTAATTAATATTAATGTTTGTCTTTAAATCAACTCATACTTTCATGAACTTTGTTTTTAAAAGGAAATTTCTATCACCATCGTAAAGGGAAACTCAATACAGTTTACTGGGAAATAGATGAGGGTAAAACCGCACACCTTGAAAACAGAGCATCAGTACTCATTTCAAAGAGCTTTTATTACCAGAGTAGATTCTAAGCGCAATATGGGCTTCTCTTTGTGTAAATGGGAGGCTAGCAACTTGAAGAGAGGCAGTGGAGATAAACTGAAAGCAAACCAAGAGCCTTCTGAATCGGCAGGGTTGAGGAGACTAAGAACGAGCAATCTCACCGAAGTCACTTGATCCGGGGTCCATGAGGCAGCTGTGATCACCTGGAACCTGGTAGCACAGCTCCTGCCTCAGGACTGAAGCCAGCTTCCCCCGAGTGAGTGTCAGTTTGCGACGCCAGGGCCTCGTGACTTGTCAACGCCATTCCGCGTACGCCATCACCACGGGTCTGCAGGGCAGACGGTCAGCCGCAGGTGCTTTTTCGTCTGGGCGTCCTTCCCTGTTGTCAGCACGGAGGTTAAGAACTCCGGCTTTCATTGTAATCCCAGCGCCTCTCCTCGCTGGTAAATGGAGATTTACCAGGTTCTTGTGGGGATCAAGGGTGATGATATGTATGTAATGCTTTAACATGACTGTAAAGAGGATGTCTCTGTTGCCATATTTGCATCACTGTTTGAAGTTTTCGGAGAGAAGACAGTCTTCTTCCTAGGCTGCCATGTCCTTTGAAAAGGGTGGGAGGGGGCAGGGGAGCCCCTGCTGCAGACAGAGCCCAGGGCAGCCCTGCAGGTGTGCGGGGCCCCCAGCTCTGTTGTCTCTGGACAGAAATTAGACTCGATGGGAGACGGTACAAGCTTTACATAGAAGATTCCTGGCCAGTCTGAGGACTTTATTCAATGAGGCCATGAATGATGCTTAGTGGTGAGTCAGGGTAGATTCATGAATGAGTGTTGGGACGGGTTAATCAAGTGGGAACTCCTGCCATGTCGGCACGCAGGTATTTTGAAGGTGGGCATGGCATGGAAATAAGGGACCCCGTTCAGTGAGAAACGAATCCCAAAGTGTGCACTGTCCCTAAAGAGCCAGGCAGGGTAGGAAGTACTGTCCATGTTCCCACCGGACAGGGTCCCTTTCTCCATTCTCCTCTCCCTTCCCTGCCATCATGGTAGACTAAGGCAATGAGGGTTTGGTTTCGGTTGTGGTTTCTGAGCATCGTGCATGCCTGCTCATGTGCCAGGCACTAACCTAGGTCCTCACTGTGTCCTTGCAATTAACCATCTATGGAATTCTCATTCTGTGGACAAGAAAAGGGAAACTCAGACAAGTTATGTCACATCCCCATGGTCATCCATTTGGAAGAGGCAAAGCTGAAATTTGAACCTGTGACTGTATGTGCTCCCCTTGTTCATTTTGTATTTCTGTGACAATATAGTAACAAACTCAGTGATTTAGAATAACACAGGTTTCTTGTCTATGATATTTCTGGAGGTCACAAGTCTGGAATGAGTCTGATGAAGCAAGAATCTAGATGTTGGTAGGACTGGTTTGTTCTGGAGGCTTTAAGGGAGAACCCATTCCTTCCATCTTCCAGCTCCTCGGGGCTATTGGTGTTTATTGGATCACAGCCTCATCCTTCCAATCTCTGTCTCCATCCTCACATAGCCCCTTGTGATAACACCGGGCCCACCTGGATCATTTGGGATGCTCTCTGCATCTCAAGATCCTTAACTGAATCACCCCTACAAAGTCCCTATTGCCATGTAAGATATCAGCCCACCTGTTCTGGAGATTAAGGCCCGGACGCCTTTGGGGAGTCAGTCTAACCCACTCCTCCCAGTCCCTAGTCAGAAGGGCATGCCCGCAGTGGGCTCAGGGCTTGTGTATCCATCTCCTTTCTATGAACTTGCTCTGTCTTTGGCTGGAAGTCAGGGTCTGGGATTCAGCATTAGACAGCTGGTCCCAAACTCCCAGTTCCAGGGAATGAACTTGGCCTGGCATTGGACATGAGACTTTCTGAGTCTTGGTGCCTTTCATGCTCAGTGAGCATGATGGGCTCATGTCAGTGGGGGGGTCACTTCTTGTTCCCTTCTTGTGACAGTTAATACTTTTTTTTCTGTTCCCAAAAGGTTTTTGACTGTGTTTATTATATCACCACCTAAAAGGTTATAGGCCATCTTTCTGGACTCGGTTCGTAGTGGGCCATTAGCAGAACAGGTCAGAAGAACAGCCTTCAGGAAGTTTGGTCTTCTGGTCCTTATTAATCTATTTGTATTTTCTTGGCCCATTTCCTCACAAATGTAAAAGACACAATGAGTTTTCACGGAGAACTCTTTAGCATCTAAGTTTTTTGCTTAACTTTGTTTACTCGCCTAACACCCTCTCAGCTCCCAGACCCACAAATACGCCTCCTGTTATGAGGGGGAAGTTCGCCTTGGCTAAACCTGCGGTTGGTTTGTTGCTTTTCTCTGTCCACCCAGACCCCCCAGTGGTTTCCCTGTAGTCAGGCTGGGCTTGTAGTTCTTGACCTCAGGACTCTCGCTGGCCTAGATGAGATGGGTTTGTTTGGGACAGCGGACACTTGGGTTTCCTGTGACATCTGGCTGGCCCTGTTTAGTCTGACAGGAAATGCTTGCCACCTTCTTGGGTTGTGGACGCCTCCTTTGTGGCACCATGAGCTCATCTTCAAAATGCCACCGTCCTTGTTGGACGTAGGTACCGCCTCCCGTGGTATGAGAGAAATGAGAGAAAGGTCACTGTCAACAAGCTAGGGAGGGAAGCCATGCAGGAAAGGCAGCCCACAGTAGGCTCACCTAAAAGGAGGCCATCACTGCTTTCCTTCCGTGTGTGTGCAAACATGCGTGTGTGCATGTGTGTTACACAGGAGATAAAAGGCAATCCAGGAAAGATTCAAGAAACCTTACAAGGAGAATGAATGAACAAACGACTATTAAGAAAACATCTCAGATTAAGGAAATATTACCCCTATTTAACATCAAATCTGTGCTGGTCTTTTATCCCCGTGATAGCTATAATGCAGGTCCAGTTGCTCCCATTCTGTAGATCAGGACACTGACACCAGACACCGTAGACTGAGCTGTCCAAGATCACAGTCAGGGATCTTTTCAGCTGAGAGCCAGAGACAGCTCTGGCCCTGGGCTCTACCCTTCCATCACCCCTGGCAACTCCAGGCCTGGGCCGTGGACTGCCAGCATCAGCAAGCCCTAGGAGTTTTGGGGAAGTGCAGAATCTCGGGCCTACCCCAGATATGCTGAGTCAGAATCTGCATTTTAACAAAATCTCCAGGTGGCTCGTGTGCACGTTACAGTTTACGACACTCTGTTCGCCTGCACCCCTGCCTCTGGCTGAGTTGAGTGGACAGCACTGAGCGTTCCCTATGTGCTAAACTGAGTGAGGCTGCAAAGAAAGTGGGCCTGGGCCCCAGTCATGAGAAACCGGGAGCACAGGGCAGCAGACCACCAACCGGTGGGCGTGGCTGTGCAGTAATAACGGTAGTCCCTGGGAGTTTGGAGAGCGCAGGAGAGGGGCAGTTACCAGGAAGACTCTGTCCGACCACGTTTCTACCCTGAGTGGGAGGCAGTCAATCACTGTGGTCGAGGACAGCAGCTCTGGATTCGCACTGTCTGGTTTCAGGTTCTGGTTCTGATACTGTGCAGCCGTGTGATGTGGGACAAGGCACTTAACCTCCTCGGGCCCCAGTTTCTGTATCAGTTTCCGTATCTGTACGAGGGAGCACGACTGCTCTGGAGGAGCATAACAGTACCCGCTTTTGTGCAGACTCTGAGATTATGCCTTTGAAGGACTCAGCACAATTCCTGACCCTCGGTTTAATAAATGTTAGTTATTATTGAAGGCTGAATATACAACACGGAACAACATACAAGGCCAGGAAGGGTTTTCCAGGCAGTGGGACCCGATGAACAATGGCTCTGCAAATACAGAGGCAGGACGAGTGTGCTGTCCGGGAGGCAGGATGAAGTGCTTGTGTTCCGTTAAAGCAGATACTTCCTGGCACGGACTCTGCCCAGCTCTGCTCCGGGCTCTGAGGATATGGAGCTAAATCACACACCGCTCGGTACACCTGAAGGCCTCTGGCTGTCGGTCATCCGACATCAGTCATATGTTTATCACAAAGCTGCATATTTTCTCTAAGTGCCGCTTGAGCTGTATCCCATCATCTTTGGCATGGTGTACGTACATATTTTCATTCTTATTTACTCGAAGTACGTTCTGATTTCTGGGTTGGTTCCCCGGATGCTCCCATGTGTATTGCAGCATTTACTCATTGCTGTTCATCCTGCCCAACACTGAATGAACACCTGCTGTCCACCAGGCACTGGCCAAGGCATAGTTCCGGACCTCAAGGGGCTCATAGTCCAAAGAGACATCCACCCTCTAGTTGGGGGAGACAGACAAGAATGTACTGTTTTACACGGAGCAAAGAAGACTCTGTTTCCAATCTCTCAAGCCCAGGTTCTCTGACTGCCTAGATATTTTTCACTGTTTGCTGCCTTAGAAGCAAAGCCCGTCCTAGTCAGTGCTGTGTTCGTGGCACACAGCACAGTGCCGTGCACATAGTAGGCAGTTATTAAGCATTTGTTCAACAGACTTGTTCTTTGGTGCCCATACATCTTGTCTTCATTCCTTTTGACTATTCTCTGAACTCATCTGATTTTGAATCTCTCCAAATATTCTGTTAAGATGCATCCAAATCATATTTGTTAGCATAGTGGAGCAGTTTCTCTTCTTTTTAATTGTCCTGCACAGTGTCTGGTAAATCCATAGAGAACTGTGCGGACCCCAGCACCCCAAGACTCTGGTCTGTTTCCTGTACCACGTCTGTGCCAAGGAAGCCCTTCTCTCCCTCTGCCTTCCATGCACTGTGGGCTGGGATGTATGTTTGGGCCTCTGCCCAGATCGTGCTTGGAGTGGTACCAGCTGCACAGGATACGTGGAATGTTTGCTCAGAGGGATCCAGAAGTGGAGATCTGAGTAGGATCAGCTGGTGCTCCAGGATAAAAATCATTTCACCATCTTTGCAGAAAATTGACTGTGTTTCTCTGCACTCAGCAGTTTATGGGGTGCCATATTGTTCTCAGTCTCTTGGCCCTAGCCTGTTCTGCTATGCGGCCGGGTGTTGTTAAATAGCTCCCCTTCGTGCCAGAAAGTGGGGTGAGGGGCCACCTCCCAGTCCAGCCCACATCGCCTTCCAGTCAGCATATCAGAAGTTGGCAAGTACTGATTCCCTCGGAGCTTGACCCAAGGTGCCTGCTCCCCCACTTGGCAGGCATTCTTCCCCTCCTGGTGGAGGGGCATTCACTGTTGCAAGGAGATGCCTCTTCTGGGAGTGGGTCTGTCGGATCATGACTGTTTCCATTCGCATCACTTACCCACTTGACTGGAAACTGCGTCCTCTTCTTTCTCACTCTTCTCTTGACATTCCTTTCTTCCATCCTTCACCCATTTACTCAACCACATGTGCATGTAGAATGGTGGATCGCAGGGTGGGCTCAAAAACCGTGCTACCCATTTTGATACCTAGCACCCCCACATTACCTTTGATAACCTTGGACAAGTCACTGGAGTCTGTCTAAGCCTCAGTTTTCTCATCTGCAAAACGGGTACAAGACTAGTAGCTCCCTCCTGAACTTGTGAGGATTCAATGAGGTGATGCCAGCACAGTGGCCAGCATAGTGTCTGGAAGTGGTAAACATTCTACCTCCGTCTGACCTCTTGCCATTGTTGCTCATAGCAAAGGTTCAATAGGCTTACTGTGGGCATGGCAGTGTTCTTAAAGAATTCACTTTCCAAAACACGGTGGTTAAGCATCTCAGCTGTGCCTTTAGGGCATGGATATTTGCTTATTGAAATCTGTAAACACTGAAGGTTCTAGAGGTGAATCACAGCAAAGGAGAGCTTTTGTGAAGTTCATTGTGGCAGTTCTGCCAATGAGGGACCAAGGTGGAGAGAAGCCAGAGGCAAAAGGAACCACTGCTTGGATGAAGCCGTCCACCGTTCCACGCCTAACCTGGGGTGGTGGAGCCAAAGGGGCTGGGAGGACAACACGGAGGAGAGATGCGTCCTGGAGGTGGAAGTTTGCCCGACTTGGATGTTGGTAGGTTGTAAGCAGTGATGGGTGACTGGGGTCCCAGTGGGTTGAAAGTGTGACAAAAGCAGGACTAAAGCCAAACCCCTCCCTGCGGGGTCCCGCTGGAGACATGCAGGCCTGCACAGCAGAGCTTCACGAAGCAGAGGTACAAGGCGCCCGGGTGGTTACAATGGGGTGGGGCAGAGGGCCAGTGCTCCCTGGGCAGAGATCTGGGAGCCTAGCCACCTGGCCCAGGCTGGGAGGACCATTGGAGGGAGCATCTCAGAGGCAGCTAGGAAACTCCTTGGAACAAGGGCTCGGGTTTCCTCAGCAGTACAACCCTAAAGACACCTTAGCAAGTATGGGAATAGCCTGGTGAGTTATGAAAACATGGACACCTGAGCCCTTCCCCCAGAGATGCTGATTCAGAAGGGGCCGTGAGCTTGCGTTTCTAACCAGCTTCTGGCTGATGCTGAGCTGTTTCCTGTGGACCACACTTTGAGTAGCACTGCACTGGAGCATGCCCCGGCCAGCACGCCCCTTTGAATGCCCCCACCGAGCCCACACAAGCATGTGGTGCTGGGTGTCACCTGCACCCGCTGAGCCGCAGAGACCCTGCCTGGTCTGCCTGCTGCCCGACATGCCTGCCCTTCTCTCGAGCCATTTGTAGTCCTGTTCTGCATGGAGCTCTCTTTGCTGGTCACCCGCTGAGGATTATTTTCTGGTTGTTGTTGTTCAGACCTTTTGCCTCTCTAGGACTTGTCATTCCGAGCCCTTCCTCTGGGGGTGACAACTGTGGCTTGGAGGTTGCGTGTGAGCACACCCCCCCCCATCCCTGTGGATCTAGGGGCGCGTGCTGCCTGGGCCAGGCTCCCCAGGCCAGATGCAGGAGACCAAGCAGACTCCACCCCTTGCCCTAGGCTATTGCCAGGCTGTGCGAAAGAGGCTAGTTCCAGGCTCTTCTGAAAAGGATGCCATCAGGTAAACTCAGATCACCCAGGACTGGTGGAAAGCCCTGCTGCTCTTCATTCCTCCCAGATACTTGCCAACCTTATTAAAATGTGAGAGTCCTCGTGAATGAGCGGCCAGTTAATTAAGTTTT
Organism: Artibeus jamaicensis; assembly: GCF_021234435.1. Taxonomy (NCBI): domain Eukaryota; kingdom Metazoa; phylum Chordata; class Mammalia; order Chiroptera; family Phyllostomidae; genus Artibeus; species Artibeus jamaicensis. The sequence goes on along the minus strand of NW_026521842.1, from coordinate 10,284,044 downwards.
GTTAGAGTTGTTTGTAAAATGAGAGTAAACAGGCCCAGAGCAAGGGCCCGGCAAGCTCTCCTATGGGACAGTACGTGGATTCTAATGCTTGTGTGTGGCATCTATTTATTTTAATTGTGGTAAAATATACATAATATACTATTTATCATTTTAACCACTTGTATGTATACAGATCAAATCAGTGATGTTAACTTCATTCACAGTGTTGTGTAACCATTAGCTATACCTAGAGCTTTTTCATCATTCAAACATAAACTCTGTACCCGTTAAAAATAACTAGCTCCCCCTCCCCCACTCCCTGCAGCCTCAATAACATCTATTCTACTTTCTGCTTCTCTGAGTTGCCTGTGCAAGATACGGTGTGGAAGTCGAATCATGTGATGTGTGTCCTGTGTTCATTGTGTTTCACTTAGCGTAATGTTTGCAAGGTCCATTCGTGTTCTAGTACATATCAAAATGGCACTCCTTTCTGATGGCTGAGCAACATTTCCTGATACGCGCACATCTCGTTTCGTTGATCTGTTCATCTGTTGGCGGCTACTCGGATTGCTCTACCTTGGCCGTGGTGAATAATGCTGCTGTTAACATGCGTGTACAAATACCTGTTTGTGCCCCTGCTTTCAGTTCTCTTGGATACACACCTAGGAATGAACTTGCCGTGTCCTATGGTGATTTCAGGTTTAACCTGGTGACACACCGGCAGACGGTCTCCCATGGGGGTCACACCGCGTTGCATTCCCAGCAGCAGGGCACCCTGCACATCCTCACCACGCCCGCCCTTTTCCATCTTTGCAGTTCCCATTATAACCGGACTGGTCGACGTGCAGCGAAGTGACCTCTCACAGTGATTTGGGTTTGTACTTCTGTAACGACTGACGACGTCCACTGTCTCTCCATGTGCTTCTTGGACATTTGTTTGTCTTCTTTGAGAAAGTGATGTCCACTTGGACACTCCGATGCCTTCTCGTTCTTGTTTTCTTTTGGCTCGTGGCTGTGTTCCAGCACCATGCATTTCAACTGTGCTGATTTCTTCTAGTGTTGTTTAGAAGTTGAGCTAAAAAGAAAATAGTGATTGAAATAGACAGCTATTATTTACGTTGGGGAGGTGGGTATTAAATACCTTTGCGCTCTTCCATGAACCGTATTATGTTCTTACTGCATGTTTTACTAGGCAATCATAATTCTTGGCTTTCTTTTTGTTTGTTTGTATTTGTAAGCAGACGAACATGGCCAGTGTGACTCTGAAACAACCGACGGGGCCATGGCCCAAAAGAACAGTGGGAGGAGAAGGCAGTTGTAAGCAAACTGAAAAATGATAGATGTCAAAAGAAAAAGAGTCCTTCAGAGCTTTCTGATCTCCAAGTAGTTTTCCTCTCTACTTTTCTGAGGTTATGAAATAACTCAGATTGGAGTGTCGTTCACCACTCTAATTGCCCAGCATTTTAATTATCAGGCACTTTTTATGCTTTCTTGCAGTGCTCATTTCACAGCCTCCCGGGAGGTCTTTTTGTAGAATGGAAAGGGAAGGTTCACACCAGAAATCAGCAGGAAAGCCCTGCTGGCCCAGGCAGGGCTTTCCCATCAGAGAGGGAGGAGAACGTGGCCCTCCGCCGTGGCCCCCCAGCAGAAACTCGCTCTCACGCAGGGCAGACCAGGCGGATTGTTTCCCTTCTGCTTTGATCATCAAATGAAACAAGCACCAGAAGTCCCAGGCTGGGTCCAGAGATGCTTTCTTCCTTCTTTCTGCCTCTGCTCAGGTTGTCATTGCTCTTTTTTTCCAAGAGACCAAAAAGTTGGTGGAGAGATGGAAAGGGTTACGCGGAAGCCCTTGTAAGGACGTTAGGGAGATCACTGAGTGAGGGTTTCATGAGTGCTTACAACACGCTGGCTTTGTTACAGACCACGTGATGCTGCACGCAGTCGGGTCACCACCCACTCATGCATCCATCCATCCATCCTCATCGGCCCTTCCTCTTCTACTTTGTTCTTCCCTCCTTCCTTCTTCCCTACCTAACTACCTGCCAAGAACCACCAAGTCCTCCAACAGACATGTCAAGCAGGTAGTAGTAGACAAAGCAGCAAACGTGAACAAGTCTTTAGTAACCACAGCAAAGTCTTTGCTTGGATTCTTTTTTTGTATCAGTTCAGATTCAGTCAGAAGACAGAAAGTACACCATGACTTCTTTTAAAGATTTTTAAAGATTAAATTACCTTTTTTAGAGAGCAGGGAAGGAAGGGAAAAAGAGAGGAAGAGAAACATCCACATTGGAGAGAAACATTGACCAGTTGCCTCTCACACACACCCAACCAGGACCTGGCCCGCAACCCAGCCATGTGCCCGGACCGGGAATCCAACCAGAGACCTTTCAGTTTGCAGGACCACACCCAACCCATTGAGCCACACCAGTCAGGGCTACAGTGGATTTAACAGGGAGCATTTACTATAAAGATTTATTAACTACAACAGGTATTGTTGGCTACCAAGGGAACACAGGCTTGCCTCCCACTCCCTAGGATTGGGAGCCAGCTGGCCCTGGGTAACTGGGTAGCAGAGAAATTTCCACTGAGGCCACTGGCAGGTGGGGCTTGCAGAGAAGCGGTCCTTCATGGTGCCAGGGAAGGCCGTCTATGAGAAGTGACCTACCATAAAAGTTGCTGGAATACTGCCAGGGGGTTGGAGGTTGCTGAGAGGTTGCCCTAAATATGTGTGTGCTCATGGAGAAGGCAGCAGGACGAAGGGATGGTGACTGGCAGGAGTAAGCTGCCCCGGGGAGGTGCCTTCTGAAACAGAAACCCACTCCTCCAGTGCCCTCTCCTGGCGAAGCCTGGCATGGTGCCTTGTGGTGAGGAGGAACCATTCCTTGGTCTCAGGCAGGGCTGTGAAAGCTGGGCTGGGTGCTGAGAGGTCATCTATTGAAGACTGGCGCAGATGCCAATAAGTGCGATGGTAATCCGAGTGGGCAGGATGAGGAGTGCTAGGTGTACCATTTTATAGAGGACGTTCAGGAAAGGCCTCTCTGGAAAGGTGGCAGAACATTCCAGATGGAAGGAACAGCAGGTGCAAAGGCCCTGGGGTCAAAGCTGGTTTGGAATGTGTGAGAAACAGCAAGGACGCTGACCGTAGCATAGTGAGCAAAGGCAAAGGCAGGAGAGGGCGCTGAGCATCAGCCTTTGATGAGCACACGCATGCTGAGAGAGTGTCTTGAGCAGACTCGCACTTCAAAACGTTCACTCCGGCCTCTACTGAGAGTAGATTGTTGGGGGCGGGGTGTGGTGAGACTGCAGCAGAGGGCCCAGGAAGAAGCCACCGCACCAACCAAGAGACAGATGACGGTGGCACCGGCGAGAGAGGCGGCAATGGCAGTGGTGAGGGGTGGTCAGAGGCTGGCTGTGGGGTGGCAGCAGCTTTTCTCGTGGATTGGAGGCGGAGTAGAGAGAGGGGAAGGAATCCGGGTTGTGTGCAAGCTATGGGCCTTGAGTGACTGGGCGAATGTTATTCTGCCAACATCTTCCTCCGAAGAACCTCACTGCCCAATATTAACATAGTGAATTAACATTCACTAACTTCAGAGTGAATGAAGTTAGCATTCACTCGGGGCGGTGAAAGAGTTTTGGAAGTAGATACTGCTGATGGTTGCATAACATTATGAATAAAATTAATGCCACTGAATTGTGCACTTAAAAGTGGCTAAAATGGCAAATTTTAATATACTGTGATACAATATAATGTACCACATCTTAAAAATCAGCAAAAATGATTTCACAGAAATTACTGTCTTCTCAGTGCGTCTTATCAAGGTATTAACGGTGTACATGCGTTTCCGAATCGGTGATGCGGACCTAGGTCCCTTGGTCAGTGTGACGTTTGTCGGGCCCTCGGCTGTGAAGTCGCTGTCTTTCTTTTTGCTCAGTGATAAACACTTTGGAGGAGATTTTTACAAAGAAAAAAAACAAAAACCAGTGGTGACTATTATTATTACCAGCACGGCTACTGCCGGTCACCGCCGGCTCCTAACAGCTGGGACTCAGGTGTGTTTTAGCTCATTTCCCAGAGCGGGCAAAACCGAGGCCAATGCAATGAGGTGACTTGGTGAAGTACATGGCTAGTGAGCCGCTCCAATCCAAGCTCCGTGAGGGCAGGCGTGCCGACTGCTCTGCACACCAGCACATATTACAAACACCAGGCACAGAGCCGGCACATATATTAGGCACCCAGTAGGTGCTGGTTACATGGATAAGATGGAGCCTGAGGGTAGGTACATTTTGTGGCTCCTCTACTAAAGGTTCCTGCTCTTTCCTCCACATACAGCTTCTGCCTCTGGCCCCCGGTCTGTCATGAATTAGCAGTGCCCATCCCTAAGATTTCAGGAATGTCCAGCTGTTTCTTAGCGTGGAATGAAGTCTCCCATGGCCCCACCCATGGCACAGTCATTGGCCGCAGACAGACAGCAGACACTTGGCTCTCCAAGCAACATTCCTGCCCCATTTAAAACAATGGGACAGTGGGGTACTTTGTCCTTCGTGTGAGCTGAAGTTTTATGACACCGTGTTTATGGGAAAATGCTGTTACTATCCTTAGCCTGGTGGCGGTTCTCACTTATTCATAGCTCGGCATTTGTGGGTGGAATGAGAAGTTATAATAGAGTGCAGGTGCCTCTCATTGTTTTCCGCTACTCACGGGATAGTGTTTATTAAAAAGGAAATCACAGTGGTGTGTCTGGAGCTGAAGTCTGAACAAATAACCCAAAAGGAGCGTCCCAGGAAGGTGGGCAGCAGGCGACAAACAAAGAAAGGCAAAAACAAGTTGGAGCTAATTGGGATCAGGCAGTACTTTGCATGCGAATTATGAACAGGGAGCTTGGCTGCAAAATAACTGTTGTACTCAACCTTGGTTGGCATACTTCACATACTTCCGCGGAAGATCCAGAATTTGAATTTAACGCATTCTACCCAGGCCTTCCGTGGAATTTGAAAATAAGATTCTGAAAGCATGTGGTTGGAATGAGACCCTTTGCAAACGTTTCCAACTGCACGTGGGTGTGTAGGTGTCACCCAGCACATCCCTGGGGTTTTGTTGCCCCTGGAAGAAGCCGTCCCAGGTCCTCTGAAAAGAAGGGCTGGAGACTTGAGTTCCAAACAAGTTCTCATTCTGATAGGCATTGGAATTTGTGCCGCCATGTCTGCTCGTAAGTTCTATGCCCAGTTCCTTGAAGGACCATTGTGGGGGGGGCGGGGGGTATGAGGGGCGGAGGGTATGCGCCTGCCATAGAAGAAGATAATTCCTGGCACGTGCAGTTCCTGATTCCCCCAGGGCACTGTGCTTCCTATCACATGGGCATCCAACACATGTATTCTTTCGTTCAGAAAATTACTTCCTGCACAGTACAAAGATCAATCGAATGTCACCTTTGCCCACAAGCACCGAGGGTCTTCAGAGGGAAACAGAGCCATGTACAAATAAACAGGAGACGGTCAGGGGCTGCGGTGGGCACAGAGGCAGAGCACAGAGGGGTCAGTGCCTTCAGTGTTGATGGGCAGTTAGGGAAGACTTCGTGTTCCGTTTGTGGCAGGAAAATAGATGGATCTTTCTTCCCATCAGAGAATGGAGGGAAAGGGGTTTCTAGGCAAAGGCATGACCAGAAACCAGCTCAGAGAACCTGAGTACACGTGGCACATTCGAGGGACAACATGCCGTCCCTCATAGCCGATCTGTCGGGCTCCTGCTGGGAGTGGAGCGCCAGGTGAAACTGGAAAGATAGATAAGCCAGGCAGCTGGTGAGTGACATCCCAGCCTTCACTGAGACAGTGGGGAGCCATCTCCAGCTTCACAGGTGCAGAGTGACATGATCGCCAACTTTCTGCATCAAACATGGTCATATTTTGGGAAGTGTCTGGTTCTTGAAATACCTCCATTTCTCTTGTCTCCCCAGCTCCCGGGCTCTCTCCTGCATGCTCAGCGAACTGAAAGATATCAGAACTATATTCAGCCCTCTCCAGTAATATCGTGAAACAAAAATATCTCATGGGCTTGCAGCTCCTGAGTGTTTTGACTGTTCGCAGCACAGCCTCTGAGAGTCGCAGGGTGCCGTCCCCCACACGGAGTTCTCTGGCAGCTTTTTGATTAGTAAACCCGGGCCTGACTTTTGCCCCAGAGTGATGTTCTTTTGTGGCTTGTCTGCTCCAAGAATTGAAATACCCAGACTCGTTCTTCTTCATTTCTTGTTGAAACAGAGAAGCCACTGTGACACCCCCCTGGGGATCAAGGGCACACACAAGTTTGGAGACTGCTCCTGCCTTCTACAACCTTGGAGGGCATGGCTTATCACCCCCACCCCACCCCACCCTTCTCCAATGAGGATGGAAGATTCTTCCTTATGGATCCAACATGAGCTTTAACAATATGGCACCATCAGCACTTTGTACAGGGAGTAGGTGCCCATCGAGTGGGGTGTTATAATAATCATCATTAGCACCACCACCTTAGCAGTTGTATTTTGTGTCCTCATTTCTACTTTTGTTTCCTTCAGCCAATGGAGCTTTGGCATTCAGTTCAGTGTTTTCTACTGAGCTGTGAGTGGGGGTGCCCCCTTTCCTTTATCCCGGTCATATTGGCACTTGAACCCTCTTGAAGAATCTAAATCCCGAGTCAAGGTCAGTGGGCAGCCATCATTATTCTAACATTGGACCACGTGATGGCACTCATTAGTTTCCTCTGGAGGACCCACCTGTGCCCCACAGACAGTCTTGGGCCCATAGGAGAACATTGTGGCTAATTCCGAAAACCTGAACCCAACTTCCAGTCTGACAAGACACTGGGAAGCCAAGGGGGAAGGAGGATTCGGAGCTTAGACTGGTGATTCCAAAGCAGTGACCCAGCACCCGCCGCACGCCTCCTCTGGGCCTCCTGCGGGAGCTGCCGGGGCGTAGGAGAAGCTCAATGAACGGCAGCAGCACAGACTGAGTGCGCCTGCTCTCACCGCACTGAGGGCTCCGCGCCAGGATGCTGGCTTCCCGGCCCAGGCCTCCTTAAATTGAGTGCTGGCTCTGACTGTCACTGCCCGCGTGGCCTGTGGTCATTTGACATTCCTGTTCCTCTGTTTTCTCATCTGTAAAAGGGGGGGGTTCCAATAGTTGTTATGAGAATTAAATGTGATAATATACAAACAATGCCGGACCAATAGTACCCAGAAAATCTGGTCTCACTGCCTGCATGGCAACAGTACCGCATGCTACGTGCTAAGAGCTGCAGTGTTTACAGACTGAATACATCAGGTGTCAGTGCGGGATGTTTACTTCACCAAATCCCCCTGTTACGTGGTATGTGCGTTTTCCAATTTCATACAAAAATAAGGAAAATCAGGAATGAAGACAAGGTTAGGAAAGCCTCAGTATTTTCTATGGATCACTGTTTCTGGTTTCGACCCCAGCGTTGGGTCCACTGGGCCACAGTCCCTAACCCCTTCCCACTCTCTCTTCCTGCTGGCAATGACATTGACTCCAGGCCTTCCTGGGTCGGCCTTGTCCAGCAGGACTTTCTGCAGTGACGAAAATGTTGTATGTCTTTGTTATTTGATACGGGAGCTACCTGTAGCTACTGAATACGCGAAATGTGGCTAGTGTGCGCAAGGGACTGAATTTTTAAGTTAATATAAGTAATTTAAACAGCTGCATGTGGCTAGTGGCTATCATATTGGACAGCACAGCTGAGGCACTGGACATACAGACATAAAAAGGGCTGTATTTCTGTCCGCATGGAGCTCCTGGCCATCCCGGGAACCAGCCATGGACCTGGATGCTCACTGCATGGGATGAGGAGTATTAACACGGGGACAGGCATGAGGTGCTCAGAAGCACACAGAGTCGTATCTAATTGTGCCAGAGTAGTCAGGGACGACTTCCATGAAGACTTTCTAGAACAGCGTACTGGCCTCTCCTTAAGGTCCTCTAGTGGGGAGAGAATCATCATTCTTGTGAGCACTATCAGGTACCAAACACTGGACCTTACAGCTCATTCCACAGATCCCTTGTATTTGACCTTCATCAATGCTATCACCCATTGCAGAGATGGGAAGTCAAAGATTCAAATGTGTGACTATCTCCACCAAGTCTTACAGCTTAGGTCATGGTAAAATCTAGGTCGGCCTGAGTCCCAGGCCACACCAGGCAGCCTGTTTCTGGATTTATCCTCAATACTCTCCATCCCCTTTGTGGTCACTGTTGTTGTTGAATATTCTGGTGATTGGTAGCCACTGGTACGCCTCCATGCAGGCACACTCTGATCGAAGCCAGATACCACGTAACTGGTTTACCATTCGGCAAGGACCACACGCTAATAAATACACTGGTATTTACAGTGTCAGACCGCAGTATGATTGATGCGTGTGTTGTTGACGAGGGTGTCACATGCTCGTGACTCTGGTCTCAGTATGACTGTGAGGACGGGGCCAAGTCATTTCACAATTTGGGTGAGTGTTCCAAGCTTCTCAGAAGACCAACGCAATAGAAATTCAAGGTATGAAATCAAGGTTTGGTCTCAGAGTCATTTTATTTAACATCCTCTTCGCCGTGTTTTCTCAACATGTAAAATGAGAACATCACTCACCATCTGCTTCCCTCCGACTGAGTGTTCAAAGGTGGCGGGTTACTGGGTAGGTTTCAAAAAGACTTCTTTTGAACAGCTATGTGACCCAGCCCATGGCTTTTCCCAGCCCTGAGCCAGTTCTGTCCTGTTCATTGAAAGGGAGTCGTATTCACTGGTTCATAAAACCCTGGCATCTCTTCGTGGTTGCAGGTTGGCTCTTCCAAGAAACAGCCACACTGACCCCGCAGTTAGCAGTTCCTCACGAGGTGGCACGCGACGGGGATATGATGCCCCCCCTTGGCAGCTGACCTCTTCCATTCCTTCCAAACCCTGTTTAGGTCTCCAGCCATGTTGGAGGCGTGACAGGCCTGGATTAAACCAATGAGCTCGATCTCCCTGTGGGATATCACACCTGGGAGGGATGCACGGATGTCACGGTGTCGCCTAAAATTATCCGTCCTACTTGTGTCCTCACCGGGAAACACGAAGGGGGTTCCAACCCATCTCATTTTTTTAACTTAAAAAAAAATTTATTGATTGATTTTGTGGAAAGAGAGGAAGAGAGAGAGAGAAAAACGTCAGTTTGTTTTTCTACTTTTTAATGCGTTCTCATTGGTTGATTCTTGTGTGTGCCCTAACCAGGGATTGAACCTACAACCTTGGTATGTGGGGACGACATTCTAACCAACTGAGCTACCCGGGCAGGGCCATAGCATTTTCTTTGAGTGAGCGATTAGGGCCCAGAAAGGGGTGTTGCTCTGCTGCTGAGGACAGTGGATTGCTCTCCACAAGGCTCCGCGCTCAGCACTTTGCACGGACCATTTAATCCTTGTGAGTCTATGAATAGTGTGTTTTATTATCTTCATTTTGAGGATGAGGAAACCAAAGCTCAGAGAATTTTAGCAGATGGCCCTGGTTCACACAACTGACACATGATGGAACTGGGGGTGGCACAGTCAGTCTGACTCAGGAGACCGTTCTCACCAGGAAGAAGAGGTGTTCTTGTCCCACGCAGTCAGTTGGTGGCAGAGGTGGGGTCCAGGCCGAGCCTCCTGTGCTGTACCGTCTCTGGCCCCATGCAAGGGGAGGGAACGGGAGGGGTCTTCAGAACTGGGTGGGTATAAAAAAGTTTTTGTCCAGCTCTGCCTTTCCTGCTGTTGATTAAAACAGAGGCTCTGGGTTGCAGCCACAAGGCAGCAAGGAGAAGCCTTGTGGACCAAGCCTTTTCAGGCCCCATTGCATGTCCTCAGGGTCAGTGTCTGTGCAGCACAGTCAGTGGCTGTGCCCAGCGGGAGGTCAGTTCATGTCTTCTTAGTGGGTGTTCCTGGTACTTTAAATCTGTCAGGTGCCTGGGACCCGGAGGCCCTGCAGCCTGGGACAACGCTTCTCTCACTGGAGAGACCTCCTCACTAGGCTTCTGGCTGGTGAGGTCTCTTGGGGCTCCCTTCTCCTTCCAGACAAGATACTCACAACATTCTTCTCTCATCATCTCTGGAGGCTGTGGACAGCGGGTGGGGAGAAGATCCAAAGAAGACTTGTCTTCCTAAACTCAAGAGGCTTAAGGCTATAGCCATTCATTCATGAATTGACTGACTGATTAAGTTCTCATTCTTTGGATGTTATGCAGAGCAAAGTTCTAGAATAAAATAGTAAATACATCAAAAACAAAAAGTTCCCTGACTTAAGGGAGCCTGCATGACTGAGGGGAAAAAGACAACAAACAAGTAAGACAGTAAATATGTAAGACAAATAGAGACTGTAGTGAATTAGTACAAAATTAATCTGAGCCCATGGTGGCCAATGGAGGGGAGAAGGAAAGTCAGGAACAGCTTCTGTAAGGTGGTGATTGAGCCATTGGAAGGGATGAATGAGAGTGAGTATTCCAGGCAAGGCAGCCAGAAGTGCAAAGGTCCTGATGCAGAAAGGAGCTTGGACTCTGTGGGGGCTGAGTGAAGACAGGGCCCATGAAGCTGTAGCATGGGGCTGGGGTAGTGGTGGATCCCAGCTGGGATTTATTCTGAAGAAGTACAGAAAGCCACTGAAGGGTTTTAGGCAGTGGAGTGACAGGCTCTGATGACATTTTTCAAAAGATCTGTTTGACTGCTTTAGGGACGTGGGTTCAGAGAGCAAGAACGGAAGTGCACAGATGACTTGGAGCATGACCTCAGGGCCAAGCTGGAGACTGGACAGGCAAAATAACTGCCCACACTCCTCTGCCACTCCCTCCCCTTCTGGAGGATTCTTTTGCAGCTGCAACCTTCTGAAAACAGAATGCCCCAAGTTCCCTGGTAGCATTTTAGAGCCAAACAAATGCTATCGTTTCTGAAAGATAAATCAAGACAGGGAAACGATGACACATTCACCACAACTGAAGTGTTTGTCAGGCGTGTTGGGACCCTTGGCCTGTTCCAAAGCCTACGTGTCCGGGATGTCTTTAGTGTTTGCCCGTAACTGGGCACTCGCCTCCAAACAGAGTTGTTTTGGAAAATTTTCATTTCACTTTAAAAAAGTTGGGAGGACAGGCAAGGGGAGCTGGGTTTCAGGTCTCAGAAATGTGCACCCTGCCTTGCTATCTACCTGAGGTATTCCACCTGTCTCGCCCCTGCAGCACCGGGGCCATCCTCACCAGGAAGGGGACCACATCCATTTCCAGAATTGCTTTTATTTTATGATCTGGTGTTACCAAGGTAAATTGACATAACCCTCTGAGAAGCCATGAGTTAAACCCTGCTGCATTTGCGTGTTTCCTACTTAGAACATGTTTATCTTTTAAGTTTAATTCAAAAGCCATCATATAGTCATTTACGAAGACATACATATTATCTTCTAAATAAAAACAAGGATGACAATGCCAGTTATGCTGGTGGTCATGCTGATGGTGATTATGATGATGGTAATGATAACGGTGGTGGTGATGCTGGTGATGACAATGTTGGTGAAGGTGGTGATGATGATGATGGTGGTGGTGGTGCTGGTGATGACAATGTTGGTGAAGGTGGTGATGGTGATGATGATGGTGGTGGTGCTGGTGATGACAATGTTGGTGAAGGTGGTGATGGTGATGATGATGGTGGTGGTGCTGGTGATGACAATGTTGGTGAAGGTGGTGATGGTGATGATGATGGTGGTGGTGCTGGTGGCAGGAATGATAATGTTTGGGATGGTGATGGTGATGATGATAATGGTGGTGATGATGGTGGTATCAGTGGGTAACACGTGTCAAACACTCACTTTGCTCCATGTAATGTTCATGGCTCTTTGGATGTGATAACTCTGAATCCTCACAACAACCCCATAAACTGAGCACCATTACTGTCCTCCTGGTGCATGTAAACTGAAGCATAGGATTGGAGCTCAAGCAGAGTTTCCAAAGCCTGCTGTCTTGACCATTGCCAGACACTGGTGAGCCCTTTTCCTTTTTCTTTTGGAAAGAAACGAATGGGGCTGGTATATTGTGTGGTAGAAACAAATCATCACCTCCCTTTATTTTCCCTTCCCCCCTCTGATCTTCTCACTTCACCTTCTCTCTGTCTTTCCTCTTCACACCCTCCTTACTCCGCCTTACCCCCTCTGCTTTTCTCTATTACACTTTTCTCTTCTTCTTGTTTTCTCTCTCTCCCTGCTGCCTTTGCCTTCAAGGTCCATGAGCTTCCTGATGAATTCTTCCTGTTCCCTCTTCATTTTCCTTCTTTTCTTTGACCACTGATTTTTCCACAGCCTCCAGCTGCCTGGGCCAGGGCCACCCCTTCCTGTGGGTTAGGAGAGAGGTAGAGCTCACCTTTCAAATCCTGGAGCAGTGCTTCCAACATTTGTATTCCACACACTCCAGAGATTCTGAATATGCTCCTAGGTGGGAAGGGAAACTCATCCAAACTGCGTGATAATTGAATTCAAGAGTGATGGACCAAAAATTATTAATGCATTTTCTTCTCTCTATCAGCTAGAGGACTCCATCTTTACCCCACCTCTGAAATGCAAGCTCCATTAACTTTCAGGTTTATTTCTTTCCAGTCTTTCTTTTCCATACCCTGTTTTGTTGTTGTACATTTTCCAAGTTATGATCATAATCATACTACATATGCAATTTTCAAGCATGTTTTACATTATCATAGTATTACAAAGGCTTCTATAATATATCTTAAGAATATAAGATACAGTCAATTATAAGATGTGCTATTATGTTCCATTCAAGAAGGAAAAAAACATTTTCAGCTAAATAATGATCCAAAGCTTTCTTCTCTCTCAGAACTTATTTTATATTTATTTTAACAGAATCTTTTGAATTATTTAGGTACAATTTATTATGTATCAGATGGTCATTTCTATGCCTTTTGCAATAGTAAATTTGAGCTATACTACTGAATTATTGCATAGTCTTTCTGAAGACAATTTATATGTCAATTAAACCAAACATGGGTAACTCCAACAATGAACTTACTACCAAAGAAATGTTCAATACTTTAGCTGTGACCAAGTTTGCAGGGGAAAAACACGTTTTGAAATAGATGACAGATGGTACCTCATGTATGATGGCTGGATGACAGTTGGGGATGTACGTGCCAGAGAACTGTTGTCTTAGTCATCAGACATGTAGATTTCAACAGGCTTCTACTGATCTCTACCTACTGTGTGCATGAAACTGTACAGTTTAGCCAATGATGCCATGGTGAGTGGGGACAGGCCTGGGCTGGTGGAGAGGGCCAGGGGTGACAGGCCTTGAGAAGGAGGTTCACTCTTGCACACCACAGCACATAGAGGCGGGGTGTTTTATACCCACCATCCAGCTGTATTGTGTGTAAGTTCTTTCTGAAGAGAGATCGCTCTTCACTGCAGCAATGACCGCTGACTGATAGCTGGAAGACACTGCAGTGGGCCTTTAAGAGGTTGGTGGGCATGGCATTGAGAACCCTGGGACCTAGGGAGGCAGAGAAGGGAGCTGATATTTATTGGGTACTGATGATGTGCCAGGCACACCCATGCCTTCTACAAAGACATAAATGTTGTCTTCTACATGATGGTAATGGTGATAGTGGTGGATAACATGTATTGAGCACTCACTGCAACCGTGCAGTGTGCGTGGCTCTTTACATATAACAGCACCCCGTGTCCTCACAACTGCCCTGTAAGGACAAGGCCATTGCCATCCCCACATTACATGCAAACTGTGTAACCACATGGCACTCGCAGTGGGTGGATGTTGTTACCCTCTCTTGTGGGTGAGGGGAGTGAGGGTCAGAGTGAGAGCATGTGCTCAAGTGCACAGGCAGAGACTGGAGGGCCAGCCAGGCCCTGGCTCCTTCTGTAACCCTGAGGACACTGTCACTCTTCCATATCTTCCCTGGGCTTCCAGGGTGCAGAATGGGAAATCTGTGGCTTTTCTCCTGCCAGTAGCCCTCGGGAAGCTAGTAAGCAAAGTTCTTACCTGTTTGAGGACTGTATAAGGTTACAGGTGAGACTGCAGACCCTGGAGTCTGGCTGCCAGCCTTGTAACCTTGAGTAAATTATTTCTCCTTCCTGAGGCTCACTCAGTCTCCTCGTCTCCAAATTGGGAATAAAAAACAGCAACTGCCACAAATAGTTGTGGTGGGGATTAAATGAGATACTACATACACACTGCTCAGAGGAAAGCCATTTGGTAGGATTTCACTCAATGTTATTGATTGAAGCAACAACACTTCAGTCAATATTGGTTGCCATTGTTATCATTTTAGCTACTCTTAGCCAAGGAGTTTAGGAGGCAGAGAGCCTGATGTGACATTGCAGTGAGCAAGCTGAAACTTCCATCAGAGTCCATCACTGTCTTCAAGGTCAACTCCTGACCTTGAACATAATGACCAATGCCTGTCAGTCCCAAACACCACCAAAGGATATTCACAGCTGTAGGTGCCATGTGCTCTCTTCAGGGTTCAGCCAGTGCCTCTTAACAAAAATGAGGTCATGCTCAGAGCTTGTGACCCCACAGGTAAGCCCACCTCCCCTTAAGCAGCTGGTCAGAGGGGCCCAGGGTCAGCCTGGGCGGGAGCAGCTGGAGGAATGTAAAACCAGCTCGCACACAGTGCATGTGGCAGTGATTATAGCCAAGGAGAAACTAAATTCTCGAGGCTTGTGCTGTCTCCAGGGAATACACTAATTGAGAAATAACATCCATAAAAAATAATTCAATACTAGTATGTAAAGCTAAAAACAATAACCAAGTGTGACTGGCTCTCTAGAATCAAGCAAAGTAAGATGAAGTGTCTTTTGCCAGCCGGCGTTGCCAGCAAAGGAAAGTAATTCTCGCTTCTCCCACCTTGGAGGGGCAGGTGCCACCTTCAGCTGCAGGAACGCTCACCCCCCGAGCAGCAGCTTTCGGCACCTGGCTCTCAATGTTTCTTTGGGCGTCAGCTGCGAGGAAGGAGACTCAGTTAAGTCTGCTTTCAGGGCCGTGAGGAAGTCTTGCTTTGGAGGATACGGCCCTGTGGCCAGTGACACACTGGTAAATGTTTAACCACTGGCTCTATGGAAAAAATTGTGTGTGTGTGCACACATTATAAACTGATCATGGATGTGTGGCTCAACATTTACAGGTGATGACATGCATAATACTCTTGCTTGTAAACAATCACCTCTGTCTAATTCTGGAACATTTTTTCGTTTCCTCCGAGAGAAACCCCATACCCATTACGCACTCATTTCCCATTCCCCTCCTCCAGCTCCTGGCCCGCACTCGTCTACTTCATGTCTCTGTGGATTTGCCTGTTTTGAATAGAGCACTTCAAATTATACGTAATTCATGTCTGGTTTATTTCACTGCATAATGTTTTTAAGTTTCATCCCTGCTTTAGCATTGGTCAGTACTTCGTTCCTTTTCATGGCCGAATAGTATTCCGTTGTATGGATATGCCACATTTAGTCTGTCTACTCAACAGATGATAAACATTGAATCATTTCCACATTTTGGCCATTAAGAATAATGCTGCCGTCATCATTCCTGTGCACGTTTTTTGTTTGTTTGTTTGTTTGTTTGAGCACCTATTTTCTATTCTCTTGGGTGTATACTTAAGAGTGGAATTCATGGATCACATGGTAATTCTGTACTTAACTTTTGGAGGATCCATCAAAGAATTTTCCTTAGTGTCTGTATCCTTTTACATTCTCATTCATAAAATAAGGGTTCCAATTTCTCTACATTCTTGCCAACACTTGCATTTTCCATTTTTTTCTCCTGTGTCGTGTTTGTTTTTATTACAGCCATCCTGGTAGGTGTGAAATGGTGTCTCGTTGTGGTTTTGAGTACCATTTCCCTGAGCATCTTTTTATAGCTTATTGGCCATTTGCATATTGGAGAGATGGCTGTTCATTCCTTTGTCCATTTTTAAATTATATTTTTTGCTTTTTGTTATTGAGTTTAATATTTTGGATACTATAACATCGTGAAGTATATAATTTACAAGTATTTCCCCCATTCTTTGGGTAATTTTTTTATTCTCTTGATAACATCTTTTGATAAACAGTAATTTTAAATTCTGATTAAGTCCGATTTACTTTTTAAATTTTGCTGCTGGTGCTTCAGCATCCTGTCTAAGAATGGAAGCATATCGTGTGGTCATATTCGGGAGTGATGAACCATATCCCACCTGCAGGTGGGGTCACTACAAATCTACATTGCAGAAGGCATGACTAAGGATGTAGTGAAGAATCAGGGCCATTAATACAATTTTCCTCATCATGATTGGTTTAGATTGAGTCTGATTCGTCTTTCAAGGGTTTTGCCACTCACACAAAAATCACAAGTCTGTTATCAAGGGTGGAAGAAGGGTAGCTTTGGGGCAGGCAACGAGCAGAGCTTGTAACTCAAGTGTATTGGCGCATCCCACCTATCTAAGATCAGGGTTGGCCAAAGCCATGTGGGGTGACTGAGGTTGTGTTTGGTCCCTCTTCCAGAGGAGTAAAGGGTGATCAGGGAAGGAGATGCCCTGGATGGCCAGATAAGTCACCTGGATATCCAACAGAGAGCTATAGCTGTCCACGGCTCTGTTCTCTGCTCACCCGGGACAGGTGCGGTTTGGTAGTAACACCCCAAACCTAGAAGAGCAGAGGGCTGTACAGAGAAAGGAGGAAAGACACAGACGCAAACCGTTGTTGATAACTGTGATTCTGCAGTGGGGATCTCTTTATTCTGTTGAAAGCTGAAGTGACTCCACAAGACCTGTGAGATGCAGGATGCCCTTCCAGCCTCTCATGCACTTGGAGGCTTCCTGTTACCACTCAGAGTTGCAGGGCCACCTCGCAGACTGCCGAGCTGCTCCGGACTCAGCCATGCGAACTCAGCATTGACTCCCCTCATTTCCTACCCAGTTTTGCCTTCCAGAATACCAGACATGACTTCATTTTTTAAATGAAATTTAGCAGGTCATTAGCCCATAATGATTAAGTGATTCGGCTTATTAGCATAAACCCAGCTGTAGTACACAAGAGGTAACCTTTATTGTTTAAACAGTGTGCAGTGCGTTCACACAGCACACAGCGAAATTGTATTTTTCCGACTATTCAGCCATTATGGAAATGACTTAGGATTTCATTCAGAAGTGTTACAAATGGACTTCGTGGTTCCAGTGGGGTAAACATTGCCTAGAATACAGTCGTCCCTCAGTACCCGTCGGGGATTGGTTCCGGGATCCCCCGTGGCCACTAAAATCCATGGATGTGCAAGTCCCTTACATAAAATGTCATAGTATTCCCATGTAACCTGTATTTATGTATAGCTTCATTTGCTTGGATTCAACATAGTGCTCAGCACTTGGCAAATTCAAGTTTTGCTTTTCAGAACTCCCTGGGATATTTTTTTCTGAAAATTTTTGATCTGTGGTTGGCTGGGTTCATGAATGTGAACCCCGTGGATACGGAGAACAGACTATACATCCTGCAAGGACCCCAGGTCAGGAACAGTGAAAGGGTTTGATGTGGAAGAGCGGCTATAGCAGGCAGGGCTTAGGACGGGGCCATCTCAATGACCCAGGCTTTTGTGTTCCAGTGACCTGGATCCCAACCCCCCTTTCTGTGTGCCTGAGGGCAAGACACAAACTTCTGAGCATCAGTTTCCCCATTGAAAAAAATGAGTAGATAACAGCTACCTTTTAGGGTTCTTGTGAGATTTAGTGGGGTGAGCTGTTGGTGTAGCCAGCACAATGCCTGACCCAAAGAGAGCCTTCAGTAAACATAGCTGCTGCTCTCATCACTGCTACTGTTGTGTTGTCCTTGTTTTTCCCGATACTGTTAGCACTAGTACAGTGATGCTCCGGGCAGGGGAGATCGGAACCCTGTCTGGTGAGCCCTTCTATATGTTGTAGAAGGTGCTAGAACAGGGCACAGAACCCTCAGCTGTGGCTGCTGGAACCTCTCTGACTGAGGCTGGGTTGTTGACAAAGAAGTAGTTTTCTTTTTTTTTATATTAGCCCGGTGCCTGGTATATTGTAGATGGCTGTGGTTGGTTAATTCCTGTCACCATCATCATGTAAACACTTTGAGAAGTCCGCAGGAATGCGAGCTGGAGTTTCAGACTGGCCTTTGACCTGGCAGTGTCCCTGGTCGACCCATGCGGCACAGTGCTGGGTCACTGGGTCCCGCCTTGAGGAGTGGTGCTGGTGGTGGAGGCGATGGTGTTGATAAGATCTGCGGTAACAGTCTGAATTTACTGAGTGCTAAAAAGTGAATTCACTGAGTGCAACATTGTATTTTGCAGGCATTTTGTCTCTTACACATCACAGGTACCACTCTCTTTCTGCATACAAGAAAACTGAGGCACGCATATTTTAAACAGCATGTTCAAGTAGAAGTCTGGAGCTCAGCAGTCTGACCCCAGAAAGCTGGCTCCTTCCTCCCATGTCCACCCGGCTGCTCTGTGACTGATGCAGAGTGTAATGAAGCCCTTGAATGCTGAGGGTGAGCCTCCACCTGCAACAGTTTTCATCAGCCTTGGTCTCAGTGAGTGAGCGCTTACAAGATCCTCTACCTGGGCATTAGGACATTGCTGAGTCTTCCTGAATCTAAAAAAGAATTCAGAGTAAAATTTGTCACACAGATTTCTAGGAAAATGCTGTCTGAAAGCCCCAGGCCTCACTACCAATTTAACCCTGATTTCCAAAACTGGCTCTCAAATTTTCATTCCTTCATACAGCCTACACTGGGTGAGGCTCTGGGGCATTCAGTCTAGTGGGCAAGCCCCTTATGTTTCTAAACCTCCATCTTCTCATCTGCAAAGTGAGGACTAGAACGACATCTACCTGACATATCCGAGGATGGAACGAGACATTTTATGTAAAGCATCTAGTAGAGTGACTGTCATATAGTAAGTGCCCAATAAATGCTATCATCACCATCATCATCATCACCATTGTCACATGGATGCAAAAATATGAAGTTCAAATGAGTAAATAAAAGAAAGACAATTCATGAAAAAGACAACCGGATGATGTCTAAGATAAGGCAGAGAACCTTCTGTGGATGTTTATACCGTAAGGATGAAGCATCCCCAGGAATTTCTACCAGTGCCTGCTCAAAGGGGGTCCGGTGATACTTTAGGCTCGTGGTGAGAATGGCTCTGAATGTTTATTTAGCGCTCACACTGAGAATTGCTCCTCACTTTCCTTTCAGAACCTTCTTCCTATAATCAGGATTGCTTAACTGCTGTAACGAACAAGTCCCAGAACTGGCTTTGATTTCTTGTTCAAAAAACAATCAGTGGAGACAGTTATCAGCTGGCTTCCCAATCCTGTAGTTCAGGGACCCAGGCTTTGACCGCTTGGGCTTGACCATCTCCTAGAGCCTCCGAGTCCAGACGTCAGACAAAAGAAGGCTCATAGGAGGCTTTTACGGGCTCAGCCTAGAAGCAGTGAAATCACTTCCACCTACTTTGTATCATCAGCCAGAACTCAGTCACAGGGTCATACCCACTGCAAGGGCATCTGGGAAATGGTTTGGTGGTGCTTTCAGGAGGCAAGAGAAATGTTTTCAACACCACATTGCTTTCTCTGCCTTGCTCTCTAGTATTCATTGCCCAGTATATTGCTTTTAAATAGCACTCTTTTATGACACCAGATTTATTTTGCATTTTGAAAAAATAATTATTGTCCATATTCATCACACATATATCTATTTATCTGTTTACAAGTGTTAGTATCACTGAAATGTATTAGAAAGAGCCCCGTCTGCACGAGGAGCCAGAGCTGAGAGGCAGTTCCGAGCTCAGTGATTCTACCGTTGGAGCAGTGAGCTTGGGCTGCTCAGTAAACTCCTTTACTGTCTCAAGTTTCCTTATCAATGGACTTGGCAAAGCTGTACCTGCCTTGCCTACCTTAGTGGGTGGGGATGATGTAATCTGTGAAATACCTTGTAAAGAATGCCTGCTGAAAGGAACTGTCTCAAGGCAGCCACCACCTACCTGAAAAAGAAGACCAACTTAAAAGAATGTATTGTATAACCTTGCATTACTCAAGACATTCATTTTTGTCTTTTATGTCAAAGTGGAAGAAGTAAATGAACATCGGGTGTGAAAAGGCAGTCCTGAGAGCACGAGCTTGTATTCATTTTCTGAAATCCCTCAAGTGGATTGACCCCATGCTGCTCACTGGCAGAGGGGTTCTCCGGGCAGTGTGGGGTGCAGACAGAAGTGCCAGGGAGGCCGAGGCACCACTGCACTTCAGTTCTGCTGCCTTGCCAAGTGGGGGACCTTGGTCAAGTCAGTGTTCTTGAACTTCTGTGTGCTCATCTGAAAAATGGGAAGAAATGTTTAGCTTCATGAGACTATGATGTGGGGCAAATAATTCCACTGAAAAATCACTGAAACTTCAAGGGATCTTAATCCTCAGAGCCCAGACTTTACACCTTTTGTTTCTGAGGAAGGAGAAGCTCAGAGAGATGGGCCACTCGCACACGTTCCCTCGGGACAGGTGGGTGGGGTGGGAGCTGGAACCCAGACACCCAGCCATCCAGAAGCCAAGGCCAGTGCTTCGTGAAACCCATTGCGTTATCTCCATAGCACCAGCAAAGTGTCTCTGCAGAAGTTCAAGCACCAAACTCAAGGCCATCGTGACTGTTTGCCGTCCAAACCGGGGTTCTGCTCTCTCTCTGCTGGTGACATCTGGGTCAAGAAGCGTGAAAGCTATGTTCAGATTGACGCTGCTTTTCAAAGGGAAAAAAAATCTTGCCTTTCAATAGCTAGAAGTCAAATGTCCAAAAAACTAATAACAGAACAAGAGAGACCCAAGGATATAATCGACGAATGAAGAACACTGGTCAGGTGAGGGAACAAAAGATACACTATCATTAATATGCCTCTTTCTGTTATGTATTCTCGCCCCAGGAATTACTGTATGGCCGATACTTGCTTCCGTGGGCAGAGAGCACCTTATCATTCAGAAGCTTAGCCATCTATAATATATTCCCCCCCAAGGGAGGTGTTCTGGTTTGTTTTTTAAAAAGAGATTTACAGTGATATTTTCCCCCTATAGGTTTTCCTTGATACATATATATTTTTAATTTCTCACTGTCTCAGGGGTAAATAAATATATTAAAATAAGCTATAGGATGTAGCAGAGTATAACAATGATAAATGATGTTGTGTGTAATTTTTCTACTATTAACATAAAGTAATATAAACTGAAGGACACGAGTCTATTGAGAGACTTAGAAGCTAATGTTCCATATCAGATGTGGCCAATGTCAGGACTGAATACAGATTAGGCAGTGTCCTTTTCTCCCCGGGGGAATTCGAGTTTGAGACACCACTAGCTGCCAGTGGTTTTACGGCGTTTTGTTGGGGCCGGCGGTGTCTTTCTTGGTCTATTAATTCAGGAGCCGTAAATGACAATGTGAGCGCAAAATGCCTTTCCGGCGGGATGCATTTCATTTATGTGTGCCCGGGCCGCCCATGCCGTGTCGACCCGTTCGGTCACAATAAGTGTTTTTAAACTGTGTGGATTGCCTCCACTTCGTTGTGGACCCTGGCATTTGTGTCTTCTTCAAGGCTATTCTGTAAGGTTAGGAAACGTTTGAAAACTCTGTGTTTCTAAAGAACAAGGGAGGCAAAGCAGAAAAGTTCACCTGCAGTTTTAGTCTCCTCTCTCTTGCTCGTTTTCAGCGGAGAGTTCACAGCCAGGATACGCTCTACAAGGAGTAATGAAAGCCCCCAGGGTAGATGCTTGCAAAAATCTTTAAAAAAAAATCATAGTATCCATCTGTGTTTATAAACACACATTTAAGCAAATGTGACTGCTGAGTTTTTAAGAACCCATTAACATTTAAGATTTTCTTTTAAAAGTGATTTTTCTCACCGGTGATACAGTCTGAGAGCTGGAGGTATTTTACTTTCCGTAATCTCTTTTGTAACACTGCCTGTTAGACCTTAGAAGTAAATTCTGTCCAAATCCTTCCTTTTGTAGATGAGGAAGGCAAAGCCCAGAGAGGGGAAGGAACTTGTTCAAGGTCACCCAGCTCCCTGGTGGCCCAACCAAATTCTGCACCCCACTTTCTCTGGTACTTACTAGCTGTCCTTTCTGCTACACTATTCTTCCCCCTTTTCTTTTTGTCTCCCCAAAACATGTTCTAAAGGAAACATGGGGAAAAAATAAGGGGGAAAGTGGGCGAATCATTGAGAGGACAAGTCTAATCAGACACCTTTGGTTTTGTTGACAGAAGCTGGCACAGTAACACCCAACACTAAAAAAAAAGTAAGAAAGAAAATACACATTTGTTGCTGTTCCAATTATGTATGTAACTTTAGAACAATTTCTGTGTGAATGAATACTTTTTTTTGAGATGAATTTTGACTCTCGGGCATAAGTAGGGACCTTTCCCATGTCTGGAACTCAAGGACTGTGGTTCAGATGAACTCTTTTTTCTCTCTGGCCCCATCGAAATGGGCAGCAGGGAGACCGCACTTGGGTTTCTCCACACACATTGTTATCCTTCGGGTTGGCTCTAAGATGGTACATTTGTCACGGTTCATAAATTTTATCTTTGCACTAAAAACAGGGTTAGAATATCTTCAGTGCAATTATAAAAATGTATTAAAACTGAGAAGGAGAGAAAATATGGCGGTAGATGCGATTTTAATGATTGTGTAAATGTTCACTGTTCCGTAGCAAAAAAAAAAAAAAAAAAAAAAAAAAGTCGGGCTTTTCAGGCACAGTATTTCCGAGGAATGCCAGGAAAGGGCCGGGTTTCCACCAGTGAGTACCCTGTGCGTTCAGCACAAAGACAGACGTGTTGCTCTGACATTGGAAACCGGTGACCAGATGGAGTTATGTGAAGTGTTCAGGTTACGATTCTGCAAGAACCTCTAGATACTAGGTGTGAAAATCACCCCAAAAAGGGTATTTCTCTAAGTTTCTCTTTGGAGATTGGGTAAGAGGCTAAGCACATGAGATCAGAATTAGCTTGTGACATGCATTGCCTTGCGGAGACCACGCTCACCGTTAAGGGTTTGTCATTTGCTTCCTTTGCTAAATGCTTTGTAGCATCGGCCCACAGCAAATGGGGAAGCTAGCCACAGCAAACGTTGCTGAGGGGGGCTCGTGTGGGAGCTTGCTTCACTCTGGGTCGCTTTGCAGGATGAAAGAATTGTTCAAAGACCCAAACTCTTAGTTGGCTCACAGCATGTCTGGTCTCTATCAGGCTCGTTGCAGCCTTAGCAAACTTCTCCAGAGATAACATTTCCTCCCCTGCGATCACTTGACTGACTTTAAGTCAACAAATAGTCCAGTAGTTGAGAACAGAGATTTTCGACCCATGTGCCACAAGAATTTCTAAAACATGCCCTGCCTGTCTATTTAGTCAGGGGCACTGACCTCTTTTCCCTTAGGTTGTCAAATAAAAAATGACAACAGCCAACACAACAATTATGTCTGATGTGAATGAATCAAAATTATACCTATTTTTGTCAGATCAGAAAAGGATATATTTTGTGTACAGAGTTTTAGTAATTAGTTTATGTGTGCCAGGAGATGAAAAAGTTGAAAAATTGCTGGTTATAGTGAGGCACTCCCCAGTAGAAAACATTAAGCACCGAGCTCTCTTGGGGAATTTGATAAAATACGAAAACCTCAAGAATAAATATTACCCTGTGTAATAGTTTATTTCCTGCATGCTACAGTTTTCTGAGCGGTGACATACGTAATTCTCTCTTTCTTATTTTTTAAAATGCTAAGAACATTTTAAAATGCTAAGAACACTTAGCATTTTAGCCTTGTGGGGATATTTGTGCCTCTAGTATTTGATTGCAGTTAGTAAATTGATGAGGAATCTGGTCCCTGTCAGGAGAATTCTTGAACTCTCACCCCCACTAACAGGGTCTCCCCTTCACTTTGTTTGGAAGGAAGCACCAGCAGAGTGTTCTAGTTGGTGGCGAGTCTCGGAGACAAGCCTCTCGTGAGCACATGCACACACCTTGACAGTTCCTCTCTGTCGTGTCTCTACAGATCAATTACACCTCACCTGCAGACAAAGGGGCATTTCAAGTTTTGCTTAAAAGATTAAAGCTGTGTAGAATGTACAATCTAGACAGGGTTTTGCTATTTTATAAGTTTTTGAAGTTGGATTTCTCTGATCTGAAATGCATACCGGTTTTGTGAGTTGGGGTAAATCACTTAACCTCTGTCAACCTTTTATCAGCAAAATGTGATAAAAAATAGTACCTGACTTGTGGGTTAAATGAGACTTTAATGAGATAATGTGTGTACATGGCCTATCACTGAGTTTGGCACAAGTAATTGCTTCTGCTGCCATGGCCTCTTCCTACTATTATTGCTATTAGGTTGTCGTCACTGTGAAAATGACGAAGGGTATGTGTGCAAGTGATTTTCAGTCTTAGATCGGACGTGCCTTTTAAATATACAGATATATTAAACACAAAGAGCAGCATTTGGTGACTTGGGGTGGGTTTGTTTGGCTATTTACTGAATACATAAAACACATTCTTTTTAAAAAGATTTTATTTATTTATCTTTAGAGGGGAAGGGAAGGAAAGAGGGAGAGAAACATCAATGTATGGTTCCCTCTCATGCATCCCCCACTGGGACCTGGCCTACAACCCAGGCATGAGCCCTGAATGGGAATCGAACTGCAACCCTTTGGTTCGCAAGCCCGCGCTCAATCCACTGAGCTACGCCAGCCAGGCCATAAAACACATTCTTATACTGACTCTGTATAAGACATTTAATACCTGTTTAATTTTCCAAGCAATGCTGGGGAGCATGGAAAGGGACATGGGTATGAATGGAAATGAAGACTAAGTGGAGCAAGGGGGATGCTGGGAAAACTAGTCTGTTTCAACAAATTGGAAGTTAGTGGTTTGTGGAAGCCTTTAGAAATCTACTATATCAATCTGGAATCTTCTGTGCCACCACAGTCTAAACTAGTTACGGGTGGAGACCAGACATTTTCCCCTGGACCCAGTTCATATCTTTGTTCTTAGCATGTGCTTAATAAATCTTCGTGAATGCAGTGAGCCACTGAATCAATGAAGGAATGATGGAAGAAATGAATGAGTGACAGAAAAGATAAGTTGGATTTCATCACCAGGCCTGCCATGGAATTCCTGGTGCTTAGCACTGGGGCTGACAGCTAGCAGCTGCTTTGTAAAACATTAGAATCAATCACCATTTATTAGCAATTGCATAAAAATTTATCTTGGAGGATCCAATGATTCTAATTTAGTCCACTCACAGGACATGTCAACACTTAGCACAAACAACACAGGTTCCCCCTAAAATAAAAACCCGTGGCTCTGCGGAAGTAAGTTTTTTCCCCTCTCTGACCACCACCTTGCTCAAGTCTGTTATTTAGGGGTTTTGCTGTGCATTTCTTTTGGCCAAAGAATCTATTGTCAAACTGATCTCTACTCTCAAGTGTAGAATTTATTTGTCAGGCTTATGCAGAATTCTGTTTTATATGGATATTTTGTAGTTGTTCTGAAAAGCATTATGTGGCTTTAAAGGGTATTCTTGGAAGTAAAATCATAAAGGATCTGTAGGAAATGGGTGTGACAGAGAAATTTAAGCAGAATCAAGCAAGTAAAAGCTGGAACTCAAAACAGTGACTGTCGCCTCGTTTGCCTAAATCACCATCAGCAAACTGAGACGGGTGTATGTGGGTCCACAGGGGTGGTATTTGGAACAAGGGAGCACTTCCAGATCCTTGGCGGTAGGGTGGGGGTGGGGAGCAGGGATAGAGAGAACAGCAGCGTCCTGAAATGGAAACTGCTCTCTCTTAGGAGAGATGTCTTTCTCCTTTACTCCCCAAGCAGGAGTGACCTGCAACAGCGGAGGTTGACTGCAGGTGGGTCTGACACCCACCACCCTGTAATAAGGTCTGGGGCTCCTCCTGAAGAGCCCAGGAACTTGAGTCCCTCCTCCGCGCCTTCCCCCAACATCACTCGCCCTCGCTAATAAATTCCGAGGGCTGACATCGCCTGAGCCGGCTGGTCTTTGCCCTCAATTTCATTGAGATGGGCCATTGAAAACTCATTACAAGCTGTTTAGACTCTGACTTTGACTTTTGCTCAGCAGTGAGCAAAATTAACAGCTCTTGGAGGTAGCAAAAAAAGGCACTGAGCCAAAAAAAAAAAAAGAAGAAGAAAGAATTGAAATGATGAGAAAAGACTTTTAATATTATCACCATTAGTCATGCAAACAAGCGCACATCGAAGCACATATGTTCTGCACGTGGCTCTCATTTGGAGTCTGGTGTGGACCGTGGTTCCCCGACTGGAGAGAAATTCATGCCCAAGCCTTCTGCGCGGCTCCAGATTTTTTACATGTCAAGCAATGAGCCTTTGAGTGTAGCAGAATTGCTTCATAAATTTAACTATCACTTTCGAATTTCTGTTTTTTTCTAATTTAGTGCTTGATAGTTTTTTATGTGATAATTTTAAAATGCCGTTTATAGCAAAAGTTACCTTGGTAGTACAGGTGTGCACAGAAAATTCATAGCCATAAATAAAAAGGGAAAAAAATCCTAAGGATGCAACCGTGGCAGAGTTACAGGTTTTAAAAGCAACCCAATTAATATAAATTTCTTCCCAAGTAACAGCTCTTGGAAGATTTAAATATCTTCCCAATACCTTTGGATGGTTTCCATCTGTGTCTGGGAAGCTCCTGCAAAACGTCTCTTTCTCCTGATATTTGCAATGCATCTTAAAAATAAAAATGTCATGTAAATGAAGTCAAGACTATTACTATAAAATATCAAAACTTAAGAAGTATACTGTGCAATTTGTAAGGTGGGCAAAACACGCTTAAGAAAGCGACGCCGTGAGAGAGATCTAATTAGTTCAGCAGCAGCGCCCTGGGTTGTCAGACAGGAAAACTGATAGGAGCCAGGTGGAGGATGAGCATAGAGAACGGTGAGCTCGCGTTGGATTCTAGGTTGTTCATCGCCAAAACATCACCTCTCCTTTTGGGGGACATGTCAAGTACAAGAGGAAAGTCACTGTCATGCTTTGCCAACCTTCTTTAATTGTTTGTGTGGCTGTGTCTTCAGGACGTTATCCAGTTTTTCATTCGAGTCCTCTACAGACAGCCAGGATCTGTGACCACAGAAACAAGTAAGATGTTCTTCCGCCTTGTCAGGTTCCCCGTCTAGCATTCTAGCATCATTTCCCTCCTCTTCTGAACACTGTGGAAGACACCCAGTGCCACCCTGTACCCCAAAGAGACAGAACTGGAAGATCCACTTAAGCCATGAAGTCTTTCAGAGCCAAATGTGTAATTAGTTCAAAGCCATCTGACGCTGTAGGTAGATGCTAGCCGTCAAAGCAATAGGCATATAATCCCATAAATCTAAACAGCATGATATATTCATTAGGCATATCTGTTTTCTCTTCCCCCGAATGCTCCATTTAATGCCCTGGCATAAGAAGCCTTCCAAATCCTCAGTGTTTCTCTGTAGCCACAGCCTTTACTGTTCTGCTGTCGGGCTGTCTTGCATGGGAGCTGCCATGTAGCCACTGGGTGTCTCTGATGAGGGAATTAAATCACTGCCTGTTGTGCAGAGTTTCAGTAAAGTGTGATCCTGTTTCAGGAACCTTTGCTGTGTAACAAAACACCCCCACATTTAGTGGCTTAAAGGGACATTTGTGTCATTCTTGAATAAATGGTTTTAGTGGGGCTTAGCGGGAACAGCTTGTCTCTGCTCAGGTCTGCGCCAGCTGAGGCCAGGGGTCATCTGAATGTTGTTCACTCATGAGTCTGGGGGTAGAGCTTTTTTTAAAAGTCATTTTATTTGTTTATTTTTAGAGACAATAGAAGGGAGGGAGAAGGAGAGAGAGAGAACCATTGATGTAAGAGAGAAACACCGATCGGTTGCCTCTCATATGTGCCCCAACTGGGGACCCACCTGCAACCCAGGCATGTGGCCTGACCAGGAATCTAACTGGTGACCTTTTGCTTTGCAGGGTGATGCCCAACCCACTGAGCCACACCGGCCAGGGCCAGGGGATTGATCTTGACTGTTGGCTGGAACCCCTACACATGGTTTCCATGTGTCTTGGTCTTCCTCACAGTGTAGCAGCAGGGTGCCAGGAGTGACGGTCCCGAGAGAGATAGTCAAGTGGACTCTGTGTTGCCTCTGATGGCCTAGCCACAGAAGTCACGTAGCGCTGGTTTTTCTGTGCTCCGGTTTCCCAGGCCGTCCGTCACAAAGACCTGCTCAGTTTTACTGGGAGAGGAAGTAGACTGTCCGTCTTGATGGGGCAATGGAGGGTTCTAGAAGGAAATGTGGAACTAGAAATATTATTGTGGCCACTTTTGAAAAATACAGTCTGCCACAGATCATAAGCAAAATTTAATATCCTGAAGTGGTGTATTAGAAAAAAGAGGTGTTGTTTGGGAGTCAGAAAACCTGGTTTTTGAATCCACCTCTGCCCATTACTAACAGTTTGAGTGGTCCCCAGTGTGCTTATCTATAAACTGGGGGACACCGATGCTGTCCCCATGAGTCTGTGCGGAGGATTGTGCAAATAAAATATGTTATGTGTGCACGTGTCCACCAAGTGCCTGGCGCATGTTGGATGCTCAGTAAATCTTTGGTGAGTTAGCTTACTGAATTGGAATATGCACATTATTGCCATTATTTAGGTTTACTGCGTCCTAATCTATGCCACTGAGTACATCCTTGCTGTTTTTCATGAATTTTCTACTGAGTCGCAATGTGCTGCCAGCCAAGGAAGGTCAGGGAGGAAGCAGATTAACAACATCTTATACCACAATGTCAAAATACGTAAAAGTGTTTACAGAGCTCGGTGACACCCGGTGAATTTAAAACAAGAAGACTGGAGCAGAAGTACAACCGTTCTTGTTCTTCTAAGCTTGAGCAAGGGCCTTGATGTTTTACGATTGTTTTAAGGTCCATTAATCCTTGAATCATGAGGCCATGGGAAAAAAAATGACAGCTTTAGTATCCAGGGCTTGGGTCTATTTTAAATGTTTTTGCTTCTAGACTGCTTCTAATTAATAACAGTGGCTAAAACCTGATTTAAATGTGGCAAAAGCACGATGCTGTGGGATAAAGCAATTCAATTTCACATAGAAGCATTTATGCCTTCTAGAAAGAAATATACTCTTAGATTGAAGGGTCCCAGGCTGTAATAGCCCCTGACTGGTTCTTAGGGGAGAAACTCAGGGTCTCTTTAAACGGGCCTGAGCAAACATATGGCCATGTTGTTCACTGTGTAGCCACTAGACGCATGCAGTCATTTAAACTTAAATGGATTAAAATTATGTAAAAATTTTTCAAGGGTCACATCTTCAGTTGCCCTAGCCTTGTTTCAGGTGCTCAGGAGCTACCATACAGTAGGGCAGCAGAGATAGAGGACATTGTCATCGTCATAAAAAATTTAACCGGATAGCACTGCCTTGGAGGTCAGTTCCCCATTTTTCCTTTCCCGTATTTGCTCCGGAATTAAAGTCAACCAGCTTGCACGTTCCATCTTCCCCAGCAGAGCCATGTATATCTCCTCCCCACAAATGCAGGACCTTCTAAGGCCTGTGCCCAACTGACTGGAGCTCCCTGCAGCAACTTTCCTGCGTTTTTAAAATTTTTTAGCATCCGTGGAATTCAGCCTCAGAATCCCGTCTTCTGGTAGCATCTCTTAATCTCTTTCCCTGACACCCATAAGGACCTCTAGAACTCCTTAAGATCAATGACTCACCCCTCCGCACTGTAGATGCCCTTGGGACCCAGGAGTTGCTATAAGGTTTCTTCACATCTATGTATGGTGCCATTAGGCTATTTTACATGGAATTAATAACAGGTCTTACATGCAGGTGCAAATAGTTTTCAGTTGTGGAAAATTGCTATTACAATGTATGAAATAGAAATTCATTTTTAAAGTATTACTAGGCCTGGCCGAGTGGCTCCATTGGGTGGAGTATTGTCACTTACACCAAAAGTTTGCAGGTTTGATTCCCAATCAGGGCACATACCTGGGATGCGAGTTTGATCCCCAGTTGGGGTGCCTGAGGGAGGCAACCAATCAGTGTTTCTCTCACACTGATCACTCTCTCTCTCTCTCTCCTTATCTCAATCCCTCTTCTTCTCTCTCTCCCCCTTCCTCTCTCTAAGCATATCCTTGGGTGAGCATTAAAAAAAGAAAGGATTGCTTAATTCATAGTAGCACTTGATTACTATGTATTTACTCAGTTGATGGCTACTAAAAGTATGACGTCTATAAACTTCTGATGTCATAAAAGGGGCTCTCACCCTAGAGAAGTGTGCAACCACCAGGGGAAGGAGACTGAAGTCCATTTGTGGAGGTGGGAATAGGAGATCTCTTCATCAGTGCCTCTTTGATTTAAACATTAGCTCCAACAGAATACTAAGCCATCACCTCTGGTTTTTGGTGGTTTTTTTTGGATGGAGCCAAGCATTTATCCCATAAAATCCTCACACCAGACCTAAGAGGTCAACGTTAATATTACTACTTCAAAAATGAGTAAACGGAGGCTCAAAGGGTCTCATCTTCTCAGTGTCCTTGTGCACGGGCTTGACCACCAACCTAAACTGCTCCTCCAGGTCCACTCGCCTCCCTCAGTGATAGCCACTCATTTGAACAGACACAATACAATTGTGGCGGGTGGGGTGGAGCTATCTGAGTCTGTTAGGCCATGAGCCAATGCCGCCATTAGGGAGAAATGTCATGCACTTGATCTAAATGTACTTAGGAGAACTCTCAGGACCTGATGAATTATTACGTGGAGTTTTATGGCCCCACAGGTCATAGGCTTCCTGCTAACAACTATAGCTAAGGAGCCACAAGCTCCAAGGATGCAGGGTGCTCCCTGCGTGGAGGAGAAACTCCCTCCCTTTGTCCCTCCCCCTTCTCAGAGGCAGCCCCTCCAGATGAGGAAATGTACAAACGCTTATCCTGTGTGATTTGCTTCAGCCCATGTGCCTTGTTATGTGAAATGAATTTCTGAGCAGAATGTTTTAAGAAGTCATTTTTTTTGGGGGGCGGGTGCAGATAGGGGGGCAGGGGCACAGCGGAGGACAAAAACCAAAGCAAAGCCACAAAGGAGATCTAAAAAAAAAAGTCTACCATTGTGTTCTGGGAAGGAAAAATCACTTTTTGAATGAAAATGTTTTTATTGTTTGGAAAGGATTTGCTTCCCCAGCAGGTACGAATGAGATAAGAATCTGCTCTTAATTTTCTAGTTAATACCTGAAGCCCGTCCCCCCGCCCCAGCTGCTCAGGAATCCCCTGCCACTATCCCTTCCCGCCCTCCATCTGCCTCAAACAGGCAGAAGGCTGGCTATTTACTTATTTACTTATTTTCGATGCCTCCTTTTCTTTTCCTCCTCCCATCAGCTTTTCAATAATCCCAGAGATTTAATCCAGTAAAAAAGGACAAAATGCCTTCTTGAAAAAAAGCAAATTTGTCTGTTAGCAGCTGCTGTGGCTTTGTCTGGCCCTGCAGGTTTGATGACAGTCTCTTAAAACCACGTTGGGAGAGGAGGGAGGAAGGGGAGGGCGGTTTTCTCTGCCCTGAGCTTGCACACGCTCCACAGGCTCCACGCGCTCCACGCAGGGGCTCTCGCGAGCTCTTTGGTCGCTGTCCCGGTGGATGAGCAGCACGTCAGGTAGTTTGGTTGCTCATGCACTTAAACTTGTCCTCCTCTGGGGCAGTAGTCCACACGGACCCCCCTCAAGGCATGTTCTCCTTTGGGTGCCCTTGGTATCCTATTTATCTAGCTAATTTAACACCAGGGAAGCATTAAGAACATGGATCCCCCAAGGGAAAGAGTCCAGGTCTCATTTCCCTTACCTCCAGGTGATCTCTCCAGCCCTTACGCCCTCCCTAACCCAGTGAGTTAGGAGCAATAGTGGGATGCGCAGCCCTCACGCAGGCCCTGTGCTGCCCTCCGTCAGAGCTGTGGGTGTCCACTGCCCTGTGCTACAGACTACACTGAAATACTGAAGAAATACCGACCAGAACATAGCTTCGTTTCTGGCCAGTTTGCAGTGGTCACCTAGATCTCTTAAAGAGCAGCTAACCTGAGAAATACCAGGTCCTGCCCAGGTGTGTACCCTGCTACACATGTTAAGCTAATATGTTTGTGTGCACATGATAGCTACAGTTGCGTTCCACATTCAAAAATGGCAACACAGGATAAGCCATGAAACATAACCCAGCAGAGGAAACAGCACCAGGAAGTATGGGCCTCTCTGGATTCCTTGGGACTCCCAGAGGCGTATTTACCAGCAAAAGGAATTAACAGTCAACAACTGATTAAAGTGTCTTTCACTACCACCACGATTTGCCTCGACAAACTCTGTGGCGGTGGGGACTGTTACCTTCAGCTGTTCCTTCCCAGTGACTCTTGCCTGCTCTACAGGACGTGTGCTTCTAATTGTTAAGCCTGCCTAATCCCAACTGAAGTGGCCCTTGATAGCAAGTGTGGAAGAGGGTGGGGGCGTGAACTGGATCGGATCTCCCTGAAGAAAGAACTATATTAAGACCTCAGAGACAAATCATCTTATGAAGGAGAAAAAAGAAAAAACTCTATAGAAAAAGACAAATGACGGCACAAGATCCAAAAAGACAAGTGCTCCGTCATTTTGTCATAAAGCCAAAAGTGATGCTCATGCAGCACAGACTCTGCCTCCAGACACTCAGAAGGTACCGGGGCAGAGCACGGCTTCCGGCGCCACTGGTCTGATTGGTGAGCCTGGGACACTCCGAGGGGCTTTCCCGATTTCCAGGAGTGTGTTCTGTGCTTCAGAGGTTGACAAAGCCAGGGACAGGCCAGCAGTGTCCTAGTGTGAAGGCTTGGCTCCCCTTCTGAATCTCAGAGGAATGCAAGTGAACAACTGATCAGAAAGTCTGAAGGGACTTTGGTCATTCATAGCCTAGGGACATGAGTGTTCTCTGAGACATACCTGTGCGGGCACTTATGTTTGTGAATGGACACCTTCAGGTGTATATTTTTAAAGAATTCTGAAATAGCCGATTAACTCAAGATCCTCTATTTTCTCTTGATTCATAAGCTCCCTGCATTGGATTTTCCACTTTGGGAAATTATATTTACTTGGATTTTTTCAGACTATAAGACTCACCCCCCCCCCCAAATTTGGGAGAAAGGGGAGGTGCATTTTACAGTCTGAATGCAGCTTGCCTGGCTCACTGCTCAAGGCGGAGGGGCCGGGGGTGGGGTGGCGGTGGAGAGGGGCGACCACGGCATTTTCCTCCCAAATTTGGGGGTGGGTGGGTGAAGAATGCGTCTTATAGTTTGAAAAATGCAGTATTCGTACATTCCTGTCAGTAGAATGCTATGTAGAAACTGTCATTGTGTCTGTTCACTACATCTGCTGCTTTTTGTCCCCTCCGTCCCTTCCTTTCTTCCCTTTTTATGTCCTTTTACATTTTTTATTTTCTTTGAAATTAGTGCTAAATTCTATTATTTCTACTGTGTTGTAAAAGCCAAGTGAGACGCATGTGCTTTGCTTGTTTTTTGTTGTTGTTCCAATTTGCATACTCATCTCCCCCCACATAATTAGTTGATACTTAATTTTTTTTAGAAAAAAAATATTCAGCTGCTCAAATTTACCTTTAGCATTGCTTCTGATTTTTGCTGTTTTGCTGCCATAGACTCATCTACCTCACAAAGGCATATCTGGCCTAAATACTTTTCATTAAACTTTTTCCCTTCTTTTTCTTGCCTCTGAAACTGTACATTTATAGCCCTTTAAAGGACACTCAGGCTTTTACCTCTGAAAATTGGCCTGCGTGTTTTCCCTAATACCTTTCAAGTGTTAGATTAATGACATTTTTACAAGGTGTTAACCAGAATGCAGTGTGATACTTGAGCTGAGTTTTGCTACCATCCAGGATAATCTATCCTAATTTCTGGGAAAACACATTTTGTCCTGGTTAAAAGAGATGTAATTATTCCCGTTCCTCTGCCGTGCGTGGTTTGCTCTACGCCCGTGTGAGTAGGGATGAGGGGTGGGCGTGGGGTTGGCTGCCGGGCATGAGTGTCTATTGCAATCCCAAGGCCTTACCAACAGCAGCAGAGGCCCCCCTGGAGATCAATCATATTCATCTGGTGTTTGTTTTCTACCACCTAGTACTTGTTGCTTTCTCTTTGTCGCTGTTAATTTAGTTTGTCATATGTCAGACCAGGATGAGTGAGGCACGTTCAGACTCTGCTCATTTTATTTTATTTTTTTCCTTTCCTTACTTAGTCACCACCTTCGCTAATTTCAGGCAGTCAGCACATTTGGCAAATTTGTAGCTGCCTGCTTGAACAAGTCATTAATCTCTATTAGGAAAGGAAGAGCCCCAGTTCTAACCTTCCTGAGGCTGCCCCCCCCCATCTGCAGGTTATCCTACACCTCCCTTGGTTTAGGGACCTGTCGTTTCTTTTACGACTTGTCCTTTTCTCTTCTTGAGCTACTTACCCGCCTCTGATAACACCACCCTGACACCTGGGCCCAGGTGGTCCGTGTGGTGGTGCCTGGCAGGGCACCGGCCCAGGGGCACTCAGTTCTGCTGGCCGTCCCCCAACAGCCGGGATCCCTGGTACTGGGAAGCCATTCCGGTCCTTTTTATTAGAGACTTTCAGCAAACACATGCCTCCGCTCTGTGTGTCTCTAAGGCAATAGTTGTTCACTGTTGTGGAAGGTGATTTGCCCTGTCCCTCTTCCTCCTTTTTTTCCTCCTGTTGAAATGTCTCCTTTTTCCCTAGAAATTTTGAAATGAATGTGCATATTTCCATTTCACTTGGGAGGAGGTGTGTTTTTTAAAAAAAGATTTTATTTATGTTTAATCCTTACATGCCCTGTGTTACACTGTCAAATAAAACTCTCAGGATGTGGCCTCTCTTGAAAAAAAAAAAGTTAAAATAAGCTTGTATTTCAGAGGATTGGCTTTTCCACATGTACAGAACAGAAGGGGCTGTGGCCATGGGTGGACGGAAGTGTCAGTGCTCCTTGCTGACTAATGTGACTTTGAGATGTATGCTCTAAAGATCCCATGCAGTTCTTCCTATGGGGTCACGCCACAGACCTGGAAGACACCAGAGCAAACATCTGGGCAGGTGGTTTCCAAACCAGGTCTCGGGGAAAAGCTCTACCTCCAAAGAACATCCACCCATGAAACATCACAGCCAGCATCTCTGGGTTGAGAGTGTGGAGGCACGGACTTGTCCTGCCCCCTCCGCCTCCCATCTGCCTGTGCAGTAGGGTCCTGGAGACCCCTGAAGCCCTCTGGAGTATGATTAATGCACTGTTACCTGCATCCCCTGCAGGCCCCCTCATCCTGCCCCAGTGTCCCAGGAGGCGAATGATCTCAGTGGGCTCTCTTGCCCTCTCATCTCCTGTCAGATTTGGCAATGGTGGGCACCAACCGGAATTCAGAACAAAGCAAGGGCAGGCCTTTCAGCACCCAAGCTGCTCCCTGCAGGGTGTGGGCTAGCAGCCTCCCTCTGCAGAAGGTTCCCTCTGTTCAGCTGTCAAGGGTGGGGAGCTTTGCCCACTGTTTCTCAGCCCAGGACACTGCACAAGCCTCGCCAGTTCCTCAGACCCTACCGCCACCTTTGCAAACAGTGCCTTTATAAAAGCTCCTCAAATTACCCATTTAGAGAGTGCCATCTGTATCTTGCCAGCATCCTGATCAGTAGATCAGTTTGAGGCCTCAGACCATCACTGTCTCCTTGCCCAATGCATAAACTTTCCTCAAAAATACATGTTTATGAGTTCTATGGGTGGAGGGAAATTCTGGAAGGAGACCCTGCTGAGTTATGGCACCTTTTCCTTCCCTTGGGTCTCCAGTCTCTCTACTCCTCCTGTTCTTTTAAATAAATCTGGAAAGGAGTGAAAGAGCTGGATGCGCAGCCGTCCATCTGAGGCCAAGGGCAGCTGCAGGCAGACCTCTCTGCCAGTGTTTAAATGGCCCTCATCCTGCCGCTAGGCTGCCTACGAGTCCATGCTCACATCTGGCTCTGCTGACGCCTGCACGTATCCCTGGGAATGATTTTGAAGATCCCTCCGGCGCCTGGAAGCTCTCTCCCCAACCCGCTCACTGACCCTGCTCTCTCCCAGGTGTTCCCGAATCCCCTGGGTGACCCTGTGTGTCCTTCTTGGGATATTGCCCCGTCATCCTAGAAATGAGAGGCCAGGGACTCCCAGCCAGGACGTGGCAGAGATATCCACGTATGTGTTCTGCCTTTCCCCTGTGCGATGCCTCTTGAAATGAAGGCAGAATCCAGTATTTGTTGTTTTAATCAAATCCTGAACTTGACCCCTTCAGATAAACCCTTGGGTATAAAATAGTTGTAAAACGGGGGACCCTGGCTAAACCGAGGAGGCGAGAGAAAGAGGGTACCGTCTTCTCCTCCCACATCTGAGTTCCCAAGAAATATACAACTCTCTAAGGGCTTACTTCATTTCTCCTGATATATCGAAGACTCCAGATGTAAGCTCATTGATAGTCTTGTGTGTGCTTCAGTATTTGTGCTTTTAATAGATATTGCAAGTGTGTTTAATGTGAAAATAGAAACGAAGGGCTCTTAAAAGAGCTTACTCAAAACCCTGCCAATTACTGAAGTCTACCAGACAAGCAGGAGCCACTCTATTTTTTTCCCCCTGATATGGGGGCGGGGGGAATGTTTCCACAAGAGCCTGGCCCTTTGTCTTTAAAAAATATGCATCTCTTGGGTACAGAGTTCTAATAGTAAATACAGATGCAGCTCTGTCCCGTTAAAAGACACCGAGTTCAGTGCAGTGTTCAGGGCGCTGTATGTGACTTGTGCACAAATGGTGTCATCTGAAAGAGCGCGATTGCTGCAGAGAAACTGGTCTGGGCTCTGATTTTGCGGCTCTCTGTTCGGTTTCCTCCGAAGGAAACTCTTCAGTCAAAAGTCACACAGCGCCAGCACACTCCTCTGTGTAATCTATCTTAGCTTCCAACATTTCTCATCACCTGGTTACAAACATCTGAAGCGAAGAAATAGCCAAGATTCCATTGCAAGTCCTAAAGTACGCTATTTTTGCTAGAAGCAAACAAGTAAATAACTTGGGACCAAGCCATTACCCAGACCTGTCCCGAGCTGCTTTGGGGTCTCACCAACTGTTCCTGATCCCGGTCCGCAGTCACTCTGGAAATGCAAAGGTCAAATCGGCCACAACCCTCTGCAGCCCCTAGTGGAGCTAAGGAATTAAAAGTTGCTTAAACCCTTTTTCTGTTGCCAGTTTTTCTTAAACATTAGCTCTGTTCCATTTTCCCCCCGCTCTGATTCGCAAAGAATAGGGAAGCTTAGCCAACTGCAATTTCAAAGTATTGCCTCTTAAGCCCAGGCCAAGTGTGTAGACTTGATAGAATTCTGATTAATGCATCTTATTACATTAATTTCCAGAGGAACCCAAAGGCATTTCTCCTCTTCCTAGCGCAGCCTGGCCTGCCAGAAGCATTTGTCCACTTAAAGAGCTAATGTCTTCAGCTACCAACAACCATAAAACTGAACATCTATCAGAAGAGTTGGCTTTTTTAGATGCGCAGAAGGCACAGTACAAAATAGATATAGAACTTGGCTGAACTTTGCTTCAAATTTGCCAATCAAAACTCACAAGCTCATGCCAAGTTGGCCACAGAGCCTCCTACTTGGAGCCAACACTAATTATATCAACAAAGAAGTTCAAGTTTAGCCCCTGTTAAGTCCTGCACTTGTGGGCATCAGGGATGAGTCTTTCATGGGTAGACAAACAGGTCCCACTTAGACAAGCTCTGTCCTACCCAAGCTTCCTCCTGAGACTCCCAGGAAGCGCTCAGGCCCATGGCCCTGTTCCTCTGGGCTGTGCTGCTCCCCACTCTGACTTGGGTGAAAAAAGTCTCCCGAAGTCAGTCAGTCAGATCACCCCAGTGAAAGGTCAAGCCTTCTTATCAACCTAGTTTTCTTCAGAAATGAGAAACCTTCTCATTTGGCTTTTCTAGGGAGCCAACTTTGAGAGGGTGTTTATCTTAGGGTCCGCACCTGTGCAACGAAGCTGGCGCGGATAGAGTGAGAAGCTGGGCTGAGATGCAGCTGGACAAGGGTCTCGGCCAAGGAGCGGTCTGGACCCAGCGGAGTGTCAGTTCCCAGTGGGTTAATATGCCCAGGCCTATACACCCCTCCCTGACTGGTCACTGGGTGGATTGCCCGAGGAAGGATGTGACCTTGCTCTAGGGAGGACATGACTCTGCAGTTCAGGCACTCCTGCAGAGGTTGACATCGAAGGCCATAAGCCTTCCTGGAAGGGAGATCTGAGCCACACAGCAGTGACCACCCGCTTTCCAGCGCGGATACACCCCAGCTGCTGCCCCATGCTCTTCTCTACCCCAGCCTTCCCGCAGCTTCTCCTCTGACAGCACACACAACTCTCCTGTTGGGCTCAGGGTCAGGAGGAGTTGTTCTGTAGGCCTTACTGATTTGGGTCTTGAAGTAGGGGAGACGGCCCTGGAAGGAGGCCAACCTGGGTTTGAGGGTTGTCTCTACCATGTAACTAGCTTTGCAACCAACTCAACCAATTTCTTTTCGAAAACAGAGTCAATAATACTTAATTCCAAAGGTTGCATAAGTCTAAGTGAGAATGTTGGCAGGAATTCATGAGCACACAGAGAGGGACTGTAAAGTAGAGTCTAAGCATATGAGCTAAGGGCAGAGTCAGGATGCCTAGGCCGCCATCTGTTTTCTTAGCTGAATGTTGTGGGCCCAAATCTCTCTAATCCTCAGTTTGCTCAACTCTAGAATGAAGGTTTGTGAAAATCATATGAAAGTCAGAGTGGTGAAGGGCTTAGCAGTGCACTTGGCCCACGGCCTTCTGTTGTTCCCTAACAAGCATCCACTTTCCCCTGCGTTCCCTCCCAGGGGGCTGGCCTCTACAGGTTCAACTCACTCCTCTTGAACCTTCTCAACTTTTTCTGACTCTTGGGAGACATGAGCCAAGCTCAGCAGGCAAGTTGTTATAATAAGTGATCCAGTTATCCACCATTTATTTATATCATTAATTGTCTTTGGTGACCCCAACATACTTGAGGGTCACAAGGCCCCAGCCCTGGAAATAATGGTGGAATCAGATCATATGCAAAGGGATTGTTTGGGAACACCTTGGTACTGCTAAATAACTTCTCCATTTTTAAAATAATGTTCCAAACTGGTGACTTGAAAAATTCTACTCAGCACCTTCTTATTAGTAAAGTTGACCATTAATTGCCAACAAGATCCAGGAAGTTGTTGGGAAGACCAGTGGGGCCAACTCAGGGTTGGCGTATCCCCCACCCCAAGAAATGCCGAGAACCTCAATGAAAATAAAAATACCTCAACTAGTCCCTTTCCCTTCTTTCCACCCTTATCCTCCTCCCCACTTCCCTCTGGCTGCTGTCAGTCCATTCCTTGTTTCCCTGCCTCTGGTTCTATTATTTGTTTGTTTTGTTCATTAGGTTCCTCTTATAGGTTAGATCATGAATGACTCATGGACATGGACAACAGGGTGGGGATTGACTGGGGGTGGTGCTGGGCAGAGGAGGGCAAAGGAGCAAAATTGGGACAACTATAATAGAACAGCAATCAAATATATTTTTATAAAAGAAATGGACAAAGATTTTAAAATAAAATTGTAAAAAAAAAAGGAAAAGAAAAATACCAGGACTTTTCTCAAGAAAGTGCCTCATGTTTTATTATAACATAAACCATACTGCCTGTATGGGTTTCGTAGGGCTGCCATAACAAAATACCATGAACTTGGCACTCAACAGAGACTTACTCTCACAGGTCAGGAGGCCAGAAGTGCAGCATGTGGTGCCGGCAGGGTTGGTTACTTTGGGGATCTCTGTCCCATAAGTCTCCCCTGGCCTGGGGTGGTCGCTGGCCCCTCTTAGCATTCCTTGGCTTGTAGATACATTGCTTCCACCTTTCTATTCTCACAGCACTTGCATCTCTGTGTACCTGCGTGTCCTTTTAGTCTCCAATGACACACCAGTCATTGGATTTAGGACCCACCCTGTTCTAGTATCTTCTCATCTTGATCCTTAACTTAACTACCTCTGCAAAGACCCAATTCCCAAATAAAGTGACATTCTGAGGTCCTGGATGAGCATGAGTTTGGAACACTATTAAACCCATTACATGCTTTATATGCAATCAGGTCATTTCTCTTAGCCCTTCTCCTGTGCATCTTCTGTGTGTCAGGAATTGTGGTTTAATATCCGCTCACCCACTTCCTGTGGTTAGCCTCATCTATACCAGAAGAAGAAGAACAAAAAGTGAGGAAACTGAGGCGCAGATATGTGTTGACCGACTTGCCCCGGGTTACACAGCTAGTCAAGATGAAGGTCGGTTGAAAGCCAGCCAAACCAGCTGTGTCCGGCCTCCGGTTCATCCTCCCTCCACCCACCCGCCCATGGCTTCCCGTTCTGAAAACCCAAAGGCAAATAAAGTGAATGAATTGCAGGATTGGGAAATGC
This sequence comes from Artibeus jamaicensis, assembly GCF_021234435.1. Taxonomy (NCBI): domain Eukaryota; kingdom Metazoa; phylum Chordata; class Mammalia; order Chiroptera; family Phyllostomidae; genus Artibeus; species Artibeus jamaicensis. Next base: position 10,243,493 of record NW_026521842.1, on the reverse strand, counting down.
TGTGGTCCTCACCTTTGCACATTGTATAATCGTAACAGCCACCAGCATGTTTGCAGTGCAGTTCCCAGGAGGGTTGTACATTTCCAGCAGGGTCACAGGGTCAAGCTCAGGTGACTGGCAATATTTTTATACCCCATGTTTATAACGTTTATGAGTTTAAAGTTGCTTCTGGGAAGCACTGAGGTGTGTGGCCTCTCACATATGAGGAACAAAGGCATGGGTAGAAAAGCTGCTGCCAAGGATTTAAACATGCTTCTCTACTTCTAGAGCTGTGCCGAGTCTTTGAGAAGATGCAAAGCACAGTGCCAGGTACAAAATAGATGCTCAGCAAATGCCACCTAAGACTTGGGCTTCTGAGTCCAAGGAGGACCATGTCCATCTCCAGCTAGACTTTTAAGTATTAAAATAAACCCCTTTGGGGCCTTGAAATCTACTTGAAACAACTAAGATTTCCATCTCCAGCTAGAATTTTAAATATTTTGGAAATAAAATCTTCAGGGTCTAGACATTTGCCAGAACCGAGGAGCAGAGTTTTCCAAACGGGCGGCACTTGTTTTGAATCCCTCCATCGCCCTTCCTGTTGGAGGAAATGATAAAATGCATAGTGGAGCCAAAGCTCTTTATAGGACGCCCTCGCTGTTGAACAGACACTTGGCATATTTAAGTTGTAATCCAAGGGAAAGGGTGTTGGGAGAGATTCCTAAGGAAGCCTGTTTTTCCTTTAAGGATGTAATCAAACCGAAAAGTAATCCCTGAAGGGCAGCCATTTGCAAACCAGGAAGGAAGTGGGGAGTTGTTTGTAAATTTGTGAGTAAATTCTGTTCAAGAAATATTGGATTCATATTCAACCTGAAAAACAGGGAAAGGCCTTTCATCGCCTGCTTAGAAGTTTGAATACACTTTCAGTAGCTCTTCGTTATCTCAAATTAAATCTTAAATTGAGCTTGTGGTTCTGTGAATTAATACTCCGGCCTTTCAGCCCTGCTGCTGAGGTCATTCAAATCTAATGGTGGAGATGGTCACAGGGTCAGCCCTTGGTCGGCGCTGTATAGAAACGCCTTAATGATGCCAGCAGATGTGTGCATTCTGCAGCTGGGTCGGCTGGGCTGTGAGGGGCTGAGTCAGGGGAGGGGCTTGAAAATCACATTATGTTGTCAGGGACTGGTGTGAATGAGGAATAAGAAGCCCACCCCGTCCCACCATCCCTCACTAAAATGGGAGGCAATGCTTCCTAAAGCAGAAGGACGGAGGGGAAGCCACCACTGCCTGCAAGTTCGCCATGGTGACCCACCTCTCGGGATGCGGCAGAAGGACATGGGTCGCTTGTCCGTGTAATCGCATGCATCATTCCACAGATATTCCATCCCTGAGGTGCATGTTGGAAAAGGCACCACGTCGGGGGTAATAGACATTGTTCTGTAAAACAGCCCCGTGTCAGGGAGTGTACTCAAATGTTTGTACGTGTCGCTGTGCATTTAGGGGAGACTGCTGGTGTGAAGTATACAGGAACATGCGTTTTTCAAGGAACTCTGTGACTCTGCTTTTTCTCCTTCTGCCTCAGACTCCTTTCTCCTTAACGTAGAATCATGGAGTACTCGCTATTGGCCAAAGACAGAGCTATATTTTTAAATACATTACTTCTCTCCCCCTTTCGGACTAGCCAGGCAAGTTCAAGTGATTGTCCTACCATTTTATAGTTGATGTAAGGGAAGCCAGAGAGTTTGTGGTAAATGGCTTTGTCTGGGGATTTGACCCCAGGTTTCTCTGGTCACAAAGCTGCCATCCTTTCCAGGATCCCGGCTGGCCTTGCTCTAGGGGCTACAGCACATTTATATGCAAAGCACATAAGCATCAATGGGAAGTGTAAATGACTGAAAAAACTGAATGGCTGACCCTCTAAAGCAGTGAGCATTGACATTAGCTGAGCCCTGGCCCCAGGCCAGGCTCTGAGTGAAGAGCTTCACAGCAGTTACATTGGGGCAGCCTTCAAAGAGGAGAAAGCATGGCAGCCAAGCCCATTTCACAGATGGGCTAGTAAAGATCGGTAGTATGAACTCACAGAGAAAGTGGGGCAGCTGGTGTCTGTGTGACTCCAGGGCCAGGCGTATAATTTCGGAGATCCTCGTCTATTCTCTGTATTTTTCCCCAACACACCTCTGGTTCCATTTTCAAGCAGGGAGACTCCAGGGCTAGAAGGACCTGCAAAGGTGAGGTCTAAGAGGACAGATAGAAAACACATCCGCGGCCCATGTCGTTATTCCAGGACAGGAGCCAGGCACGCCCCTGCCTCCTTGTTAGAAGTGGGCTCTGGGCGGATTTCTCTCTCCGAGTGCGGGGGCTGGGCTGGCTGACATGATGGCGGACAGAGTTGCAGTGGAAACTGTCAGGTCATGAAGGGGAATTAGCTTCTGGGTGTCAGTAGGTGCAAATTGCTGCAGGCGTTGGAGACTGGGAGCCCTGGTGTCTCTATTAGCTCCTCAGGCCATGAGGCCTTAATGACACCCCTGCCAACCTTACAAGAGGCAGCCGGTGACAGTAGGAAAGTGGGCTGCCAGCTAATCTAATCTGAACACCCCACCGGGGGCCTGGGGCCTGGGGAGACCAAGGCCGGGCTCCTGCTCCCTGTCACAGTGACAAAGATGCTGACAACAAAAGAGCAGCCTCCAGAGAGAAGGGTGTTGATCAGGGGCCAGGTCAGAGCCAGGATGCAAAGCAGGAAATCACCCCTGTGTGTGGAGCAGGCGGGAGGTGAGAGAAGAGAGGGAAAGTGTCGGGACGCGCATTTAGGCAACGCCTGCTACGAACAGGGTGCCGACATCGCCACCGTCACTGGAAGCATTACCTGCAATCACCGGCTACCTACGGTATGCCCAGCGGTGCAATGGGCACCTTCCCTTATCATTAATATAAAGTTATGTACCATGATTTAATTTATAGCCATGCATCTTATTTATTCAGGTCCTACTGGATGCCAAATGCTATTAGACATGTATTACCGTGTATTAATGATAAACAGAATACAATCTATTACCAAATTCCATGCTAAGCTTTTCATTAATATACTGTATTATGTGGCAGTTATGTGCCAATTATCTTGAATTAATTTCTGTTATCATCATGGTCTCTAATCCACCAACTATAAAGTGGGTTCTATTATTATTTCTATTTTAGAAATGAAGGATTTGGGGCTCAGCTGGATTAGAAACCAACGGAGGGGGAGACACATGTGCCTCTGTCCTTTCAGCAGAGTTTTCCGCATCCTATAAACCCTCAAACGTAGTTGCGGTTCTCCCCACTTCATAGATGAGCATGTCAGCAGGCCTTAAGGACCTGCCAAAGCTACACAGCTGTGAGCTGCAAAGCTGGGACTGAAACCCTTGGCTCTCTTCCCCCTGCCATGCATGACACCATGCTCTTGGGCAGCCCGAGAGGTTGGGGAATGGGGGTGTGGTCTGGTCTCAAAGGCTGGCGGGGCAGCTACTTCAAGGCTTCAGGCAGACCTGGCAATTGGCTTGGAGCTTGGTGGACCCAAGGCCCAGCTTGTCACTGGGGAGAAGTGGCGGGGCGGGTTTGAAGGCAGACTAGAAAAAGGTTCTGAAACTTCAGCGTGTTTCAGGATCGCTTGGGGGCCGTTTCTCAGGTCTCATCTCAGTGATTCTGTCCAACTTAGCCGATCCAGGATGGGCCCTCAGACTCTGGATGTTTAATTGGTAGCACAGGGGTACCGATGCCGGTGATGCACGGATTGCATGGTGAGTACAGCTGGTCTGGACCACGGGTCAGCAAACTGTGGCGCAAACCCAGCTGACTCTCTGATTTTAAACAAATTGTTGTGGGAGCACAGCCTTGCCTGGTCGTCTGCCTTTCATCTACCGCTGCTTGCAAGCTTCACTAGCAGAACTGAGTAGTTGTGACAGAGAGCAACCAGCCCACTCAAAATATTGACAGTTTAGCTCTTAACAGGAAAGTCTGCCAACCCATCCACGGTCTACAGAATTTTCTAGAGGTCCGGACGTGTGGGGCACAAGGAGCAAAAATTAGAAGTGACTATTCCCTTGGCCTAGACCAGATTTCGAGGATTTTGGAATCATGTCCCATTCAATCCCCTGACAGGGCTGCGAGCCACACTGTCCTCCCCAGTCTAAGGAAACTGGGTCTCAGAGAGGTTGAGAGCATCCCCGGGCCCCACAGCAAGTGAGGACTGGAGCCGGAATCTGAACTCCCAGTGCCAGAGCCCCTGTCTCCCAGGAGCATCTGCCTTAGGATTGTTCTGTGAATGAACAAAAGCCGGCACCTGAGGCACCCAGCCTCCTGGAAATACCGTCCGACATGCACAGCGGACAGAGGCGAAATGCCGGCAGTCAGGGCTCCCTCCAAAATCTTCAGCAGCATCTGCCCAGCTGCACTGATGACAACAAAAGAAGACAGAGAGACAGAAGGAAAGATAGAAAAGGAGGAAGGCAGGGGAGGAGGGAGGGAGGGAGGGGTGCGAACATGGAAGTAGTTTTTGTATCCAGATGATAAGTGTGTGGGATTATATTATTTTTCTCCTTTGGTGTATGTTTTAAAATTTTAAAATAAACATATCTCCGTCTATAATCTATCTGTCTATATCATGTATATATGATCTTAATGTCTATTTGCTCTAAGGTAGCATAGCATGGCCGGGGCTCTCTCCTTATCTCATTTCCATGCCCCCACTTCTGCCCTGTGCCCCTGTTTTGTTTTTTGTTGTTTTTTAATTAAGAAATGGTAGCACTTGTCTATTTTCATGGCTTCCTGAAGAGGCCTGAAAATTAGAGTAAATAACTTGCCCATTACCAGGGAAGCCCTGTGTCTCCCCCGCCCCCGCCCCCAGCAGATCCTCAGCATCTTCTTTCACCTCTAGGAGGTATTCTCCAAGGTCACTAAATTAAGCCTTCAGACAATCGAAAAATTGAATCTCGGTACATCTATTTTCCTAACAAAATTTCCGCAGTGCCGATTGGGGCTGACAGGTGCGGCCGTGCAGCTTTCTGGGCTGTTCAGGTCGATTTGGCGGAGCAGGACAGCATCAGCTTGTATTGGAGGGAACATCTGAGCCGCGCCGGCCCCCTGGGAGGCAGAGAGTTCCTTCCCTCCTTGCCACTGCAAATGACTATTTCTGTCCTTCGCAGAGCTCCCCGTCCTCACCCCCTGCAGCCACCAGGTCAGGTGCCTCTTCTTCAATTATTTATCAAAAGGGCCACCGCGATCATTGCAAACACATTTAGGACTATCTGGAAACCGTGTTCATTTTGAGGGTACTAATGATGCAGCCCTAATTACAATCCTCCTCGGGAGGGAGGAACAGGATGCGATCTTTGGGGAGCTGAGCCCGTGAGGGAGGGAGGGGCCTTGCAGCTGCACAGCCTGGCTGGCTCAGGGGCTTGCATAGGTGGGAGGCACCCAGGACCTGGAGGCCAAGGACCCCAGGCCTGGGGTTGCCAGCTCTGTGGCTTTGGAGGTCACCTCCCCTGCCCAGCCATCATTTCCTTGTCTACAAGCTGTGTGTTAGCCAGCGCTTTCGACAGAGAACACAGGTGCACTTCTGGGGGTCTGAGATGCTACCTGCAGTAGTCCTGCGTGAGCCTCTAAGGTGGACCTTAAAAGTTTCAGGAGGAGTTTGCAATCTATTAAAAATATCTGCGTTCATGAACATGTGAAAATGACATTCTGATTGGCTTAGCCATGAATAAAACTGAGTTTTCCTGTGGCCTGGAGTACCCACCGGTACCCCAGCTGGGAGCCCAGGTGCTCACCCTCAGCTGCACGGTGCTGGCGTCCCTCCCTCCCCCCAGTAGGAGGCGGGCTGCACGCTCACGGGTGTAAGAGCTCGGGCAGGTCACCCTGACCTTTCTCGTCTGTGGAAGAGTGATCATAATGCTATCTACATTTGTGGTAGCATTGAGATGATCAAATAAGATAACTCTCCTAAAGCACAAAACATGGTCCCTGGTACATAATAAGTGCTCAGTGGTAACAAAAATACTGCTTACTACTATTACTCCCAGACGCTTAGGAGGGGGAATGCGCCCATCCCTTCCCTCTGGGTCCGCAAATCTGTCACCTCTTCTGGAGTGGGTGTGATTGGAGAGTGGGCAGCCCGAAGGAACCTGTGTACAGCAGTGAGGTCGCAGGGGCCAGCAGACGAGTGGAGGAGGGAACTTCACAGAGGGAAACTCAAACCTTTCAATCACATTCCTTGGAGTTGCTCTCCAAAGACAGATTGCATCCATTCGTAATCATTACAGTGGTGGCTTTTGAACTCACCAATTTTATTTATTTTTGCTCCTGAGAGCAAGAAACTTGCCTTGAAGAATCACTGCTTTGGCCAGTGTGGACAGTAAGCATCCCACTCCCTTGGTGTCTTGTAGTGGACAAGGGTGGGGTGTGGAAAAACAAGGTCATCAGGATTGGTGCTCTCTCTCTCTCTTTCTTCTCCCCCCACCTCTTCCTCTGTCTCTCTCTCTCTTTACAACCAACCCTCAACTCACAGCCTTTCCTATACCCTGCTTATTCCTCCAATATAGCCATATTTTCCCCCTTTATTTAACTGTCTACCTCTTCCTGCTGCCTCCTCTTCCCCCTCTTCCTCATTCTTTTTTCTGTAAAGAATGCAAATTGAGTTGCGGTGCCTACAAAGGTAGCAAGGACACTCGATTATCACAGCCCCATTAGGCTCTTCGCTCCTGGGACTGGCTTTCCATAAATTCTCTTGTTGCACGTGTGTATTACTGGTATATGTGTAGGAGTCCTGAATGTTTGTAAAGTGTGTAGAGTTTTCCCAGCAATTTGCTGAGCATTGCTACATCCCCTGTGAAACCAGGTATGATTATACCCATTTTACAGAGGAAGAAATTGAGGCTGAAGAGGGTCTGGCAGGTTACCCAGAGTCACACAGCTCCTAAGTTCTTGGAAGAGGCAGCCTTCAAGCCAGAGTCTGCTGACTCATCACTCTCATCTTTTTCCTGTCGTACCACATGGGCAGAACATAAGCTCTGTGACACCAGGTTTTGTGTCTCCTTCTGTGCTGGATCTGTTTGGCTTTTGCCTCACTGTGCATGTGTTAGGTACTTGGAACATTTCAGCTGAGTTAGTGAGTGAATGAGCAAATGACGCCATCAGTCAAATTGAAACACTGCACCCAGCGTCTGGCTTTCGCACATGCCTTGGATAGTGGGGGCTCGAGTTAGTCCTATGGGGCCCAGGAGGACCAACAATGCCAACAGGATGCAAATGCTCCCCTCTTCTCATAAATCTCGAACACCAGTGTTCTCTGTGCTGAGCGGGGCCCACGTGCTATGGTAGCAAACACCAAGAAGCCCAAAAGGCGAACCTGGGACTGTGTCCCCATCGACCTGTGCTACGTCTGTGGAATATTTAAATAGGGGGTTAATTTATAAAGTGAGCTACAGGAAAGTTTCCAGGATTGCTGCGCGCAGGTCTCATAAATCGGCACAAATGGAGTCCAGCTTTCTGTGCCCGTCAGCTCCTAGGTAAACCAAAATTTATTGAGAAGTGCAGAGGTTGTCATCCAAAGAAACACATAAATGAGGAAAGCGCATCCTGAGGAGGCCTGTGAGCCAGGTGTGAAGGCTGGCAGATGCGACAAGGGTCCAAAAGGTGGCATCCCATGGCCAAGGATTCGGAAGTACGGTCTGCCTTGTTGCAGACGGAGACTGGGTTCCTGGAATGCTTGTTTAATTCTGGAACATTCCACCGACTCCTTAACAGACTGCAGATTTTGTGTATTGCAGAGAGAATTTATGGTATGAAGGAATACAGAAAAAGAGGGGTGTTGACCTGGGTATTTTGCATATGTCAAATTATTAGACTAGTGTACCCAGACCCCCAAATTATGAAATATGTAAATGTGCAGCTTTAGTGTTTATGATGGTGGTGACTGCTGCGGTAATCGTGTGTGCATGCCGCACTAGTCAGAGTGACCATGGCCACTGTCAGTATTTGCTGAGGGCCTGCTGCAGACCTGCCCTGCACCGAGGACTGTGCCCACGTTTGTCCCAGTCCTTGTGAGGGCTTGCCCCTTTCGGGTTCCTGTTAAAGTGCCCATTTTGCAGAGATGCACTGTGAATCTCCAAAATGAAGCCTGAGCGTGTTTAGCTACCGCATGGGTTTGATCCAACTGAAGTGATTTTTCTCATTCCAACGCTGCTCTTCTCCTTTTTTCCTTCGTCATCCAGCATCGCCTCTCATGACCATAACCGCCTTCTCGTTACCCAGAAGGCCGGTGCCAGCACTCTGGTGACGTGTCCTTGCAAGCCAACCTGTTTGACGTTTCAGTCTTGCTTTAATTCTGTCAGATACAACAGTTAAAGTCATCCGCAAAATGCCCAGAGAGCAAATACAGACTCTGACCCAACGTCTTGATAACGGTCGGATCCTCCAAAGGAAGCCAGCGACTAATACGGCTTTATGAGGGAAGGACCCTTTAAAATACAACATGTCCTGAGCATATTAGCGAAGCAGCTGTTTGCTGAGGAAAGGAAAGGTGGGGTTGTCCTGGACACACAGTCAGCACACGGAGGACATTCACTCCATTTCTCCCACACTGATCGTCTCGGGACCTACTGGCTGCACCAGCTGCCGTGACTGCGTCCTAGACAGGAAGAAACAGAAGTTTGGTGACTAGAGGGAGAAAGTAAAGCAGAAGAAATAAACGGGATGCCAAAGCATTGCTAGGAGACAACGGGAAAAATCTCTCGGACCTCGTTTTAGTAAGAAAGGGGGCAGCATTCAAATCTGAAACAACTCAATGTACCTAGTTGCTGTTTCTGACTTTTCACGAAGGGAGGGATCTCAGTTACACCCTCAGATGCATTTGAGACGGGCAACAAGGAGACACAAAATCCTGTTACTGCCGAAGCTGACACTTCGTTCAGGCCTTGTTATTCTTGTACCCTTCGATGTATTTCAACTCCAAAGTACACTGTGACACAAAAATTGTGTATTCAGATTGTTCTATTGATTTGTTGGGAAAGTGACCTTGTACGCACACTTGGAAGTGAGGAGATCTGTACTCCTGGCCTCCGCTTTGGGAGGAGGCTCGAACAAGAGTGGAAATGTGTGTGCGTTTCACACCCAGATCGGATCTCCCTCTGCAGCGACCCAGGGCGCCCCGGGAGGGCTTCTTGTGAGGCCGTGCTGGTGGGGCCTAGGTGAGTTCACCTGGCAGGGGGCGCACGTGAGTGCCGAAGTAGTGTTTACTTCGCAAAAACCAGGGGCGCTGTCCACAGATAGAGGGGTCTGCTTGTGGCTTGGACAGTGGCCCTCATGGGACCAAATTTCTGATTTTCTAATTCACACAAGGGCACTGCCTACATGGCAGGAAGGAGGAACCCCGCCTCGTGCTGTCAAATGCCTCTTCCCCAGGCTTGCCCCCCAAGGATGTAGACCGGAAGGGAAGGACAGGGGAGTTACTGAGCCCTGCACTGTGCTAGGGCCTGGCAAACACAGTGTCTCACTTAATCCTCAAAACAACCCTCGAGGTGGGTGGCCGGCATTAGGCCATTTGCCAGGTCCAGGGTGTGAGGTGCAGGACTCTGGAGCTACTCGCCTGGGATTGGGGAGCTGGTAGGTGGTGGAGATGAGGCTGGAACCGAAGATTTCTGATCCAAGTTCAGGTCAGGTCCTACTTCGTTATTCTCTGCAGCCAGAGTCCCCGCAGTTTGGGTCCCTGGGCACAGACAGGACTAAGGTGAAATGGAACACCCTCGCTGAAGGGGACAGGCAGTAAGTAGATGGGCTTTGGCCACAAACATTTTAATTTTTTTCAGACTCAGGGGTTAGCAGAAAGAGCTGAGAGACGGAAGGTGAGGTGCAGGAGGAGAGAGAAAGGGGGGAGTTGAGGTTGTTCTCCGGAACATAGAAGCTGCCTCTTCGTCCCACACAATAGAAACCGGAGCCCAGAATGCAGTCACGAGAAGTTCCAGAATCGCAAATTGCTCTTTGCTACTAAAAGGGCGGGGGGGCGGGTAGAGAAGACGAAAAAGGGAGAAGAAGAAGAAGAAAAACAGCAAGCACGTGGAAACTTTAAAAAATGGCTAGCTGTATGTAAATGGCTTTTATTATAGCTGCTAGGCTGAACCAGGAGACTTGCGCTGTGTAAAATGTCACTTGCTCTTATCACAGTTCGTGGAGATTACCTCTCAACCTGAGTTTCGTTTTCATTTCTTCCAACACTTGGGGACGAGAGCAAGGCTGTGACTCCTTTGTTTCCTAATCCTCACCAGCAATCGGCTTCCTCCGCTGTGTTTTGTGTTGTACTGTATGATATTGCATCAAGGCGGTTCATGGCAGCGATTGAACCAAAAGCAATTTAAGCCAAAAATGGACAAATATGGATGTCATTTATAAGGCTTCTTCAAAGGCCTTTGACATCACTCAAAGCCTGGACACTTTTCAGGAGTGAGACACGTTCTTCCCCCAGCGGTGCAAGATTGGAGATTTAACACAGACCACTTAGTGAGGCATCTCCATGGTTCTTGTCCAGAACCCATTTCTTGAGGGAAGGAAGTAATTTTGTGTTATATACCAAGAAAGAAGGTGATGGAGTGATTAGAAACCAAGGTGGGTTCTGAAGGTGAATTTATTATTTTGATTCATCTGCAATAATAACAACATGTGCTATTTGGCATATCACACATGTGGGCATGGTATTGTGAGTCTTACATTTGTTTTAGTAAATGTTCATAATTGCTGTGCATAGATGTAGCTGTACATACAAAGGCAAGTAAGTGTTCTTGTCCCATTTTACAGGTGAGAAAACTGAGTCCCAGAGACTCAAAATGGCATGACAATCTTGAGTGGGAAAACTCACTCCATGTGATTCCAAAGGTCTTTTAACTACACCATACTCTAGTTTTGAGAACAGCTGATAAGATAAGAAGCCAACAGCTCTGTGTTCGGCCACGTGCCTCCCTCTCTGGCTGGGACTGTGGGGTGGGCTGGTGGCCTGGGAGCCTCCTTGTCCAGGTCCGCAGGCTGTGCTGTGGAAGGCAGCCTTTCAGGTTCTGTGGGTGGCGGGGGGGGGGGGGGGCAAAGGGACGCACCCAGGGAGCTGAGGGTGTGCTTTGGTCATTTCCAGGAAGCCAGGCCAAGTATAATCGGAAAGGTAGGCCAGTCCAGCCATCACATTGCACAAACACTCATGGACACAAACACTCCACAAACCCCAGAGGGCCAGGAGTACATCTCAGGGGAAGAGAAACTTCAACAGTTCGTAAGCGAAATGGAGGAGACCGCTCAAGACACAAGTGAATCTTAGAACAGTGAGTCTGTCCACTCACACGTGTGCAGGCAACTAGAGTGTTTTCTTTGGCTTTGAAAGGACTGTAAAAGGATGAAAAAAGGACAGTCCCCAAAGGCTACATCCTATATGATTTTATTTACATAACATTCTTGAAAGGACTAAGTCATAGAAGCAGATCAGTGACTTCCAGGGATTCGGGAGGGGGGAGGCTGAAGGGGAAGTGTGGGGGCCACAGAAGGGCCGCAGGAGGGCCCTGGGGCGGGGGGCGGAATGGTCTTTATCTTGGCTGCGGCTGTGCCAGTTTCCTGATTGTGATGTCGTACTGTAGTTTTATGAGATACTGCCATTGGGGGAAACAGGGTAGAGGAAGTCTGGGGTCTCTCCTGTATTGTTTTACACAACTGCATGAGAACCTACAATTATCTCAAAATGACATGTTCAATTACAAAAATTACAGAATATATGGGAAAAATTCACCAAGAAGAAAATTCAGATCACCCATGAGCCTTCCACTCAGAGAGAGTCATCATTTCTGTGTTGGAGTCTCTCTGTCCCCCTGTCTGTGTGTGTCTCTCTGTCTCTCTGCCTCTCTCTTTCTACCGCCACCCCCACCCCAGCCTCCCTCTTCTCCCTCATACGTGTAAAACGGAGAGGCTTCAAAATGTAGTTACACCTCGTCAGGGTACTGGTTGGTGACATCTCACCTTTGCATCGTCAGAGGTCTGAAGACTAGACCTTCTGGTCTGGCACTGGTTGCAATGACAAGACGGCCAGGAGATCCCCCCACCCAGCAGCCGTGCATAGAAAGGGATGCATTTAATGTCCAGAGCCGCACCTCTGCCCCCTCCTGCTAATAGATGTTAAGATTTTTGCAATAAATATTACTTATGGCTGTTAATTGAGCTGCCTCCTACATTGCCAGTACATGTTCATTTTCTCATTTTAATTCCTCTGAGTTATCACAGACATGGGGGGAGGGAGGAGAATAGGGTTAGGTTGAGTGAGGGGCCAGTTTATTTGATATGTAGTCTACGTTCCTGGTTGATGATCCTGCCAGATGGCATGTTTGGTTGGGGACATAAAATGGGGCAGAGGAAGAGCTGGAGGGCCCTACTGGAAAAATCTGGTTCCCAATCCTCCCAAAAATCATGCAGCGCCTCTCAGGGCAACCTCACCAGGGTGCCCCTGAGATCGTTCCTGCACAAGTGTCTTTGCTTCCAGGCTTCAGGGAGTGACCTCCCAACCCCAGGCGCTACCTAAGCCTCAAGTCATGTAAGAGCAACAACACCTAGATTTTCTTCTATTATTACCACCTTACTAGCTGAGTGACTTGGGCAATTCCTCCATTTTTCTTATCCTTCATCCCCTTACCTTTCCGAGCCTCAATTTCATCCTCTTTCAGTAAATAAGTTACTGGCTGTTTGGAAATTCAAATGAACCGGCACATGTGAGTGTGCTGCACAGATACATGGCGAGCGTCAGCTGCTGTTATGAAGGGATGGGAGGAGCCTGTCGTCTGCAGGGCCACCTGGCCGACCCTCACTGTGCTCTCATAGACTAGTTTTCTAACGGAAGGTGATTGCCTTCGCTGGTCCCAGCTGTACACAGTCCTAACTCTGGGGCACTGAAAGGAGTCTTGAACCTCTCCAGGTCTTGCTTTTCTCATCTCCCATTCTTATTTTAAAGAGAGTGTGTTGGGTGGATTAGTCTGGAGAAGGCATAAGGCATTACACATAGTAAGGGCTCAATACGCCTTTGGCTGACTAATTGAATAGTCCTCCAAACATTTGACTCAAAAGCGCTCATGGCCGTGCAGTTGGTTTTAACGAAGGGGGATGACGGTGTGACATGGTGCCACCACCAAGTGCAATTTATTGCTCAATTTTTCTACAGAGCCTGTGGTGTCTTTTGCATTGCTCATCCTGGCCTTAGCAGAAACCCTGCACAATCCGTTGGTCAGTCTTGAAGCTCACTACCTAACCCAGCGCTTCCTCATCAGTAACATTTCTATGAATCACCCAAGCCCCCAGGGTCTTGTTAAATGTGGGTTCTGGTCAAGCAGGACTGGGTGGGCCCTGAGATCCTGTGTTTTTTATAAACTAATGAGCTCCCAGGTGATGCCAGTATTGCTGGCCCAAGGACCACACTTGAAGAAGCAAAGATCTAGATGCAGTACAGTCTACTAGGGGATGTTTTTGAGATTTGAGGGACATTTTTGGTGCTTGGGATCATTAAGAGCTTGGGGTCCATAAGTCCACCCTGTGATGCTATAGACAGTCCAATGCAGTGAAGAATCGCCTGCATCCTGGTAACTTGCACGTGTCACTCATGTCCGTCAAAAACGTGTTAGCAATGATCTGAGCCCAGAATTCATGCTGCTTTGCCCAGAAGCACCATGTGTACTGAATCTCCTAGAAATGCAAGGGCCTTCCAAGTCAAGGGAAGATTGTACTGTGTTTGGCTCAATAGTTGATCAAGATTTGTCTGCCATCTTGAAAAATCATGCAGCGCCTCTCAGGGTAATAGTTGAGTCACCATAACATGTGATCTGTCGACATTTGTAGCATTATACTTATGAAGATTAAATAGTGGTGCCCTGGGGCGTCCCCCTTCCAACTCCTGTGAGCAGGTTGTGCCAATTTCTTCCCAATTCTGCATTCCATGATGTCATCCTGGTTGCTTGGTATTGACCATGGTGATAGTATTTGCACCTTGGAAATTGGCAAATGCGAGAAATTGGGGGGGGGGGGTGTGCACACATGTGCTTCTTTCCAGAGAGCTGGTTTGCCAATACAGTGCTGTGTCTGTATAAAACATATTCAGTGCTTATTTCAAAAAGTCAAATACAAAGAAAACATATCAAAAACTCTGGAGAATTTCAATTTATGTTTCTATGATCCAAACCCGCAAGTAGCTGCAAACATTTGACCATTTCATTATGTGCTTCTGGTATAATCTTGTCCAAGTAATTAACTTTTAAATGCACATTATTTTTATCAATCATTTGTCTCTTTTTTATTTATAGTTAGTACATTATATTAATTTTTCATTAATTGTATGTGTGGGTAAGTTATGCTATTTTGAATTTCATTTCAGAAGCTTAATAGGGAGTTATAAAATATTTCTTTGGAAATGAGGGTCTTGGGTTGCTGGGCTTGAGTGGCACTGATCTAATTAACTTCCAGGCAGGGCCTGCAAACGTGTGGGAGGCCCAGCACTTCTCCTGGGGAGAAGGGATGTAAGAGTCACATTATAAAATCGAGTCGTAATCAGCATCTCCCCTTCAAGGTGCTCAGGATAAGAATGTTTTAATCTGGGATTGGAGTGAGCAGCACTGTCTCTCATCAAATAATCCCAGGGGAGTTCATTCTGCACAGATGCAGCAATGCAGGAGTTGATGACGGTGCTGAGGAAGAGGAAGGGCAGGAGGAGGAAGACAAATCTGGAAATGGGTTGAATAGGACCTACGATTGTTGGAAAAGGTGTGTATAAAATACAGGGAGGGGTGAAGACAGGCTTAAAAGAATGTTTTTACCCTACAAAAAAAAAAGAAATAGGGAATAGAAACCTAACTTTTGCACACACACACATTCACACGTGCACACACATGTGCACGCCCCCCCCCCCAGGGATTGGCAGGTGGAGAGGCAGTTTTTAACAGGCTGTTTTACTGTGGCCTTCTCTTAGGAGCAAAAGTGCTACAAACATTGGGCCTTCGCTTTTGGCAATCATTCCTCCTTTTAATTTTTTTGGCACCATAGAGATATTTCCATAAATAGTGCATTTAATGGAGTGTGTTACTTTATTACTGTCAGCTACCATAACAGTAGAGGAAAATTCAATAAACACAAAAGCCAAGTTCTGAACGTAGAAGGCTCCCAAGTCCACCTCCTTCATGAACTTGTACATTTGAGCTGTTGAACCTTTCTATTTTCCCACCTGTGAACTTCTTAGCTTTTGGGGTGGTGAAGGCGCCCAGTTCCGTGCCTGATTGAGAGCAGATGCCAAACCAAATCTAGGGAGCATTTATTATGATAGTGGCTGTGTTGCGGACTTGCCAGCCGAGCCTTGCTTGCACTGAGACCTGCCTGAGCTTTGAGTGCCAGCAGCCCTTGCATGCAGCGGACCTGCGGATGGCATGTGCTTCTTCACCACAGAATAACTGGGAGCCGCTTGCTTCAGCTAGAGTAGGGAATCCAGCTTAAAGGAGGAAATAAAAATAAAAAGACACAAAGAAGTGAGAAAGTTAGCAAACCGGAGTAATCGGGGAGCAAAACAACCCATTCCCGTTCCCTGGCTCGGTGTGGATGCACGTGCTGTACCGTTAAGTCAGTCCCCAGTAGAAAGGCAGCCAGCATAACTGTTGCATCAAATATTTACCCAGAGCCAAGAGCAAAATTTGTATTATGTTTTTTATAAGTTTGATTTACTAACCTTCAGTGCAATCTGTATTTGTAGAGGTTGGCTCATATTTTTCATTTGTTTTCTCTGAAGCACCGAATCCTTACTCGTGTTTCAGCTGTCCACTTGGTTCCTAATGGCAGAGCAACATTGAAAAGCATAATTACATTTCCTAATTATGTGTAATTAGGCAAAACCCAGATGATGTATTCAACATGCTCTCAGAATAGCCAGGGGTCAAGGACTGTTGGAATTCAGTAACATTTTTATAAATAAGCCGGTGCGTTATTTAACGCTGGGGTCCAAGGTGGTGCTGGGTGCCTTGCAGACCAGTGTAATGGTTGAAATGTACAACATTCTATGTAGCCAAGAAAGACCATCCCTGGTTCCCCACTTTCATATCCTACCCCTCGTTTTAAAACCAGGGTTCAGGTTTGGTGTTCTTAGCCCAAGAGCGGCCCTGTAAACTCAGAACCATAAAGTTCTGCTTACTGACAGCCTAAGTGATATTTATTTTTTTAAAGCTTAAGCCTTTTGAAACATGGAGAAATAAATACATCCTCTTATCTTCCGTGTGCCTGGGCTGGGAAATAAATTCTTATTTTCCTGGGATGTGGTACCAGTGGGCTACAATGAATAATTTGGGCCGTCTCTCTGAAGATAATAGGGAAGCCTTCTCTATTGCCAGTGATAATTATGAATCTCATAATAGAAAACATCCCGAGCCGGAACATCAATCAGGGAAGATAAACAATGGGAATGAGAGGTGTACAGACGGGGAAATGGCAGCCGCACATATGGAGGGCAATACCGCAGAATTCTGGCGGGGTTATAAATCATCCAGTCAAATCATCTCCATGCAATTAATATCCTCAAATTAAAACATTGGTTTTTAAAGAAAGACTTTGCAGACTTTTCAGCTGGGCAGCTGGCCACCTTACACGCTCCGCCCAGCCACCCCAGAGCTGCCCTCTGTCCTGGGTCTTGCATAACCCTGGCCAGAGCTGGCTGGGGCCCCAGCCAACAATGTCACCCTATGAGCTGGCCTGATGACCTCATTCCAGTTCACCGGGGACACGTATCCAGCTCTAACCTGGTGGTGGCTGACCCTTAGAATCTCTGGCCTTAGCAGGATGACAAAGACTTGCCTATTGAGGCAGGAGGCTAACTTTCTTTACTGGCCGAAAAGACTGTTTCCAGCCACACAGACACAGCCCAGTGAAGCGCGTGGCGAAGCTGCAGACCAATGGAAAACCTTCATTCCGAAGGGCCGTCATCTCCTCCTGTTTAGTAGCCCATCTTTCATGCACTTTCTTCTTACCTCGCTGTCATTTTCATCTAGTCCCAAGGCACTCGAATGGACTTCTTTAAAGAAAACTAAAGGAATGCGTTCCTGACAGTGAGAAAACACTGCCTGTGAGGCTGTCGCTGGGGCTCAACATGAAGTTTAAGACTGTTTGGCTAATTTATTTACCACATCATGTGGGAAGACCAGCGAGATCTCTAGCCTTCCTCTCGTGGGTTCACATGCAGAAATCCACAGCCTGCGGCCGAACCAACAGGAATCAGACAGAATCTCTCCGTTCTGCCCCTTATTTAGGAGCAGGCCAGAGATGTGAGTCAATTGTCAAATATGTCCTAACGGCCACAGAATTCGCTCATGGATTTTATTTTATAGGCTTAATATAATATTTTATAAAGCATATTTTTAAACAAATGTATAATTTTTCCCCAAAGCAAGGGTTTTCCCATGCTATATAATTTGCTAAGTGTGGCTTTGCTACATTATAGCCCATAATTTAAAATCAGCTTCCACAAGGCAAAAAATAACTCCAAGCTATGATTAAGTAGGTAATGGACAAGGTAACTAATACCCCCTGAAGGATGGCCTTCCAGACACTCATTTTAAGTGACAAAACGGTTGAAGGTTGAAATGTGCAGTCCTGTACTAATTTACCCGAGTTGTGGGGAATCAAGAAAAGACATTATAAAGTGGCATATCTGGGCAGTTAGGGCACAGAGCTCACAGTGGATATTCTTCATGGACATTTTAATGAGCCTGTGCCTCATTTTCCCCATTTAAAGTAAATGGGTTTATGCCTAATTGTACCAGCCCTTTTTCCCATAAAATAATTCTTTTGGATGGGGTGCTCTAGTCCCGTCTTAGCCAATTCTGAGTGGGCAGCCAGTGGCGCACGGATGGGGGAAAGCTGGACAGAGGGGAGGAAGCACAGACTTTGGAATCAGGCAGAATGAAGTTGGAATTAAACAGCCAGCAGAAGCCATGGCCTTGGCAAAGTACGGTGTTGTTTTCTTTTTTAATTTTTGTTTTGAAATGAACTTTGGTCTTACCAGAAAGTCACAGAAATACATAGAAAGTTCCCGTATACCTCTTATTCATACGCTTCCCCTAATGTTAACATGATACATTTTTCCACACTAAGAAATTAACATTGCTGCAATGCTATTAACTCACTTAAGCAACACTTTATTTGCATTTCACCAGTGTTTCCATTAATGTTCATTTCCTGTTCCAGGATTTAACCCAGGGTCACACTCTGCATTTACTGGTATATCTCCCGGTCTCCTCTGGTCTGTGGGTCTCAGGCAGTTTCTTGGTCTTCGTTATTTTTATCATTACTCTTATGACCTTTACACTTTTTGCATGGTCTGGTTAGTTATTTCATAGAAAATCCTCAGTTTGGGTGTACCTGATGTTTCCTCCTGGTTAAGAATGAGGTTATGGTCCTTAGGCAAAGATACAGGAAGCCACGTACGTTTCTCAGTCCACATCAGAGGGTAGATAGCATCAAAATATCTTTTTACTGATAATGTTAACCTGACCTCTTGGTGAACGTGTCTTCTGCCAGATTTGTCCACTGAAAGTCACTGTTTCCCCTTTGTAGCTAATACGTATCTCCGGGGAGGGACTCTGAGCCTGTCTCTCCCCAGTTCCTGCCCCGTGGTTTCCGTGGCCATCTGTGGGCCCTGGCTGCGGCAGTTGCTGCTGTTCTAACGGGGATTCCGTTTCTCTCAGGACCTCTGTGTTTCTTAGTCAGAATGCTTCCAGCTGGAAGGCCGGCCCATCTTCTCCACTTAGTGTTTAAATCCCTTATTCACTTATATTTGTGTGGACACGTGAACATTCCTTTTGTATTCTGTAGGTCATAATGCAGTGATACTGTTGCATATTTTGCTGCTCAGATCGTTCCTGCTTTGGCCCCGGGAGCTCTTCTGTGTTGGCTCCTGCGCCCTTTCTTCGTGCCCCATCCTGTTCTGAGCACGTCCTTGTGACTTGGCACTGCCTGGATGCTACAGGCTCATCCAAGAATCGCCGGTTCCTTTGATTGGAGAATGGTATTTAGAAACCTTGGTTTGGGTGCTAGTTGTGCTCCTTGTTACAGGGGCATATCTTACATATTTTCACATAGTTATATTTAAGTACATTGTATTAGTTTATATATTTATGATATTAAGTGTATGTAATATAAATATGTACATATTTGAAATATTAGTTTGTATCTGATTCCAATCTAGTACCCCTGGGTTTAGTCTTTCTTTCCTTGGGGTTGTTTTTTTAACCATTCATTCTAAGTCTCACTTTCTTTTATAAGATATACGTATTACCAACCACATTTTAGGGTTTGGGGACGATGTGGTAGGTTGTGAAAATTGTAATTATTAAAAACGAAGCATTTCTTGCCTCCCCTGCGTCCACACCCACCCTGTCTGATGTCGTTCATCTTCCTGTTAAGGGGTAGAGCCTTTTCCCCGCTGCTTGAATAGGGTTGGCCCACTGGCCAGTGGGGCCTTAAGCAAAGATGATCCAGGCAGAGGCTGTGCAAGCGTTTGGCTGTTGGTGCCTGGCCCCTTGCTGCTGCCCGCCCGCCCTGAGACCACGACATATGCCTGTGGAGGACGAGAGGCTGCAGCAGGGGAGCCTAGGTGTCCTAGTGCGTAGCCCCCCACCTCCAGGCCCAGGAGGGAGGCCATTCCAGACTCGTCCAGCTACCAGCCAAGCCACCGGCTGACCCCAGACACTCTGCTGAGCCCGGCCGAGATTGTCAAGACCGTCTGCCCCAGAGAAAGAGCCCAGCCGGTGCAGCGAGTCAGGAACTTGTATAAGAAGCAGTGGTTATTTTTCACCCACTAAGTACGGTGGGAGTTTTGTTAAGCAACAAATGCTAATGAATATAGAGAGTATAAAGTTAATGTGTGAAAAACAAGTAGCATGGTATCTTTTCTGAAAAGTGGGCTATCAGTCAGTGCTGTTTTTAGTGATTGATGTTGTTATTTTTGTGAAAAACTTCAGGTTCTGTTTGCCCTCTAACACCTCCTCAACCAACCTAACTAAACAAACTGTGTTGGCTAGCTGTTAGAACCAGGCCTTGGACTAGATGAGCGCCTTCGCATAGAACCAGTGTTGCCCTGGATGGGTGGCTCAGTTGCTAGGAGCATTGTCCTGTGCACCAAAAACTTGTGGGTTCGATTTACCGTCAGGACACATGCCTAGATTGCCGGTTCAATCCTCAGGCATGTATGGGAGGCAGCCGATTGATGTGTCTTTCTTTCTCTCTCTAAAATCAGTAAACATGTCCTTGGGTAAGGATTTAAAAAAATAACCACTGTTTAAGGGCAAGGCTCCGTGCACTTAGTTCACACCAAGGTAGAGACGGGGCTCAGTAGATGTGGGACATTGGGTAGAGAGCACTGTGAACCCCAGGGAATGTCCCATTTATCTGCTGTAGTCCTTTATCCGGTGTTGCCTCCGGCCCCGGAGGCCTGACCCGGTGCACCGAGGGGAGAGGGTGAGAGGGAAGCAGGAGAGTACTAAGCAGACCAAATTTAGCCTAATTAACAGATTTGCCTAGGGCCGACCCTGCAGCGGGAAGTGAAGCAAGCCTCCATGGGTCTGCTCTCCTCCAACCAATGAGGTAATGATGAGGTGGAACCACCAGTTCTCAACCTCAGAGCAGAGACTCAAAATAGATGGGGTTAGACAAAGGGGCCTGCACATTTCCTTTCTCCTCTGAGATGCAGTGTTTCCTTAACGACCCGATGCACCTGTTTAGCAGTTTTTTAATCCTCGCAAACAAAGTGAGTGCACTTCTGTCTCTGCGAGTTGTGACCGTATTTCCATTTAGGGGTGAGGTTGCTGAGAAGCACTTACTGAAATAACTCAGAAAGGCACAGGAGCCTTGAGGAGCAGTCGGACAAATGGCTTCTATGTGGCCATGGGCTTGGTCACTACAGAAAGGCCAGCACTCTCGGCACAGCTGCCCAGCGTCCACTTTTCATCCATAGAGGATGTCCTCTGCATAGTGACTCATCGTGACGTGTGAGTCTAAGTCGCCCTGCATTCGGGGCCAGTGCAGAGCTCTGTCACCCCGGGGAGTGACTGTCCATGACCAGACTGCCACCAAGTCACCTGTTCTGAAGAACTGTGAAGTCACACGGAGTTTTCAAAAACTGGGACTGAATTCTGATACAAGCCTTCCTTGGCCACCTTTGTGAAAAAACCCAATAAGCATGTTTTTCTTTCCAGACTATATTTGTAATCTGGATTCAGTGAACAAAGGAGAGAGTTTGCAAGTTTGCATTTTTTCCTCCCAGAGGCTAGGAACCTGCAGAGAGTAGAGTGGGAACTTGCCTTTCATTCTGCAGAGGATTTCACTAGCAGTTTCCATGGGTGTGTGTGTGTGTGTGTGTGTGTACTGAACAGGAAATTACCAAAATTAAGCATACTAATGAGAGGGAGGAGATAAAATAATCATACTTAGCCAAAGTGTCCATTTTTGGTTAGTCCCATTCAAATTGCCCCCTCATTAATACATTTATTTTTATGCCATTATTTATACTCCATAATACTTGATGCTATATCCTGAGTTTTTCACTTAACATTAGAAGTATTTTCTCCTATTATAATATAATCTATTAATGTCAAACATCAACTAGATAAAAAGCTATCAAATGATGGTTCTTATGGCTCATCCACTGGATATATTACAATGGGTATAGACAATATCCATTATTTCTAATTCTTCACTATTAAAAAACAATGTTGCATTGAAACTCTGGAGTATAAAACTGTGTATTTCCTCTGCCCCATGACTATGGATTCCTTCTTGTCCTGCCCTTACCTCCTATTGGCCGTGGCCGCCACCACCTACACTCACTTCCACAGAAGGCTTAGGTAACGGTGAGCCTTGCCCTCGGTCTACCTGCGTCTGTCCAATCAGTCAGTGCCTAGTGACCCGGGTATGGACTCGGGGCTCAATTTAAAAAAGGTCCAGTCTTACTGGAACAAACATATATTGATATCTGAGGTCTTTGAGCCTCAGCTGTCTTTGAATGCTGATCAATTGTTAGTATCTATTTGTGGTGTGATGTTGAGTAGGCCTCTGAAGCCATATGGGCTCAACATAGATTTCTGTGATCAATCCTCACCATCAGTTGTGAGTGAGGAAGCAGAGGATGGCAGTCACCTACGTGCCACACCTCTCTACAGTCCTGGTCTTGTCTGTGTAACGTTTTCTTTATAGTTCCCAGACGAAGCTTGTTTTGTATATAAAATGCCAGTTATCTTTGGAAAGTAGAGGGCTGGTGTAGACAGTGAAAGCCGGGCGACTGACTTTCTAGAAGCTTGCCAGGTAGTGTTTACTTTGGCAAGTTCATTAACAGCACTGAACCTCGCCCCCAAGCTCACTAACTCAGAAATTAGATCTGCTCACCGAGAGCAGGTCTTTCCTAGAGGTGCAGACTCACAGTAGTCAAACCCATGGAGGCTGATATATAAACCAAGTGCCAAAACAATCATTCTCAACGAGGACTATAACCATCCCATAGTTTGAAATGTTCTTGTTAATTTGACCAGACCAAGCCCGGTAAAATTATATTACTTGATGGGCAAGTAACTGAAGCAAAGGTCAGTTAGCTGGAAGACTCAAATGCTTGGTTGCCTTAGAAGATAAGCTTGATACTTTGACAATAATGACGTCTTGCACACTTGTATTTGTTTAATGCCTCTCTCCCCTGCTAGGATGTGGGGGCCTTGTCTGTCTTGTCCATTACTTTGTCCACTGACCTTGGACATGCCAGGCACATAGAAGTTCTCAGTACCTATTCACTGAAGCAATGAGTCTCCAGACGCCAGGCAACCCCAAATACAGAGTGTTGTTTTTTTTTATTTTACCAGTGAGGTGCCTCCCAATTCTTTGTCCAATTGATAAACTTTAGGGGATGTAAAGGGAATGTTCAAAAGTTTTCTTGTAAGGTTTATTAATGTATTTTTACAGATAATGTTTAATTTTACAATATTAAAGCTCTCCTTCATGTCCAATTTTATGAAATAATGTTACTCAAACTATTCCTTTTCATGTTCAAAATGATCCCTAAAGGCTCTTTGGGAACCATCTAATACCGTTTTCCAGGCCTATGAGCTTTACTTCTTCCCCAGCTATGTCAAACGCAGCGCCTTCTGAGTCCTGTGTAATGCTGGTCCTGCGGTCAAGGGTGAGTCGGCCTGTGTGCCCTCGTGTTTCTTCACGATGGCTTTTCATCTTCCCTCCTGACCCACTTGGAATTAATGTCCTTGCTGAGATAGCAGAGTGCAGCCTTGCACGCTTCCCAGCATTAGGGCGGTCTAGGCCACGGGGGTTGTTCCTGGGTAGCCGGCCTCCCGGATTTCCTGCACTTGTGTGGTCCCCTCCTACTCTGATTGGGGCTGATGGGAGAAATAATGTAGTTTGAATCTTGATGCTAGATGACAAAAGACATGGAAGCTTCTGTCTTGCCTGGAGTCACTCAGGGGAAGCTGGATGCCATGTCATGAGGATGCTCAAGCAGCCTTGTGGAGAAGCCCATGGGGTGAGGAGCTCAAGCCTATAACCAACAGCCAGAATCAGCTCACCAGTCACTTGAGGGCATTTTGTTGGAAGCAGATCCTCCAGCCCCAGTTAAGCCTTCAGAGGACCATAGCTGAAAGTAAATGCAAGCCAGACTGACAGAGCAGGCAGTTAGACAGGCATGAACAGAGCAGGAATGATGGGCCTGGTATAAAATTTCACCAGGGTGGAAAGTCCCAGGTGCCTAGCAACAGGGAAAACCAGAGAAAACAACTAGTGTAGGGTAGGACCTCAACCCAGGTGATCTTTCCTCCCCTAGCATGTCGCCTGTCAAGCAGTTTAGACCCCCTTAGAGGAGGAACAAGAGGGCTGGCGAATAGCTGCAGAGAACTCCCATACCAGCCCTTACACAACCCCTCTCTTTAGCATTAAGCCCTCAGGACACTGAGGTTCTGATCAGCATCAAATATGAAATCTCTAGTCTGTTGACCACAGAGACAGTTTTGGTCAAACTGGAGATAATATCTGGGCCTCAGTCGTGCTCCAGCTCCAAGCCCAGAAAACCAGCAAACCCGGATAAGGTGGTGCCAGGGCTAACAGGGGGACCAGATCCAATGACTAAGGACCCCCTCCCTCTCCTAGTTCCAACCAAACTCTAGAGACCACCTCTCTGAAAGGTCGCCCCTGGAAAGCTGGCGAATATTCTATTGAGATCCTCCCATGAAACCTCCCCTAAAATTCTTGCCTTTGGGAAACAGATGAAAACCCTGTAGGCAAGGGGCCCAGAGTGCGCGCTTTCTCTCTCTCGGGCGTGTGACTTCCCCTTCTTTCTCCTGAGCTCCAAGGGCCCTTCGTTGGCCTCTGTGGCTTGTTCCCCAGCTGGCTCACTCTTCTTCTGCCTCTGTGATTTTCTTTCTCTAAATAAGCTTTCTCTTGCATCACAGTTCTTGGCTCTGCATTCTTAGCCAAACTCAAGCACTGAGGCCTAACTTTGCCGGCAACAAAACCATGCAGCAAAACTGCCCCTAAATTCCTAATTAAAAAAAAAATTGTGTGAGATAGTTAATACACACTGTTGTTTAAAGATGCTGAATTTGGGTGTAGTTTGTTACTCACCAATCTTTAATGTAGAGGCTATTTGCACTGCCTACAGGATTAATAATCTACAACCTTATTAACAATTAGGAGTCCCTAAGTGGTTTCACCAGTCATGAGTTTAACAATTACACATTTGTGGATAGAAACTATCATGAGTTAATAAATCTGTTTTTTCCCCTGCATCTACTACTTTCTCAAAAAGTTGTTGGTGGCAGGCTTCTTTCTTCTCGTGATTAACAGACATCCTGGAGATTAGTCAGGTGGTGCAGTTCACATCTCAGCTCTGCCAAGTATTGACCCGCCTAAGGTCACACCCAGAGAATTAGTGATTTCTATCTCAGTTTCCTCATCTGTAAAATGAGACTGATTCATATAGTTACCACCGGGGTTTAAGATATGTGAGATGTTTCATTCAGTGCTATGCATAACCATGGCAAACATAGTGTAAATACTAGGTGCTATTTCCATTGTCATTTTCATTATTCTAATAATCATCATTTATTTAGTTAATCATAAGCAAAATACAGAAATCTAATTTCAGCCAACTTTCCATAATGCAATTTGCTACCACCCCCTCCTGCTCTCCATTATTTACAAATCCTTTCAACTCTGAGGCCGAATCTTTGTATGTTCTTCTCAGCAAGGATGTTATCTAAAAACCTCCAATACTTCACCCTTCCCCAGGTGGCTAGGGGATGAGGAAAAATTCTTCTGAAGTAATTTCACCTGCAGTCTGAGGGTGCGGCTGGCTCCCTGTTTTGAAGCCCAGCTTGCAAGCCGGGACCCAGATCCCGGGGACTCTGGCTGATCCAGGCAATGCCACCAGTGGTCCTCGGCGTGGCCGTTCGGCAGCAAACCCCTGAGCGATATGTCTCCAGGTTAGAGGGACACCAATTGTCACGCCGTTGTACTCAGGCGCTGATGCATTTTAAACTCTTTCAGTGTGAGGGACGCAAACACATGCCTTTTTATTTCTGAAGGAATTTCCAGAATATGAGATTAAAAACAGAACAGAAGAAACCAAAAATAAAACTGTTCATTATCCCACCACCGAACGGCGTCACTATTATCACTTTGCTATGTTCCCTCCTAGGGTTTTCTCAGCACATACATAGTAGTGACTTTGCTGGACACTTACTTTATTTTATATCCTGATACTTTTTCTTCTCAATTAAAATGATAGATTCCTGCTACTATACTTTTCAAATAGCTTATGAGGAGCTTGTATTATTTCAGAATGAAAATTAACTTTACTTTAGGGAAAATGAAAAAACCTTACAGTGTGGGTAACTTCATTGTTTGCATGCAGTTGATCAAAAAGCATTCCTTTGTTTAGCAAAATAAAACCCATGAGTCTTTTAGCACTGAATGTTTGGAATTGCCATGAAATGGTTTCTAATTTGGCAATGAATTTGAGAGATTGAGAAAACTCTCATTTAGATAACATTGGTAGCTTTCTAAAATATTTATATATAGTTAATATTACACTTCCTGTCTGTGCATCTCTAAGACTGTAACACCTCATAGAAAAGCAGTAAAAATTGCTGCATTGGGCTAAGATTAACCCCTAATGAAATTGTATTGGCTAATATTTGAACAGCTTTGTTTTGTTAATGAAAGTTTAAATGCGCACTGTGGATTTCATTTTCTTAGTGAACTAACAGCTTCTCGAATTCAGACTCCATTATTTCATTTGTACAAGAATCAGTACAACATATCTTAAATAAATCAGGACTATGATTGACAATCTACCTAGAATGATTAGGCAATTGGGGTGATGGCCCCCCCAACCCCCAATTATTGCCTTTGTTCTTACAAGTGTGTTTAAATCTATTTCCGTTAATTTACAATTTGAAAGGTGGGTGAGGAGCAGAGTTTGAAAAATAGATTACTGTCTTCATTAATACAGGTTTGACCTACAAAGTCTTCACGTACTTAATGATTAAAAACCAAAGTACTAAATAATAAATTATAAGAATTTATAGGAGTCATCATCTTGAAATTAGCTTACTGAATGTTCTTATTATAATAAATCTGAGTGGGTGTCTAATTTAGTGTTGGCTGACTAAAATTATATGTTGCAGGCAGGAAAAAAAAAACACTTTTGTTTGAAGACAAATACAGTGAGTTTAATCGTGGGTGACCTGAAAGGCACCTATCTTCCACTGTGTTCACTTCACGGAAACTTTGGTGAAACTGGTTGAATGAAGATCGATTCCAATTTGTAAATCTGGTGGACAATAAAATCTCCCCAAGCCTCGGATGGGGTCTGTGTTGACACTTCCTGTGCAGAGCTGTGGGCCACGGAGGCCGAGCTAACAAAACGGGGAAGGCAACCTCAGACTTCCACCCTGCAAGTCTGTATGGACCTTACCATTTTCTAGGTAGAAAGGAGTGTTCGTTTGTTGGGGAAGGTGGGGGAAAGATGGACATTACCCATCTCTCCACCTTCTCTGCCTCCCTCCCTCATGCTTCGTGGGTCAGTGAGGGTATTTGTGGGCATCTGACAGCGACTCACTGGGCCTTCACCCTGGGGCGGTCGGATCCTGGGCTCAGACCAGGGGATGCGGGAATATTTAGGACTCACTCCTCACGCTCAGGTAGTTCTGGGTTTTTGTGGAAGACGGACTTGGGGAACAAAGAAACCAAAATCAGCTCTGTATGGAACACGTGGTACACACACACACGAGGTACACACACAAGTCGCAGGGAGTAACTACCTTCGTCTCCAGGGGACAAGGCAGGCAGTCAGGGTGAGTTTCTTCCAGAAAAGGAAAGGCCAGTGGGAGTTTATTAAGAGGAAAGAGTGGCCAGGACACGTGAGTTTGGCAGAGTGAAAGGTGCGCAGGGATGAAGCAGAAAGTCTGTCTGGGCCACTAGAAATACTATTTTGGGGGCACAAAGGGCCAGAGCAGAGCAATCAGATAATAAGGGCTTAGGCCCTGAAAGCATGGTGAAGGACCTTGCAACAACCCTGGGTTTAGTTTACAGGAGAGAGAGGGACGCTGAAGATTTAAAATGGGATTTTAGTAACTTTACATTGAGGCAGAAATAGAATAATTCTCTTCCAGGTGACATGAGAAGCTGGTGCAGTGATTTTTTTCAAATTTAGTGTCTTATGAGATAAAATATGAGAAAAGAATACATATACACATATTCAGTGTATGCATATACTTAAATAATTTACCCCAAATATACAAAGAGTTTTTGCAAATCTAAAAGAAAGATATGGACCTCCCAACAGAAAATATGAACAAAGTCAATGAATGGGAAATTCATGGAAGAAAATTGACAAACATGGAAAAAGCCTCCATCTTATTTTTAATTCATGGACATGGAAATTAAACAGTGAGACCTTATTTTGTAGCATGACACCGACAAATCTTTGGACAGGTGGCTTCCACGTTGGCCAGTGTGTGGAGCAAAAAAAGGTGTAAAAAACAAGAGTTGTCCCCCTTCTGGTCCAGAATAGAATCTTTTTGCATGATGTAATTCGCAGCCTCATTCCCGATAAATTGCTTCAGCAATTTTCTGATAAACTTTAATGGGATTAAGACTTGTTCTGAAAAATCCGTCACCCGTCTAGCCAGCTGACTGTCAGTCAGGAGTCTAGGCACCTCCAAGGGAACGTTCCTTTTCCTTTGTATCCAGCCTGGCAGTGGCTATCTTATCTCTCCCTTTCTCCGCAAAATGTCTCCACCAGGAATGAATCTTTGAATTGATCTGCTAGGAGCCTTTTCCCTTGTAGCAAAACTGCAATAAAACTTTGATTCATGCTCATAACTAGACTTTCTCAGAAGTTTTTCTTAACAGGGAAAAGGACATATACTATTAAAAGGAGCATAAATTATTTTTGGTCATTTTGGAGCACAAGTTGGCAGTTTGAACACAAGCCGAGCATACCTTTTGATTAAGCAATTTCATTCTGAGCCAGAAAATACGGAGATACTTGAATAAATGTCCAAGGTCTCGCAATTAGAAGAATCAATGATCTTTTTAGCATTATATACATATATTCACACATGTTATTATTATGTGTCACATATTTAATATACATACATTCATTTATTTACTTATGTGTATATTTATTTAATCTGTGAATTCTGAATTCCTATCAGCAGGGTAATGTTCAATTGAGTTATGTTTTCCAGAGCTTTAAATCTGCATAAAAAGAAAAATATTAAAGAGATAGATCTAAATATACATATTTGGGATACATATTTATTTATGAACCACACATACACACACACACACACATATTAAATGGCTGCCGGAGCTATACAACATTGAGAAAAAGCAAGTTGCAGTACAATACACCTTTTATGAGATTTTGTTTTTCTCAAGATTTTATTTATTTCTCTTTAGAGGGGAAGGGAAGGGGGGAGGGAGAGAAACATCAGTGTATGGTTGCCTCTCATGTGTCCCCTGCTGGGAACTGGCCTGCAACCCAGGCATGTGCCCTGACTGGGAATCGAACCACAATCCTTTGGTTCGCAGGCCCGTGCTCAATCCACAGAGCTACAGCAGCTAGGGCTGAGGTGTTGTTTTTTTAAAGAAAGTCATGCATGTGCCTGAATGTTCTGTGTGTCTTTGCATAGTTGGTAATGTGATCTGAGACAGTAATAATACACATTGACATTTACAGTAGTATCCCCTTCACAGGAAGCATGGGAAATGAGAAGGTCTGTGGAGGGTGGAACTGGAATTTTTTTCCGAGCAGACCCCACAACATTCTCGTGCCAGTCTGAGGCACGGAGACTCGGCCGCCTTGCAGAGAATCAGGGTGCACTGAGCTGCACTCAGTTCAACTGATTTCAGTGTTTGTTTGCCATGCAGAAAGCTTGGGAAGAGATTAGGGGAAAGGCCAGTGGAAAAGCCAGGAATAGATTTGGTTTTTTTCACCCCCTGCTGATTTCTACCCCTGCCCTTTTCTTCTCTTTGCTGCCACAGCTCCGCCCCCGCCCCCCGCCCCCGCAATTTCGAATTAATTAGAAGAGCTGTGCCTTCCAGAAAAAAGCAGGCTTCCCTTGGGGAATTCACCAGGAAGAAGTGGGTCTTGTAGAGAAAAGGAACCCTTATTTTTTAGTATTAAAGTTAATTAGAAATGGAATGTGTTAAAGCTCATTTTTATCATTAGCACCCTTTCCAGATGGCCAGTGACTGTTGGTAAAACTTCAGATTTCTTCTGTTACTATGGATTTGGTTTGAGGGTTCAACATTTCATGTGCCAGTCCCTAAAACTCATGATTCTCTGTGATTCTGCTGGGTTAGGGAAGAGACAGTAACATCAATGCTAAATAATGTCCTGTGTTGGGGAATAGAATAGCTGCGAAATACTGATAATTCTTTCCAAAGGAAGAAAAATCAGTATGGCAACAAGTTAATGTGATATAATATTGAAAATTTTCTTTTGCTTTTTAAAAAAACAGTGTTTGATACTTGCCCTCTTTAAAAAATCTGGAAAATTGTTGAGATAAAATATCTGGAAATTACTGAAAAAGCAGAAAAATTAAGTGTACCATGTTTCCACATTCCCATGTTTTCTGACCAAGGTTGTGGCACCCAGTGCGTGGCTAAAGTTTATTTTTGGTAGTAACATTTCGAGAATGATTTGGTTGTTGGATTTGGCTGTTGCATTGGTATGTTAGTTGGGCTTCTCCAGGGAAATAAAACCAATATTATCTATCTATCTATCATCTATCTATCTATCTATCTATCTATCTATCTATCTATCTATCTATCTATCTAATATAGGGAGATTTATTATAAGGAATTGGCTCACATGATTATGGAGGCCAAGAAGTCTAGATCCAGGAGAGCCGGTGGTATAGTTCAAATCCAAGTCCATGGGCCTGAGAAGCAGGACAGCCAATGTTGTCAGCTCTAGTTCACGCGTGAGTCGAAGGGCAGGAGAAGACCAGTGTCCAGCTCACAAAGAGGCAGAGGCGGGGAGAGTATATTCCTCCTTCCACAGATTGGATGAGGTCCACCCACATTGTGCAGGGCAGTGTGCTCTACTCAGTCTGTTGATTAAAATGTTCATCATAACGAGACGCATTTGCAGACACACCCAGAAATAAAGTTTAACCAAGTATCTGGGCACCCTGTGGCCCAGTCAACATGACACATAAGATTAACCATCACAGCGGTGATATCAAGTAAGATTTATCTCAGAAATAATGGGCAGGTACACCAACTACATATCCCCCTCGGTAGCTTTCTTTATCAATGAGGCTCTTCAGACTCTCCGAGCCAAGCGTTCTTAACTATGGACCTTGAAGAAGGGCCCCTGGGGTGTCTTAGAATCCTCTGAAATAATATGCAGCATTATACCTTATTTGCACTTTTCTGGGAAGAAGGTCCTTGTCTTTCATCAGATCCTCTAAGGGCCCATTGGCCTCTGCTGATTTAGTATCACCGCTTGAAGCCGTCATTAGTCCTGGTGACCTTTCATCTTTCTGGCTGCCTTTTGTGAGGGGGGGCCTAAAAGTGAGCCTCCCAAGTGGAACAGGCAGAGGGGAGGCCTGTTAATTCACCCAGTGTCCCTGGAGCGCAGCGCAGTGCCCTGCACCGAGCAGGTACTCAGTACAGGTACATTGCATCAGCCAACCAGCGGCAAGTCAATAAGCAAATGGTCACTGTGGTCGTTTTCCATTGCCCTATCAAGAAATTCTCAGAGATTTAGCAGTTGTAGGGCATTGGATGGGAGCCTGCCAAAAGACATATCCAGGTCCCATAAATGTTGTCACACAGTATGTGGCCTATGTATCTGGTTTCTTTCACTTAGTGTAACGTTTCCAAGGTTCATCCGTGGTTGGAGCATTTGTTAGTACCTTGTTCCTCGTAAGCTTGAATGATATTCCATTGTGCGGATATACGACTTGTTTATCTGGTCTCCTGTAGATGGACGTTTGTGTTACTTCCACTCTCTGACTAACGTGAATAGAGCTGCTCTGAACATTTGTGGGAAAGTTTCCACTCAGACAACTATTTTCAATTATTTTGGATACACGAGGTCTGTCCGGAAAAATCCAACCATTGTTAATATAATGAGAATGGTTTGCGTAACATCGATGTAACCTGGCAGCCAAGAAAAGTGGACTGGACTGCGCAGGTGTGAGCCAATAATGACTACACAGCAGTAGTCAGTGAGGGTGTTCGATGCCATTGAGTGAGCAGGTGTACTGTGTGGCCATCCCATTCAAAATGACTGAGTGAGTAGAGCAACACATCTACGTGAAATTTAGCATTAAGCTTGAACATTCCTCCACTGAAACTATTTGGATGATTCAGAAGGCAGCAGTTATGGGCAACTGGTGATTGGCAGCTTCATCATGACAATATTCCCACTCAGGCATCATGTCTCGTGCAGAGGTTTTTGGTGAAACATCAAATCTCTCAGGGGGCCTAGCCCAGATTTTGGTGCCCTGTGACCTTTTGCTTTTCCCCAAACTAAAATTGCCTTTGAAAGGGAAGAAATTTCACCTTTACCAACAACAAAAAGAAAGGAAGGAAAGGAGGAAGGAAGGAAGGAAGGAAGGAAGGAAGGAAGGAAGGAAGGAAGGAAGGAAGGAAGGAAGGAAGGAAGGAAGGAAGGAAGGAAGGAGAGATTTCAGACCATCAGTGAGATTCAGGAAAATACGATGGGGCAACTGATGGCAATTGGGAGAACTGTGTGAGGTCCCAAGGTGCCTACTTTGAAGGGGACTGAGTGAGTTGTCTATATTCATTGTTCTATATACAATGTTTCTTGTATCTTGTATCTTCTTCAAGAAATATCTCTATTTTTCATGTTACGTGGCTGGGTACTTTGGATATCTAGGAGTAGAATGATTGGGTCACATGGAAACTCTGTTGAACTTATGAAGGAACCCTCTTATTAATTTTTAATATAGGATATTTGAAGATTATATAAAATGGAGCCTTTTCACTTTACAGAATGTTTTTTAAGATGGGAATTTTTACACTTCTTAAGACCTCAAGATAAAAAATAGCAGAAAGAATACTAATTTGATCTTGACTTGGAAGGAACACACTTAGTAACACTCTGCCATGTCTTTGCCATAATAAATGCCTCCAGATCTCCCCATTTGGGTGGCAGATGAGGTCACTCTCATGCCATCTCTATAGACCTTTGGATACCACCGTGTCTGAATGAGCATCATGACCTGGAGGATGTGGTTTATTTTATTTTATTTTTTATTGAATTTATAGGGTGACATTGGATAATAAAGCTCTATAGTTTTTGCTGTATAGTTCTCTAATACATCATCTGTCTATTGTATTATTTGTTCACTACTCCAAGTCAGAAAATTATAAGACACTGAAGAAGGAAATTGAAGAAGATTCAAATGCTTGGAAGTACATACTGTGTTTATGGATAGGAAGAATTAACATCATTAAAATGTCTATACTACCCAAAGCAATGTATAGATTCAATGCAATTCCTATCAAGATATTAATGACGTATTTCACAGAACTGGAACAAATATTCCAAAACCTTATGTGGAACCACAAAAGACCACACATAGCCACCATAACCTTGAGAAAGAAGAATAAAGTTGGAGGAATCATGCTACCTGTTATCAAACTATACTACAAGTCCATAGGCATCAAAACAGCATGGTATGGCATAAAGATTAGACATACAAATCAATGGAACAGAACTGAGAGCTCAGAAATGAACCCATACTTTTATGGTCAATTAATATGTGACAAAGGAGGCAAGAACATACAATGGGCTATAGATAGTCTATTCAATAAGTGATATTAGGAAAATTGGACAGATAGATGCAAAAAAATGAAACTAGACCACCTTCTTACACTGCATACAAGGATAAACCCAAAGCAAATGAAAAATTTCAGTGTTAGACTTGAAACCATAAAACTCCTAGAAGAAAACATAGGCAGTAAGATCTCAAACATTTCTTGTAGCAATATTTTTTCTGACATATATCCTATGGCAAGGAAAACAAAAGAAAAAAATAAAGAAATGAGACTACATCAAACTAAAAAGTTTTTGCACAGCAAAGGAAGCCAAAAAAATGAAAAGACAACCCACTTAATGGGAGAACGTATTCACCTATAATACATCTGATAAACCGTATTTTACCATTTATAAAATGTGCACTTTTTGCCCAAATTTTTTAGAGAAAAATAAGGATGCGCATTATATATGGGTATAATGAGTACATACTATGGATATAATAATAGGCATAATAATCCTGTGTATAAATGTGCACCCACAAAAATGTGGGTGCGCATTATACACAGCAAAATGTAGGAAATATCTAAAATTTATAAAGAACCTATAAAACTCAACACCAAAAAAAATATCCAATTAGAAAATGAACAAATGACCTGAATAGATTCTTCTCCAAAGAGGACATACAGATGGCTAACAAACATATGAAAATATGTTGATAGCCTCTAATCATCAGAGAAATGCAAATTAAAACCATAATAAGATATCACCTCACACCTGTCAGAATGGCCACCATCAGTGAATCAACAAACAAGTGTTAGCAAGGCCGTAGAGGCAAGGGAGCCCTCGTGCACTGCTGGTGGGATGTGGTTTTTAACAAGGCTGAGCACGGCCTACATAGCATAGATTCGGGCTGTGGTTAGTGCGGCTCTCCAGCCATAGCTCTGAGATTTCCCCCGCAGCCACGTTATGAGCACAGGGCCTGACACATAGTAGATGATCACTGAAGTCACTGAATCTTGGCTGAATAAAAGCAGGTTTGTGTTAGTGTTTCTTCAGCACTTCATTTTGGAAAACTAATGTTTTAATATGTTAAAATGAATATCCTATGTTTTAAAGTGGTAGGAATTGTCCATATGCACAAATGTAGGTATGTTTAAGAGCTGGATTTAGAGTGCAATCAGGTGTTTTTTTTGCCTTGACTTTTGATTCAAACCCTGTCTCTCCTTCTTTTTGTATGAGGACGTTGACAATTCATAGATACTCTCTGAACCCCTGTTTCCTTCACTGCAAAACGACAATACAAATGTACTACTGTGCTTCCTGACATTGCTACGAGGGTAAATCGAGGCAAGAGTTGCACCCAGCCAGAATAGCTATTCAACGAATCATATCTATTTTTTAAAATAATAATGCCTTTCTTTTTAAGCTGAAGGTAACATTTCAGGCAGAAAGGAGAATACAATTATACCATTCAGAGTGTTTATGAGTCTTTCATTACACAGATTTTTCCATCTAGCTCCTGGTTCATCTTTTGCCTAATACCTGTACTAATACCCAGGACCCCTTCTGCCAGTCTTCCTAGCAGTGACATAAGTCAGAGCCTGCCATTTCACAAGTGCCTTCCCCTCCCTCCAAGAGTCTGCTGGAGGGAGCCATGGTCAGGTTTCTAAGTGGTCCTTTCAGCCTCCCTCCCTTTGAGAGCCCGAGACATAATTAACCTGCAGCAACTGTGACTCCTTCTTTAGAGGAAAGCTGTGGCAAGGGAAAAAAACATTGAAACTGATCAAGACGTTCCATGTGATTTTTTTCTTGCACGTCAGCTGTGTGGGTGCCTCTTGTTCCTCTGTCCTTCAGGTTAGTAAAATCAAGACCAGTTGCTGAAGCTAGGAGCCATCAATAAAAGTTAATGTACCACAGGAAATTGGAAGGGGAACAAAATCACTTAGGTGTTCAGGGCCACCAAGCTACCCGTGTATCCCCTGTGAGCTGGTCAGCCCCTGGCAGTATTTTCATTATTCTGGCTTGCAACTTAGTATTATTTTGATCAAGGACATTGGCAGTAAATGAGGAATACACTGTTCCCAGCCGTGGCCTACCCAGGGAAGTGGGGATAGTCTGTAATGTACCTGGAGGCAGGACCATATCCAAATCACTGATGATTCAAGTTTTTCTTCAAATAGGAGGGTCAGTAGGTGACCATATGCATCCCCAGAGTTTTGGTGCAAACTCTTTCTTGGTCTAAAGATTCAAATATGTCCCCTGGGCATGGGCTGCATAAATGTCACAGCCAAAAGATTTCAAATTTGTGTTTTTTCATAAAGTCTCTTACTGCAAACTGGATCCAGTCTTTGGTTTTGAGTTCAGAGAGGAAGAAGCCTTGAGTAAATGTTCACAGTTGAAGAAGGACCTCATTCCATTATGCGCTTGGCTCGCTAATGGTTAATAATGAGGAGGGGGTCAGTAACAAGGACAATGGGGAGGATGAAGCAAAGAGAATGTCTAGGAGTCCCCCTGTCATCCTGCTCAGAGGGGGTAAGTCAAGAATTATAGGTACAAAGGAAAACCGAGGGGACATCTTTGTTTGCTTAAAAGAAGAAAAGAATACCATCCGCATACATTTTCATATTGGTTGATACAATCTGTTGTAGAAATGAGTTTGAGGTTCAGGACTGTCCTTTGCATGTACTGCCACGACTCCTCATAATCTGCAGCTATCACAGCATTTAATCTAAAGACAGGGAAACTGAGCTCCAGAGAAGTTAAATGAGTGACTTCAGGTCCCAGGGTGTCAGAATGTGAGCTGAGAGTTGCAGAACCAAGTTTCAAATAGCTCTCTGGGCTCCTTTCTCACCTCACTGCCACTGTAAAACAAATTCCAGACCAGGCACATCCCCTGGGGTAGCTCTAAGCAAAAAGACTGGCCGTACCAAGAGTTGTGAGGGTGTGGAAGAACTGGGACTGTACAGGGTTCTTTAAAAAGTTAAACACACACCAATCGTAGGACTCAACAACTCCACTCCTAGGAACCTACCCAAGAGAAATGGAAACATGGTCCCACAAAGGCTTGTATATGAATGTTCAGAGCAGCATTACTCATGACGGGCAAACACAGAAAACAGTCCAAATGGCTGAGTAAATGTCGTAGCCCCACACAGTGGAATATTACTCAGCAGTAAAAAGGAGCTAACTGCTGAGACTGTTAATAATGTGGACAGACCTCAAAACCATCATGCTGAGTGAAAAAAGCCAGTCACGAAGATCACATAGTGTCCAGTGATATTTATACAAAGTTTCTAGAGATGATCACTCTATAGAGACAGAAAGCAGGGCTGGAATGAGTGGGATGATTGAAAATGGACATGAGGGAACTTTCGAGGTGATAGAAATGCTCTCAGTAGATTATGGTGATGTTGCACAACTGCGTAAATTTACTAAAAACCATCAAACTATATACTTACCGTGGTTCAATTGTATGGTGTGAAGATTACACTTCAACAAAGTCATTAAGAAAATGAATTCCACTCCCCTGGCTGGTGTAGCTCAGTGGATTGAGCGCGGGCCTGCGAACCAGACAATCGAGGTTCGATTCCCAGTCAGGGCACATACCAGGGTTGCAAGCTGGTTCCCTGCAGGCCAGTTCCCAGCAGGGGATGCATGAAAGGCAACCATACATTAATGTTTCTCTCCCTCTCTCCTTCCCTTCCCCTCTAAAGATAAATAAATAAAATCTTTAAAAAAAAAAAAAAAAGAAAATGAATTCCAGGACCATTAAGTCAGTTGGCTGAGCCAACAGCTACAGGGACACAGGAAGGTTTTCACTGAACGTATGTAATAGCCAAACTTTGCTATACCATCTGTCCACCAGTTTAGCAGGGTTTACTCTGAGACCGAAGAGGAGTAGAGATCGGAGTGAACAGCCCTTGAGGCGAATGTTCATAGGCTCTAACACACTACACACACCCAAGCTCATGTGTCCTGTGCCCTTAAAAAGTGAGTGTGGGGAGTCTGCCGGGGTCAGGGGGTGGGGTGTAGCCACTCCGACACGTGTGCAGCCTGGTTCTCTCCTTCTTCTTCAGTGCGTCTCTACATCCCTCCGAAAACGGTACTTCTTTTTCCCTCATGAAACACACCTATGCACACACACACGTGCACTTTTGTAATAAAGGTCAGGAAAATAAAACTATGTTTTTAAAGGAGGAAGATTACAATTACCTATAATCCTATCACTTATAGATCACTGTAAACATTTATATAATTATATATTTACATTAGGTTACCTTAGTTGAGACTAATTATCTATGGACTCGTATAGATAATTACAATTATATATAGATTTTGGTCAGCCCTCAGCTGTCTTACTAAGGCACTGCAGACTATGGGGGAGGGGCGGTGGTCCGAGGCTTCCTTGGTCCTGAGGACGCCAGTCAGCGTGGAGCTCCACCCCGGCACCCATGTCCCCTTGCCTGACTTCCACGCCGTGACTCCGCCACACTCCCACAGGCTTTTCCCAAGTTCCGTCCTTATTTTACACTTGGCTGGGCTATAGTCAATACCAGGTTTATACCCAAGAGGCATGCACATCTTGCCCTCCCACCTTATCCAGTAACAGTTCAGATCAAGGATACAAAATAGGATGCATTCGGTAACGCGAGTCAGGCTGCTTTAGCAGCCAGCGGCAGAGGTGTGTTGAAGAGGGTATTGAAGCAGCACACGATAGGTTGTGAATTTTTCCGTATGCTCATGGATGTGGGGAGTGGTGGCCTACTTTCAATGCATCCCCCACACCCATTCAGATGAATTAGTGCTGCATAGTTGTAGATTTTTATTTTCTAAACAAAAATAGGATTGCTCCCAGATAGCCTCTTAGCAGAGCCAAAATCCAGCAGAAGAAAGGCTCAGCCATTTGGTTTTGGAGTGAGTTCATATAGTATGTTGATTTCCATCTTATAGGGTCTCTTTTCTGAATAATAGAGGGGCCACCGCATTTGGAGAGCGTGTCATTTGTACTGACGTCACATCTCAGGAGTCTGTGCTCGTGGGCCCACAGGCTTTGAGAGCTAAGTGACGCAGACTGCAGTCTTCTGGGCTGGTCTGTCTTCCCGTCCTCCGTGGGGCTTCTTACGTCCGCTGCAGGTCATCGATCAAAATACCCACCTGCCAGCCGTCCACAAGTCTAAATGCCAGGTCTAAATGCTGTGTCCTCACTCAGGGAGGGGAAACCGTTAGATCCTCTAAACCAGAGGCAGGTGAGAGGCTTCCCCAAGATTCTCTTCACATGCACTCAGGTCTCTGGTTTCCGTTTTGTTCCGTGACGGTAACGGAGATGGAGATGGCAATGACTGAATGTGTAGGCCCACCTCATGTCTGTCCCGTCTAAGAATTCTAAGCTTTTTTAAAAAAATAAATATTTATATTTCAAAATAATTTTAATTAAAATACCATTTAAAAGAACAACATTAGCTTTTTGAGACTCAATAAGTACGGTTTTAATACATTTCACTCACTTTGAAATACAAATACTTTTCTCAATATTTCAGAGAAATGTGTCTCATGAGAAGTCCATATTTTATATACATGTACAATATTTTTTCTCTTAAAATGTTTTGAAGTACAAATATTTCTATACGTGAAAACATATAGAACTGAATATGTGTACATATTCAGAATTACAAGCCCTTTAGGTTTTAGAGTCACGGGGGCCCACCAGAGGACTGCTTCTCTAGCCTGCCCACGTCACAGATGGACACACTGAGGGCCAGGCCCGGCCAACTCACCATCAGGTTGATGACCTGAACACAGTGTCCCCTGGTTCACGGTTCGGTGTTCATTTTTAGGTGCCAGTTGTCTCTATAGGCTTTTTAAAAAAATGTGATCTTTGACATATATAATTCTCCTTCCTCTTTTCGTCTAATCTCCCTCCTCACCCCAGCCTGTTTAACTAGGGCTTATAAATCTGACACTGCCCGTCCAGTTCTGCCTGAGTGAGACTGACCGCCAAGTCTCAGCAGCTGGGGCCCTACACGCTCCTGGTTATGGTCAAGCCTTCAGGGAATCCAATTTGTAGCTAGAACAACTAGAGACATTAACCCCAACTGCACGTGGAAGCAACGTAGCATTTGCTGAATATCAAATGAATGATCGAGTGGCATTTTGACGATGAACGTGATCATTTCCAACATTCCTGTGGCTTTTTCTCTTTAATGAGGCAGCCAGGAATCACAACCCCAACTGCTGTCATGAGACAGGAAGAGAGGAGATCTCTTCCCCTGTGCCTTTGTCTTCACACTCACAACCCGTATGCACTGCTGAACTTCCTGAATAACCGTGGCAGGGAGGCAGGAGGAGGGAGCCAATGAACTTGAGTCTGGGTGCCTGAATTAAAGCCTTGACGTGATGTTTGCAAAGCACTGGGGGGAACAGCTGAATGGTTGGCATGGGCTTTGATTAAGTCATGGCCGTGTTCACCGCAGCTTCTGACACTCGCCCACTCTGGCTTTCCAAAGTGATCTGTAAGCGGCAGGTGACCAGTTCACCCTTGGTCGACTCTGGAGCCGCGGTGACAGTCCCATTTAACCCAAATTGAGGCTTACCAGAAAACCAATCAGAAGGCAGGCTCCAGCCTCTCAACCTGTTTTCTTCCAGTCGTGTCCTGGGGAGAGGCTGGCTGTGGCCTTGTGGCCCTTTCCCAGAATGCCCCTCTTCAAAGGCCACCTGGTGAGAAGGCAGCGATCTGTGACCCATGGCGCAAAACTCCATCCGCCCTTCCAGCCAGCCTTTGAAGTGCATTCTAAGACGCTCTATTGCATATCCCATCCAAGGAGGAATTAAAAAGGAAGAAAAGCTGAGCTCTTCTGTTCATAATTGCTTTCAGAGGCAATGTGTTGAGGCAGTAACAGTGCAGACTCCAGAGCCAGGCTGTGTGGGTTCAAATCCTGGCTGCAGTGTTACTGTGAAAGCTCGGCAAGATCGCTCAGTTTCTCTAAGTCTCGGTCTTCTCATAAGTAAGATGGGGCTCATGAAAGAATGCAGAGAAAAGACCTTTTGCCAAGTAAGCACTCAACAATTTCATGATTAAAACTATTGCTAATGTTGTAATTATGAAATTAGTCACCTTGTTTTAAAGAAGGCGGTGGAGTGAGGCCAGGTCTAACAGCGAGACCGTGAGTTAGAGCGGGAAGCACGAAGCCTGTGGCATCGCACAGGCCGGGGGTCCGCGGCCTCGAACGCGTGCAGCAACCTCTCTGAGATTCAGCCGTCTTTCTTTCTCTTTTTTTAAATGAATGGTAACTGCGGTGTTCTGGGGCACATGGTAGGAATTCAGTCGGTTCCCATCTTCTTTGTCTCCTTCTTTTTCCTCACATCCTATCCTTGCTTGGAGCCCATGCCGGGGGCCGTGTGCGGTGGCCCCCAGCCGCTCTCAGAGTGCCTCCCGCTTTGTCCTCCGAGGGCGGCATCCTGGTCGTTCTGACAGTGTTGACCTCACTCGCAAACCCCCATCCAAGCGCTGGTCCTCTTCTGTTTCTGATCTGCGAGTCTTGGTTACATGGGTGTATTTGGTTTGTGAAGAATATGAGATGCACACTTATTATATGTGTCCTTCCTGCCTGTACTCGTATGTCGTGCTGCCATAAAAAAGATTTAGAAATCTGTTGCAGGTGGAGGGATTCGAATATCATTAGTTGCTGACCTATGGCTCCTAATTGGCATCAGGAAGGGACTGGCTCCTATTATCTGGGTTCTGGTCATCACCCTTCAAATTTACTGCCTCCTTACACTGATGTTTTTTTTTTTTTTTTAATCATGGCACAAATATTTACCATCTAGCAGAAGTAGTTAGAATGCAAGTCGTTTGGCCAATTATCCACTCAGCCTTTGGGAGAGATCCATTCATTTACAGTATTAGGGGCTCCTCGCCTCTGCCAGGCCCTGAGGTTAGGCCCTGGGACTATACTGGGAGAAGCAAGCACAGGTCAGGTCCCAGTCCCTCTGGAGATGCCATGCTGGTGCCACTGGCAGAGATACCACACACCACCCAGAGCAGCCAGCATTCCAAGTGCTCCAAAGGTAAAGAAAGAGACTCCCGAGAGCAGAGGGAAACACCGTTGCTGTAGGGAAGGGGCCCTGCTTGAGAGAGAGAAGGGCTGACCGTGTGGGTGAAGCAGGCCAGAAGGAACAGCGTTAGCTGAAGCATCAGAGTCTTGCTCCCTGAACTGCAGTTCTGGTTCTGCCACCTACCAGCTGGGTCATGGTCCGGAAGTCACTGAAGATCTCTGAGCCTGAGCCAAAGCCTGCCCAGGGCCTGCTACAGTGTCTGGCAACACTGGGGCAACTCAATGTTATTAATGGCCAAAGGTGGCTGGATGCTGTCGCTCAGGGTTCGGATGGTGAGTAGAGGACATGGGCAGCGGGTAGTGGAGAAACTGTGTCTGCATGTAGAATAATTTTTCTCTCTTTCTTTTCTATATTTGGCTAAATGTAGTTACTCAGTAAGGTAATCACGGGATGGCAGGACATCTACCTACACATTCCAAGCACAGTCTCGTGCATAGCGTTGAATTAGGTGGAGAGCCAAGACTGGAAGGGATTTCCGCTGAAGCCCTCTATGGGAGGTGGTAAAATGATGCCTACACCTCCGTTAGGCCAGCGGCTCTCCTTCAAGCACACAGATGTGGCCATAAAAAAGCATGTGTTTGAGCCATACGGCTCCACCCTGGTGGCTTCCCATTTCATGAATGCCTTTGGGGAGTCAACTTCTTAAAGGAATCTTTCCACACTTCTGAGAATATGATCGATCTCCAGTAAGACCGTTTAAA
This sequence comes from Artibeus jamaicensis, assembly GCF_021234435.1. Lineage (NCBI taxonomy): Eukaryota > Metazoa > Chordata > Mammalia > Chiroptera > Phyllostomidae > Artibeus > Artibeus jamaicensis. The sequence goes on along the minus strand of NW_026521842.1, from coordinate 10,201,340 downwards.
CACACTGGCTTTTCCTGCCCAGTGGACTCAGTGGATTCCGTAGAGGCTGTGGGGCTGGCCCTTCACTTCTCGATTTGAATTCTGAGGTGGTGGGAGATGGCGTGAGGTGGGCCACCACAGAGGACCTTTCGGAGGAAGAGCCGGCTCTAATTCTATTGCCCTGTGTTCACTGCTTCTCTAGGTCTCTACCGCTCCCGGTAAATCAAGTAACGGATTTCTGTTAAAGACCTCGGTGCACTGGCCCCAGTGACAGCAGCTTGCTTTCCACGCTGTTCTCTACGTTTATTATCCTCTTAGTGTAGGAGAGTTTTCTGGTGTCTCTTCCAAATTAGTATTTCTCTAATTTCCAAGTGTCTGCTCTGCCTGGCTGAGATTTTTTTTTTTTTATAGCAACTCTATTTGGCAGGCTTTACATTAAGGGGAAAGGGTGTTGGGTTACTATTTAATCTTTTTTTCTCTCTCTCTCTCCTGGCTATATGGAATTCACTTGGTCCATCTTCCTGACTCTTCATATTTCTTATCTCCAGCTGGGGGTCCTCACACTCCTGTCCATTTCACCAGCCACCTTTTATAGCAGCGTAGGAAGACAGAGGCAAAGCCATAAGCAAGACTTGGATTTTCTAAGCTACCCGGCAATTTCCTGCTGGATTACAGCTCTGTGCACCTCTTCAACTTGCTGGTCAGCCTAGGCTCCGAGTGTCCTGGATCATCCTGCATTGGGGGACAGGTTACAGGTTGCTGGGGCACCTTACTTGTTGTTTTTAAAAAACAGGGATTCTCCCGCTCTCTTATTGCTTTATAGAAACTTGTTCCAGTTCTTTCTCCCAATACTCTTTAGCCTCTGAGTAACCGGGAGCAATCTCTCTCCCTTATCTAGTCCTACAGATTTGTATTGTTTCGAGTTATGCCACTTTGGGCCTCCTATTCCCTCTTACTTTTATAAACAGACTTTGATGATATAGGCACTACAGATGGGTAGCAGCCAACATACTGTCTTTTGTACTGAGAAAGTATTCGTATTTCAGCTGGTTCACATGCCTTCCTTGCTCATACTACCTTATAATCCTTTTATCAAATTTGGTTTACATTGGAACGATGAACGACACTTAAGGTTCTGTTTTATGCTTCCTTCTCACACCAGCTCTCTTTAAAAGCAGTTCTAAAACTTCGGATTTTAAGGTTATACACACTGTCCCGAAGTCTAAGGAAGGGCTGTTTGTGGTCCAGCTTCTCCCACACTTTGGGTTCTGCCTAGATTTTACTATACTTTCCTTTGGTGAAAAGGATGAATTTCCCATTATTCTCATATGACAGAAACTCGACAATTCTCAGTGGTAACCAAGAAACAGATTCTGAATGTTCAACTTTAAAAAGGAGTTTAAAGGGTAAGATCTGCTGTCTTGTGAATGTCAAAGAAGTTTTCTCACTCACTCCTTCCTGGTCTCTCTCCCACTCTCTTTAATTTGTTAATGCTTTTGACTTACTTTGCTTTGGATAATTTTCAAAGTACTGCTTCCCCCTAGAGATCTCTAAAAGGCAGAAGTTCTGGCTATTAAAGATTTGCCATTCTCAGAACAGCCCAGTTAGGGTACCCTCAGGTTATTTATAACTGGATTTTAGCTCAGAAAATTAACTAAAAGAAGATTAACCAAAAATCTAAAGGAAAATGCCTTAAACATCTCATCTATTATGCTGTGCTCAAACACTTATTTTCATCTTAACAGCTTGGTAAACCCAGTGGAATGCTCTTCCTGGTTTGGGGCATAAAATAAGATAACACTATGAATTCCTACAGGAAATCTTGTAACTCTACTTAAAATTAAGGCGTACAGCATGAAAATGTGCGTTTCCTCTGAATAGTCTTATTGCTCTGCCTGTTAACTTAAGTGGTTCCTGTTTCTGCTGGTTGGAGGAGCCCCAGGACATTTAAATGTCTCTCCTAGAAACAAATCCTTTTCCTTAAAAGCCCTCCCAGGTCAGGGCTGAGCCATGAGCTCCGATCAGTAATGGAGAAAGTCTTGACATTTAGACGTTTTGTTCATCTTCTAATTTACCCAAAAGAGGGAGGAAGCCAGAAAAGTTAGTCCTGCTTTATCCATCTAGGACTTCATTCATTATGTTCTGTTTTGGGCCGATTAAAAGGCGAGGTCTCTACAAGAGCACAGAGGGGTCTTGATGTCTGCTTTGCCTGCTTCCTCTCCCTGTGACCTCTGCCTCCTCCCTGTGACCTCTGCCTCCTCCCTCGGACCTGTCTTCATCTCCTCTCCTCTCCTGCTACTTCAGCCACTTCTCAAACATACCAGGTGCGCTCCTGTCCCTGGGGCTTTGCCTCCGCTGTTCCCTCCGCCTGGAATGTTCCTCTCTAAATTCAGGGCTTAGCTCGAATGTCACTTTCTCAGTGGAGTCTGTCCTTGCTACAGGCTATAAAATGGCGACCTGCCTCCAGACCCTTGCACCCCCTCTGCCTTCCTCTGCTTTATGATACATCATGTAGCTACAGATGTAGACTTATAGGAGCTTTTTGTCTGCCCCCTACCTTGCAGACTATAAGTTCATAGGTACTAGGGGTTTTGTCTGTTTTTCTCATTAGGGCCTGGAAGAGTGTTCAGCATGTGATTGCTAATTAATATTTGTTGATTGACTGAATCTAGAAAATACCCCTGGATATGTAATATCCAACTCACTCTACCATAGTAACATGGCTAGTTTGATATGCAATTTACAACTAAGCCAAACAGTCCAAAAAGTTAAGCAACTCACATAAGATCCTGCAGACAGTGGCCTGGGTAAGGGGGAATTCACAGCCAGCTCTGTTCAGTTCCCAATGCCCATGTCTGCCTCTTAGATGTGAGTGACTACCCCCGTTTTTATAGACTCCCAAGGGTCCTTTCTCCTTTCTCCCTGAAGCCAGAGAGAGAGCTCCCTGGGAACAAGGCCTTCTCGGCAGTTCTTAATGTACGTGGGACAGGCTCAGAAAGTATCCCCGGGGGCGACAACGGCCCAGCTTTTGAGCAGCTCTCGTCTGGGGAGGTGGTGCTGCGTGATGTGGCGGAAGGGAATCCGGAGCCATTCACTGCTCATTTGCTGCGTGACCTTGGGCAGAGTGCTTAGCCTGTCTGAGTTACCATGAGTAGAAGGGCCATGGTGAGGCGGGAAGACCTCAGGGTTCTGTCACTGCGTTCTGTCACTGTCACGACTTTGGGGCAAATTAACCTGGGTAAGCTGTAGTTTACTCCTCTGGTAGATGGGGGTGATGATATAGTCCTAAGGACTTCACAGAGTTTGGGGAAGCAGCACATGAGGTAATACAAAGGGTTTGGTTCCTTCTCTGAAGCCCACAGGACATGACAAAGGTTAGCTATTATTATGACTCTTATTAACACCTACCTCATAGGGTTGCCTCGGGATCATGTGTGTAAATAATGTAGCACACTGCTTGGTACATGTAAGGCTTCAGTACATGTCATTAATGTTCTTTCTTAATTTCTTCTATACACCCCTTCCCTCCAACACCCAGCTGTCTGGTGTCGACCCAACCATGCTACCGAAACTGCTTTCCGGAAATTTCCTGGTAACAAATTCTAACTTCTAAAACCCGACGTATTTGCTCAAGCAGAAGAACCTGGGCAGGAAAGGTGAAGAGCTTGAGTGGAAGGATCGTAGCCCTGAAGGTCTCAGTCCTGAGCTTCCTCGCCTGGCAAAGGGGCCAACAGTGCCGTCCTGGCGGGTCGCCATGATAATGTGGGAAATAAGAAGCTCGCATCTCCGTCTGAGACCCAGCAAACACTTGATAAATGCTGGCCCCTCTCATGATGACAGCCACGAGGGGGACGATGCTGTACTTTCCAGTGTTTTATTTCAAATTTCCGATTAGTTTATTGGTGCCTTGAGGGCGGGCGCGGGGGAGTATGACTCATGATTTTTCAGGCTCTGCTCAACATCCCCAACATTTAAAACTCTCCTGAACGGAGAATTGACTGTCAAAACCAAATCAGCGATTTATCTCGAGACTACTTAATCCAATTTCTGTCCAAGAGGCCACATTGTCCTGCCTGGAAGAAATTCCTAATAGTCTGGAGTCTCTAGGATATCTTATATTATTATTTAGGGCAAGCCTCTTATTTTTCTAAGTATTTGGAAATGTTGTGCAGTGGTTTCAGTTGACCAAGAATTTACGTAAAAAGGTAGGCATATTAAAAGAGTGAAAACAGAGAGGTGATCAAAGGTGATGGCGCCATGTGCCACTGGCCAAACGCTTACTTTTGTAAGAAAACGGGGGTCTATTTCGTGGCTTATTTCATAGTCTCACAGAGATGTTGGATCAAATTGGGCATCAAAAAAGATGCCAGTACCAAACAGAGATGTCTTTGCTGCCTTTGCAGTTTTCTGTCTTATTAACATGAAAACACTTTACATGGTTGGAAACATCTAAAGGCTATTTTTAATTTTATTTTCCATTACTTCACCCGAACGCTCTAAGCCGCACCTGTGGAAATTAGACTGTCACCTGCTTTTAGCATCCTGTTCTCCTTCGTGTTTGTAATGAAGCCCGCTGGGGATTGGGCTTTTACAAAAACGAGTTACAAATCCTCATGCAGTATACAAAAGTCTGGAGCTCCTTTCCTTCTCTGTTTAAATAGTCTACGAAACAAGAAATAATTAGTCAAGCGCTATCGGTAATTAAGCACATAAGATGAACATTAAACAAACTGCAATCTTGCAACATTTTGGAGGTGGATAGGCAGGTTTGCGCATTTGGAATCCAGCCAAAATGCCCATCTTCATTCCCGGTGCTCCTTATTTATTATTGGCGAGGGAATTCGCTCGCCCGACTTGCTGATGCACTCTCGCCGGCGGTCCATCTGAGAGTTCACCTAAGTGTGAGCTGCTCTTTTTGACAGCACTACCATTGGGAGCGGGTGATTTCAAAGAACTTGATACATTGAGAGGGAAGTAATGATGTGTTTCCCCAACATGACAGTGCCTTTCGAACTTGAGATCGGCTCACAATTCAGAGAACTGCCCTGCCTTGTTGTACGTGACATTGGCTCAGGGCGCTCCGTCAATGCGGTTTCTGTTCGGAATACTCTTCCTCATGTGGTCTCTTCAGGCCCCTCGAACTTTCTGCATAGCTGCAGCGGCACAGGCAAGATCTGAAAAAGTGTGTAGTCTAATTCAGTCAGGTTTTTCTCGAAGATGAGCACTTCTAGAAAACGGATTTGTAAGTTTGGCCTCAAATATACTTTCCAGGAAAATCAGAGGATCAAAGTCCCCAATTCATTTGGACTGGAAAATTCGATTTTTATTTAACACTTTGGAGTGCCTGTTACTTGGTGCAAGAAGGCATAGTCCGTAACCTCGAGCCCATTGCAGTCCAGCTTTAAAACCAAGCCTAATTATGACGTGACATGGAGTGTCTTTGTGATATTGCATTGCATTCTTCCTCATCCCATGGTGTGAAATCTTGATAGGCAATATTTTTACATGCCGTGCTGGGTCTCTGTTACTCACTCGAGAAGTAATAGAGTGATTGGTGATTTTCCTTCTATTGTCTACCCCAAAATGTTTCTTGTGCCCAGGTGGTTTCTATACTGACCCTATGGACATAGGTGTGTTTTTTTTTAAGTAGAAAAAAACTGGCGGTGAATAGCATTTTCCATTTTACCTGCGATTTCTTTTTTACTATTCAAGATAAATGTCAATAAAGCCATCATTTCCTGGTAAGTGCATAGTATATTACATTTTTCAAAGCCTTTGACAAACCTCTCTAGGATAGGACAGTATTAGAATCCCCATTTGGAGCTCCTGGGTAACAAGCCCAGAGAAGTTGAGTGACTTGCCCAGGGTGACACAGCAATCTGGTGAGCCAGGACGGTGTTCTCCCTTCTGTCTTTTTCATCACACGTGTGTCCCAATAGAGAACCCCAGGCCCCCTAGAGGTGGAAGAGAGTCGTGCTGACACCGCGTGTGTTAAATACCAAGTTTTTACATGACCATGTATGTGTATATATTTTAATGTCTGGGCATCCATACAGTCAGCAAAGCTCTGCGGTGGGCCTGCTTGGTAGGGCGCCCCACACCTGAATGGGGTGTGCCACTGTGAGGGTGAGGGGCTGCACGGCACCCGCCGCTGCAGCTGCTTCCAGCACAAGGAGTTACAACTGAGCCGCCTTCCACTCTGGCGTCCAGAGGCCCAGGATTGGTGGGCCTCCAGGAAAAGATCGGTAATCGTGGGATGATACACAAAAGGGCTCAGAAAATGGTGGTGAAGGGTCGTGGCTGTTGGAATTATTTGAGCCTCCCTTCCAGGCTTCATGAACTTGGGTGAGCTGTGCATCCCATCTGAGCTCTGTTTCTCATCAGTGAAATGGAGCTGAAACCCACCAAATGCAATCCAGTGATATCATGGATTGGATCCTAAAGCAGAAAAATGGTGAAATCCAACTAGGGTGCGTTGGCTTGCCTAATGGTAATGTGCCGATGCTAATTGCTTAGTTTTCGTAAGTGCACCATGGCCGCCTGGGATGCAGACACCAGGCAGAACAGGGTGAAGGCCGTACAGGGACCCGTGCTCTCTCTGCAACTCACCTGTGAAACTAAAATTATCTTAAAATAAAGAGACTATTTAAAGAAAAAACTCTTACCTCGTGATAATTGTATTAGTCAGCTCGTGCTGTTGTAACAAAACACCACAGACTGTGTAGTTTAAATGACAGAGAAGTATTTTCTCTCTGTCCTGGAGGCTGGGAAGGCCCGGATCAGCGTGCTGACCAATTCAGTTCCTGGTGAAAACTGTCTTCCGCACTTGCCACCTTCTCGTGTGTCCTCGCACGGCAGAGAATGAGACCTCTGGTGTCCCTTCCTCTTCTTATGAGGACACCGATCCTATCAGATTGTAGCCCTGCGTTTGTGACCCCTGTTAACTTTTGTATAAATTGGTATGATCATTTAGGAAGACTTTTTAACAGTATCTAAATAGAACTAAGCATAACCATATCTGATCATCTGTTACAGTATATACCTGCTCAAAATGTGTACATATGTTCACCAAAATACAATTCCAAGAATATGTATAGCAGCAGTGTTATTCATGATAACTCAAAACTGTAAACTACCCCAACATCTAGCAAAGGCAGAAGGGCTCCATAAATCATGGTGTTTTCGCACAGCAGGACCCTGCACACCTGTGAGATACAGGACCCACCCCCAGACCCAACAGTATGAATTGACCTTGCAAGCACATTATTGAGAGAAAGAGGGTAGATATGGAAGAATACCTTGTACAGGACTACAAGCTCAACAAAAAGTGAACTCTCCACACACGAAATATCATAGGTAGAGACTGGACAGGGGCATGAGGGGGCTTTGCAGACGTTGCTAGTGTTCTGTTAAGAAACAGAACAGGCCCTGGCTGGTGTGGCTCAGCGGGTTGAACATCAGCCTTAGAATCAGAGTTGCTGGTTAGAGTCCCAGTCAGGGCACATGCCTTGGTTGCAGACCAGGTCCCCAGTGTGGAGTGTGCGAGAGGCAACCACACATGGATATTTCTCTCCCTCTCTTCCTCCCTCCCTTCCTCTCTCTCAAAAATAAAATAAATAAAATCTTTGGAAAAATTATTAAAAAAAGAAAAGAAACAGAACAGAACTCAAGAGACCAGGATGCTGGGTACGTTCTATTCGTGAAAATTCATTTAGTGACACACACACGTTTTGTGCAGTTTCTTTTATTGTGTATTTACTCCAATAAAAAAGTCCACAGACACATGCAAACTCTTATCTCAGAGCTGTTGAGAAAATTAAGTAAGACGAGGAGTGGAAATTCTACTCAGTCTATTTCATTCTTTTTGCTGCTCTCGTAGTCTCGGTCCATAGCCTCAGAGACCTGCCATGCTGCCGGGTGATCCGCCAGTCATTGGGAAGCCACTCCTGCACGGCATGGGGCTTGTTCCTGACCCCAGTGGTACCCATAATTCAATGGCGAGTGTCAGGACAACTGCTGAAACGCCTCAAAATCCCCCTTAGTTTGTGACATGCACTAAACGGTCAACCAGCTCTCCCAGGAGTCACTCCTGGGGGTGGGTAGGGAGTACTGATTGGGCGCCGCCGTTTTTACAGTTCTTGTCATTTGTAAATGGGAAAAGATCTCACACACACACACACTCTTCCCTTCTTCCATCTGTATTTTCTTTACTAAATTATCCAGTCTTATAAATATTTGAGTAACATTTGGTCAGGATAAAAATCTTTCCTGTCAGTTCAGTACAAGAGCACTTCTTGGCTCCTGAGACCATAACAGTCAGATAAATTAATATTGATTTGTTAGAAAATAGTTTTCACTCTGTCTAAACATCTTATTCTGGGCTCTTGAACCAAAATTATGAATTTAAAAGCAGCAAAATAGTTCTTCACAGTTTTCCCAGTGAAACTAATTATGGGCAGATTGTAAAAAATGTATCGGATGCAATTTCCAACATAGAGTCCTGCTAACCAAAATTCACAGAAACCAGAGGCTGGAGGTCTGATTTATCTGAGCAAGCTGCAATTGGGTAGACTGGAGAATTTATGTAAATAGTTTTTGCAATTTCCATAGGGATAACTAGATACATTAATATCTCATGTATAGCAGAAGATAAAGGGGGAACCTTTTTTTTTACTGAGAATTTGTTCTACCTAATAGAAGGATCACATTTTTCCCTTTCTTGCTTAGGTGTATATGTTAAAGAACAGCTCGCTCATTTACTACATGGATATGCACTGTGTAGAGTTTGTCTGTGTTTACATTTGTCTTTTAATTACATTTCTGTATAGAAGTGGGGATAGAAAATTAAAATAGTAAAAGTAAGAAAATAAAACATTACCCACATTAATGCAATGATCATTTTATACATTTGTGTTTTTTCTTTTATAAAAATGCATCTATTTTTTTGCCTTATAAAACTCAATTCACTAAATGCTTTAGAATCGAATCCTACTTTATTTACTGAATATTATGTGACAAATACATTCTAAATGTGATTTTTGGATGGTGACTTGGCAAAGGAATATCCCTCCTCTTTTGAACATTTAAGTTGTTTCCAATTTTAAATAATACAGCGTTGAACATCTCTGTGCAAATTTGCTTATTTGAATTGCAGATATTTTCAAAGACAGACACCTAGAACTGCATCTCCCACCTAAACTGTTTTGAGAGCATTGACTCATATTGTGCAAGTTGTCTTCCAGAAAATATGATAGCTATTGTAAATAGAAACATACATGGAAAAGGAAGAAATATATGTACATGAAAAGAAAAATATATGAAGAATATAAATGTGAAAAACTGCAGGGACAGTTGTAATTAAAGACAAAGACTCTGAAACTCTGGCTCCCCCCTCCAACAGCTGAGTGCATGGGGAAGAGCTTATTCAAAGCCCTCCCTTTTTGGAAAGCATTAGAGGCTTACAGAGTGTCAATGAACCACTATAAGATCAAGGCTGCTTGTTTTCTCTTTTTTAACTGGATCACCTAAGCATTTACATAATATAAAAGCAAGTATGAAGTCCTTACAGTGTATAGAGTCTGCTGGACTCTATACACTGTAAGGACTTGAGGAGAAATACACTGAAATTCTCTATACACTGTAAGGACTTGAGAAGGAGAAATTTCAGTTTTTGTATTGTCAGTCTCAAGCCTTTTCTGAAATTGGAAGTGACCGTCTGGCCATGTGTGTCTGTGCTGTGTGTATGTATCGGGAACGGGCCCCGAGTCTAGTGCTAGGTTTGGGGAGTGAAGTACGTCCTACTGTAGACTAAGCCGAACTAGACCGTATGTCAGAAAAGGGTCTCAGTGTCAACTTCATCCACCGTCACAGCTGTGAAGTGCTGTTGCATTATACGAGCAGCTCCCTTGTGGGCTTCTCCTTTCCACGCAGCTCAACTCTATTTTCATCTGTGTGGCTTTCCCCCCACTTCTCTCCCAATTCCTCAAATTTTGGAATCATTAAATATATTTACTTCCAACATTTCTGCCAATTATGAAAGTAAAGCAGGGATGAAATGAAAGCAACAAAGTATATTAAAAAAACCAACCTTAAGAAATAGCTAGGAACAGCACAACAGCTTTCCAGGGCGTTTTAATCGTTTTCTTTGGGAATTGACCAAGTGGCTCAAAACCCCAAAGTGCACTGCGCCAGGCCTGTCTGTGTACGAGAGGGTCAGGTATAATGGCGAACGTGACATGATAGCTGTGTTTGAATTCCCCCAAGTCCTTTAAAGATGAGGGTTTTCCAGATGTGACAAAAGAAAAGAAAATTTCCAAATCAAAATTCCCATTTGCCTTTCAGGATGTTGAATTTTCTCCACATTTGTGCAATTAAGGGTTTTGCTGAGTGAGCTTAGGACTCTGTCTCTTTAAGTGTTTAACAGTAATTGGTTCATGTCCTGGTGTTCATTGAAAATCCTAGACATTTCATGTAAAATCTTCTTAATGAGGGGATGAATTTTTCATTCACATTAGAAAGCTCACTCTGACAAACAATTTCTAAATAAAACTTTGGCGACCTGACATCCCACATTGGACTTGACAGAGAGGACAGGTGCATTAGAATATAACTGTATGGCGATCCTTCAAGCTGTCAGCCATGAATATTTTATTTCTTAATGAATCATCTTTGTGAAATGAACTTTCTTGTTGTAGTGTCAGTGCCATTTACAACAAAAAGCTGGCTCCTTTTAAAAGGTGAGCTCTGTAAAGATGCTGATGCCTGCATAAAATGCTTAACCCTACCTGAGGTGTCGGGCAATTGGGGGCTCTGCCTTTCCCTTCCCTTTCTGAGCCTGCCTTGAAAACTCGCTTCAGCTAGCAGGGTGCGTGGAGGAGAAGGCTTCCCTTTGATCCGCGGCTTCTCTCCCCTGAACTGCAGTTCCAGGTAAACCACCCAGTGGCAGCCACTTGGGCCGTGGAGTCCCTATTGTTCGGAGGCATCACTGCTAGTCTTTTAATTATTGTTTCGCAATCTAGTTTCTCACACCGTGAGGCCCGCGAGGTGCCATTAGCTGGTGCTAACTGACAGCTCCAGGCAGGGAGCCTTTCCCTGCTCTCAGCTCCTTTCTCTTCTTGATCTCAAAGATCACTTTTGTTTTGAGGATGCAGGAGGCTTTCATTCTGACAATAGACTTAAATATCTCCCCACTGAAGGAGCCAAAACTTATTTTTATGTTGCCCATAAGTGCCTCCCGAGATCTTTCTGTGGCTTGGTGCAGAAACATTCGTCTCTAGACCAACATAGACAACAGACCTGGTCCTCCCAAAATAGCCTGAGGTTAGTCTACACTCTTTGCCACTCACCGGGCTATTGGTACAGTAGTAGTAGGGTCATATTGATTTTCCTTTAAAAAAAATCCACAGTCTCAACTGTGTTCTCAAGACTGCCTAGTAATCCTGTTTACTTAGTCTGGTTTCTCTTCTATTCCTCACAGTGGCTGTTTCAGGTTTCTCTGTTTTTCCCATGCCCCGTAATTTGCCACCTTCCTGGTAGCTTTAGCCTCTGACAGCAAAAATACCCTTCACTGGTCAGCCCTTCAACACTACCCCCAACTTTCTACCCTCAACTCCCTTCAGAAACTGGCTAACATTTACCCCTATCCCAGCCTCCGCCCCTTTCACAATGGAGAGGTCCTTCTTTGGAATCAAATCTGGGCTCAATCTTGCTACCTGTGCTGTGGACCCTAGTCTAGATCCCACCCTTCAGAAACATGGCTTAATAAAGTGGCAGGGACCTGTCCCGGGAGCTGACAAATTACAGCTGTAGTCTGTTCTTTTAAGTAACATGATAGGGAAGTGCAGCCATGCCCACCCATTTCTGTGTCGTCCGTGGCTGTTCTCATGCCTCAAGAAAGACTTGAGTATTTACTACAGACTGTATGGCCCGCAGAGCCTGAAATATTCCCCATCTGGCCCTTTACAGAAAACATTCTCGGACCCCCGATTTATACTGTGGGTCAGAGCCTGGACCCTGCAAACGGGGTCCCCCATCTAAGGATCTGCACTGAAACGAAACCCAAGCAGAATCTGTGCGTCTCCGAGTGATAATTCTTGCCCTCGGCAGTTTACGCTTCACTCTCGCAGTTTCGAATATATTTCAGCGCGCTACAGTGAGCATGAGACCTGGCCTGTGTCCACGTGGCTTCACGCAGGAGAAAACCCAGCCAAGTCTGAAAGCACTGAGCGGGCCCAGAGGAAATGGAATAAGCTAGAAATTTGTTGTTTCCTTTTCATTAGGTTTAAGTGAGAATTATGTTCTTTAGCAAACCCTCAGTGTGGGCAGGTGACAATTTTTGCAGGTATTATTTTTTTCCCTCTCTTTTAACTTGTGCAAATGCAGGTCTGTGTTTTGTTCCACATTATTACAATAGCTGCCACCTAAGCCTTAAACATAATGTTGTTCTCACCTTCAGAAAACAAAAAGGGTTTCATTTGTAGTCTCTGGAGAAAGTCCTTGGATGAACTTTCTATTACCTCCCGTTGTTTGCCAGCCACCCAGATTATTGAGATTAAATTAGATATAAACCATCTTATATCTTTTTTCCCAGAAAATAGATCTTTGTTTTTTTTTCCCCCTGTCTCTCTCCCCTCAATAGTAAAAATCTTCTGAAATCTGAAACCAAGTAACACAAACACATTATTACTCCTGTGGAGACACCCACAACACACTTTTTTTATTTTCTGAACAAGAACAGTGTCATAACAGTTTTGATGCAAATACAGGCTGGGACAAAAGTAGGTTTGCTGTTGTTTGTATGGAAAGTAATACACTGATTAATAAGGAACACCAGAATAAACTCTGCTTCACGTACAACCACCAACCTGCTTTTGTGCACCCTGGTATGCATAGGCACACATACATGCGCGTGGTAAGGGAGGCAAATTGACTATTTTAAGTATGACTGCCTGGAAAAGAGAGGCCTAAGAATAAGCACCAATAAACACAAACAAAAATAAATACAGAAAAGCCCTCTTCACACACTTTTATTTGGCCTCTTGGCTCTCCATCCGTCTTAACCCTGGTTTTCTTACTGAGCAGCCCACCTGTCCTGCCTGGATCCTCAGCGGCTGCCCCGGCCCAGGTCAGGATGGCTGCTCCCCAAGTCACTGCCTGCACGTGTCGGGCCTCCTGGCCTCCCTGAAATGGTGCTGCAGCGTCCACTTCCCTTTGCAACCAGCCCTTGTAGTTGCCCTTTGGGTGAAGGGAGCAGAGGAAGAAACGGAGGAGAAACATGGTCCCTGGATTTGGTCTGCTCACTCACCAGTACTTCCCAAATGCAGTCTCCCCACGACCTGCCTCCTGATCATGCCGAGTATCACCTCTACCCCTATTTATGGATCATTTTCTCAGCCACTGTTTATTTTACCTCAGTGCGAACTTTGTCTTGTTCAAAGTAACTTGTGTCTAGTTAATCATGGGCTTTATGCTTTTTTTTTTTTGCCATTACTCAGTAAAATGCATTCAGAGCCATTATCATAGAGTTTAGATGCGTCTCTGTTCCACCGCCCACTGAATCCCCTTCTGCTGGGGAGAGGAACCCCTCTCGGGCTCACACTGTCCGAGGCTTTGAGCGGGAACACACAGTGCATTACATTCTTCCAAATTTTTCATAAACCACAGGTTGCCTTTCCCAAGTCCCCCCAAATGATTGCTGGTCTGTTTCAAAGTGAATAAAATTGATCCCAGGGGGATGAAAAGTTCAAGTGGAATTTAAATGTTTTTGCTCAGAAATGACAGTATTTAAATCCTCTTCTTTTATTTCTTCTTTTTTTTTTTTCTGCCTCCTCCCCACATACCCTGTTTTCTGCCCCCACTATATGAGGCCCATCTGCTTTTTGGATAATAACATGCAATTTCAGATTTAGGATCTATTATCTGTAAATCTCAGCATAATGCTTTCAACTCCCGCCTTTCTCCTGAGTTCATGGCTTCCTCCTCCTCACCCCCGGCTCTGCAAGGACTGTAAAAGATTGCACTTCATTAAGTTATTTGTATAATGAGTTCCAGTGGCCAGGGAATACAGAGTTAAAAAGGTGATCTCACTAAAAGTGATTAGCATAAGACCTGCTGGACCCTTAGAAGGGACTGGATCGTAATCAATAGCAATATGATTACACCCATGCAGCAATTATAAATTATTTAAAACACTACCCCTAGGTTACTGACTAGTTGCCTTTAAATTAAATTCTCTGTCAATAATTGATGCAAAGAATTAATGTGAGAACACCTTCAGTTACTGAAACTTTTTTTAAGGTGGCATAAGCTATCGAACTGTACTTGTCATTAGCAGCTGGGCTGTCTGTTTGCTGTAATGTCCTTCTTTTCTAAATTTGTTGGGAAAGACTCTCAGATCTTGAAAGACAACAAATGATTCTGAACCTGCTGCTGGATAATCTTCGAAGGACACAAATGCCCCCGTAGAAATTTTACAGGTGCCGGCGAAAGAAAAAAATAACTAGCCCCTCAACGATAACTGATTTTATTTCTCAGTCAATTTTCACGACTCTATAAGCAGACTTGGGTTTCTCAATTACATTTCAGTTTTTTGGCCAGTATAGGTCAGAGGAGGTCTTACCTACTAGAGAACTCATGATCTGTGATATTTAAGAAGTTGACAATCTTTTAAAAAATTTCCAGGCCTACAAGAACATAAAAAGTGTGTCTTGGATGCAATGGGTTATTTTCCTCTTTCGTGAATATTTTCTGTTTCTGTCTGAACACTGTCATTGGGATATCATTGTTTCTTCTTTCCCACTAATTCTCTACCACCAATGAGAACAGTGGAATCCAGACAATTACGTGGGACATTAAGGATTAGAAAATAAGTCGTCCATTAACAACCCGACTCCTGTCTGATTTCACCAGGCAAGAGGTGCTCAGGGGATGTGCGTGATGCAGGAGAGGAATCCATGCTCTAAGCTAAGGAAGGGGCTCCCTTTCTGTTTTCTAAGCCAGGCCCCGTGCTGTGTACAAAGCCTCTAGGGTGGCATCTCTGTCCTCGGACACTCACAGGCTGGTTAACAGGCAAAGTCCTCGACTTCTCCCTTAGGGACTGAGAGGGAAACCCCGAAGTTCTCAGGTAACCAGGGCAAGGGCCCTCAAAGCAGACCTTAAGGTTAGAGAAGCTTCTAGAATTGAGAGACCCCCATCCCCATTTTGATGTGTAAACAGCAGTTACCCAGGCACCTCCGACACTGAAGTGAAATGGAATGACTCACTCTAAGGCCATAACTTAAAAAAAGAGAGGTCCCTCTTGACCATCCTATGCTTAAAATGAGGGGTGACATTTTTTTTATGTCTCTCAAGCCCCAGCACTGTTCTAGGTTGAAAAATATCAACCCCTTACCTTTCTGCTCTTGTATCTAGTTTGAATAGGATATCATTGTTGGTCCCCCATTTTCAGTGTATATTTTTATTTTTATATAGTGTAGGGTTGACTTCTCTTTTTCTTTTGCTTCTCAGGAAACCACCTCCAAGCAAACACGCATCCCAGAACAGGTGGGGTCATATGCACGGGCACTTCCTACTGCCATCCCCTCCCCGCTCTGTGCCTCCCCACGGGGCTGCCATTTGATGTTTTCTTGCAGCCACTGTCTTGTACACCCTTCTGTTTACTTCTTGCCTGGGAGGCTCTTTAGTTCAGGACACTGGGCTACTCACAGAGGGCCTTTCAAGCACTGCTCCGAGCTGATTAGCATCTCTCTTGTTCCCGAAAATGCCCTTCCTATGCTGCTCCATGCTGGGCCTTCCTCTGTGCCTCTGTGTCTTCAACCTTCACACTGTTTGTTCACACAGGTGAGGGGAAGCTGAACTCGGACGGTATCTTCTGTTTCCCAGCAGCCTGGAACAGGTCGTCTCGACAGGGCCTTTGAGTTGATGCACAATATTTTCCTTGATAAGGTCATCGCTGGCTGAGCACATGTCTGTGTGACGTAGTCGGGTGCCAAGCGCTCCCGAATGCCACAGAGGAAATTCTTTTGTTGTGGCAACTTTTAATGTTTACTTTCACTTCCAAGTTAGATTTTATCTTGTAATTTTAGAAAATTACACACCACACATGCACATATACACACACCTAACCGTTGTGTTGTTGGGTGTGCAGGATACTTCGGATTGAAGCCTATTGAGGTTCCTTGGTCAACTCCAGCTGAGCAAAGGACACCTTCCCCTTTACCAACTACAATATTGAATGTCAAAGTTATTGATTTGCAATGGTACTTAAACATGTAGATAATAAAGTCCTAGACTTTTGGGGGTGGGATCCAAATTATTGTTTGTGGTCAACATTTCTGGTAGTTGGACATGGGTGGAGTTTGGAGACCAATTTTTTCTGTTCTCCCTAAGTCATTGCCATAGCCAAAGTCAGCCTGATTCTAACTTTTAACTAAAGACAGTTGTTTCCTTTTTATTTCCATGAAAGAAACTGATTCGAGTGTCTCGGGAGCAGCGTGGTTCTCACACCTGCCCAGCCTACCCGTGTGTCTGTCTCTCAAGGCTGAGTGAGGCCGTGGGAAGAGTAGAGAGGATAGAAGGGCACCCTAGAGCTAAACAGGGTTGAAGAAGAAGACAGAAACCATGCCTAGCAGATGTTTACAAGCACATGAACTTGACCTTCAGACCCTAGGATGGGCGTGCTTTGGTTTTCCACATTACCCTCTTTTGAGAAAACTGGTGACTAACCGAGCATCAAGCATAACTCACTTCTCAGAATTTTCAATCCAAAATTAACTGATGACTGGACCAATTCTCATTACCATTGTTCCAGCGATCCACCCAGACACCCAGTGACTTGATGTGCAGAAGGCAGAGATCCTACGCATCCTCGCTTGCGGCCCCGGGAGCCTTGCTTCCCATCATGCCACCAGCGCCTGTTTACGAGAACTCACCAGTGTTCTAAGTATTTGTCTTATCTTGGCAGTGTGATGAGGAAAATAAACCCAATGGTTTGCCTTAAATGTTTCCATTGTGACGGTAGGTATTAGATATGTGCTAAAGTGCAATATCCGCTTTTTCAAACCACATTTTAAAGTTGATAGCATCACCGGACTGAGAACACTTTGCAAAGAAGCTGGGTCTACCCAATTAAGAGAAATAAAAGCTGCCTGTTCATGAGTGGATTTGCCTGACTTCTCTGTGGGTTTCTTTCCTTTTACCAATTAAGTGTTATTTAGAAAAGGACCCAAGTCTTAGGCACGCACAACGCCTTCCTTTCTGGTTCCTGGTAGCCTGCGAACACGGTGATGTGTGGAAGAGAAGGTATGTGTCGTCTTGTCAGTTGAGGCAGAACCTCACGACATTGCCTGTTCCGTCACGTGCTGGTGACGCCAGCAGCCTCGCCCTCACCACCAGCCTTTCCTCCGGTGATTTCTCGTGTTCTTCCAGTCCGCCATTCTGTCAACCCTGAACTTGCTGCCAACTTCACACAGTACACAGTACACAGTACACAGGAGACGACCTGTTCACCTTTCGATGTGAGCAGGGAGCCGTTGAAGAAGACCGCATTGAAACTCTGCCCCGTGTGACAAGGCACGCCCGCACAGGAAAGAGCTGTCACTGCAGCTGTTTAACTCCCCGCTGCCATCGGGTGGCCTGTTGCCAGTGAAAAGGCACATTGGTCAGGTAGATGGAAGAACACAAGACCTCAGTGTACCGCAGTGCTGGGCAGTTCGGAGAGTCTAACAAAAATAAGTTTCCTTAAGAACCATGTCAATTGATTCACAGTCCCTGGCAGTGTCAAGTTGAATGGCGTGCTCTCATGCTGGGAAGCTCATACTCACCGTTCTGAAAAGCTCTGTCTTGCTTTCACATCACCCTTGCATGCTCTTGAACTAAAATATAAACTCATGAATTTGGTCCTGACGTTAACCTCCCAGGCTATAGATATTTGATTTGACACTTCCTTCAGGAAAAGAACAGTTATCAAACTTTGTATAGAAATTCTTTTTCACAGATGAGTAATCACCCACAGATATTTCTGAAAAGACACTGAAAAACACGCAGGCAATTGTTCTTTAAGAAAAATATAGAAACGTAGGGTTTTATGAGAAGGAAATAGAAATACTGGTGGGAAAAAATGTGCTAAATTATGTTTTAAAAAGAATTATGTATTTTCAGAATGTACTTACTAATTAAAAAAAAAGTCACCAGGTTTTTTTTGTAGATCCACTCAGTCATCCTCAGAACTATGAGCCTGGGAATGGATTCTGGACTGACTGGCTTCCCAAGGCCAGGCTGTGCAGGGTTGTCGAAAATGGGCTGTGGGTGGTGCTAATAGCTACTGGGGCCCTACTCTGTGCTATTCAGCTGTTACCACACTGGAGCACCACCACAACCAGGCCACTTCCCGACTTCTTCAGCCAAGGAAATTGCTGAGGTTGACAATGAACTTGCCCAAGGTCACATTGTAATGAGAAGCAAAACCTCGACAGTGACCTAGGACATCTGACTCCTTAGTCCATTCTCTTCTCAAAAGCATGATTTCCTTGGATAGTAATAAATAAACAATTTCACTAGTAATCTTAAAATAAAACTTCTAAACACTTTTGAGTATTGCATTACAAGCCTAAAAAGTGAAGTATATTTTACTAATCACAAACTTGACCTGTAAAGTAATGTGACTGTCTTGGCAAATGCATATGTGTGTGTGTGTGTGTGTGTGTGTGTGTATGTGTGTGTGTGTGTGTGTGTGTGTGTGTGTGTGTGGGGGTGGGGGGACAGAAGAGAGAGGGAACATATTGATACATACACATATACATGTATTATTGAGGTATAAAATTAACATATTTTAAAGATACACTTCTGGATTGTTGGCAAAGGTGCATACACCATGGAATCACTACCACAATTAAAATATAGAACATTCCTATAACCCCAGTCAATTCCATTTTTCTCATTTCCAATACATCCTTCCACTCCCACAGGCAAATACTGTTCTTATTTCTGTCACCATAACTTAGTTCTTCCTGTTTCAGAACTCTGTTTAATGGAATTCGTACCCATATTTGTGTGTGTGTGTGTGTGTGTGTGTGTGTCGTGTTCCTGTGCTCAATATCATGTTTTTGAGATTCATTCACGTTGATGTGTGCATCAGTAGTTTTCTTGTTCAAGGCTGAGCACTGTCGTGTGGCAAAAATATACCACCGCTAGTTTATCCAGGCACCTTCCCATGAGCATCGGGTTGTCCCCGTTTTTCGGCTATCATGAATAAAGTTGCCATAACAATTCTAGCATAAGTCTTGTTGTGCACTTATTTTTATTTCTTTTTGATGAACACCTATCTGTAGAATTGGTGGCTCTTTTAATATGCATGTTTAACTTTTAGATTCTGCCAAATGGTTGGCTTAAGTGGCTGTACCATTTTAAACTCCCACTAGGAGTGTGTGAGAATTCAGGTTGCTTCAAATACTCACCAGTATGTGGTATTTTCAGTCTTTTTAATTATAGCTATTCCAGTGGGTGTAAAATGCTATCTCTTAGAGGTTTTATTTTGCATTTTCCTGATGACTAATGCCTCTTTTTATGATCTCATTAGCCATTCATATATTTTCTTTCTGTGTAGTCCTTCTTCACATATTTGGCCATTTTAAAAAATGGGTTATTATTGAGTTGTAGGAGTTGTTTATATATTTTAGACACAAGGATTTTTTATATGTATTGTGTGTGTTATATGTATTAGGAGAAAACTAATTTTCTCCTAATCTGTGTCTTCTCTTATTTATTGCTTAATGATGTCTTTGAAAGTGGAAAGTTCTAATCTTGATAATGTCTAGTTACCTATTTTCTTTCATGGTTAGTGTTTCTGTGTTCTCAGAAATCTTTACCAATCTTAAGGTTGCAAAGATATTTTCCTGTATTTTCTGCTAGACACTCCATAGTTTTAGTTTGTACATTTAGATCTGTGTTCTATGTCAAATCAATTTTTGTATGTGGTATGAGGTACGGATAAAGGTTGACTTTTCTGCATACATATCTTCAGTTGTTCCCTCACAATTTGTTGAAAAACTAGTGTCTTACTGCGTGTTCATTGTTCCTTTGTTGCAAATCTATTGGCTATATATTTGTGGATCTATTTCTAGACTCTCTATTACACTCCACTGATCTTATTTTTTCTTATGTCTATACCTATTGATTACTGCAGCTTTATAGTGAATTTTGAAGTTAGGTAATGTAAGGATTTCAACTTTGTTCTGCATTTCAAGATTATTTTGATGTTTCTAGATATTTTGTTGTTTCATAGACATTTTAGGATCACCTTCCTGATTTCTTTGAGAAGGCCTACTGAGATTTTATTTGGTTTGGTGTTGAATCTATTGGTGAATTTGAGGAAGACTGAAATCTTAATAAAACTGAGTATTATAATCTTTGAGCTGGTGTCTCTTTATTTAGGTCTTGTTTAATTTCTCTCAGTTACGCTGTATAATTTTTAGTACAGAGGTCTTGCAATATTTTGGTTATATTTAGCTTTTATGCTATTGTAAATGATGTTTTTAAATTCCTTTTTTCAATTGTTTGTTGTTGATATGTAGAAATACAATCAGTTCTAGTAAGTTGATCTTATATCCTGTGACTTTGAATTTCACTTATTAGTTCCTTTTTTTAAAGATTCCATAAGACTTTTCTGTCCCCAAATAAAGATAGTTTTAATTCTCCCTCCCTGATTTGTATAGCTGGTGTTCTATTTTCTTGTGTTAATACAGTGGAAGAGCCACCAGGAATGTTGAATAGAAGTGTGGAGGGCAGACATCACTGGCTTATTTCTCCATTTTATATCTATATAACTATGATGCTAATTGTAGGTTGTTAGTACTTGCTCTTTATCAGATTGAGAAATTTGCATTTATTTCTAGTTTGCTGAGAGTTCTACTATATATAGGTTTTTATATTTTATAGTTTTCTTACTATTACCTGTGTATTGAAGGGAGTTTAGCTCCTTGGTGCTAGATCCTGACTCCAATCCTTTGAGCTGCCTGGAAACATGGCAGGGGAGGCTGTGAATTTCCCCCGAGTCAGTTTCCTCGTGTGTTACTGGGAAATGTACACAAAGACCTCTCCTACTGACTGACACAGAGTAAGCACTCCGTAAATGTTAGCTATTCTCTTGCTATTATCACATTTATGGAAAGATGGGGTTTGTATTTTAACAGCATGAAGAACACTTAATGCTGAACACTGAGAACGTTAACCCTCTCTGCCACGGTCAGCTTTCAATGCAGGGTATAACCACTCATTTATTGGGAGCATCTCACAGATACCCAGAATGAACCTACTGTTTCATATCCCACTCTTCTCTCTTTAAAAGTTTAAGTAGATCTGTATGATCCCTGAGAAACTAGCTTTAAGATGAAAATCTAGAGTTGTTCTGTAGCTTGGAAAACTGGTGCATGGTCTGTTTTATTCCACTGGCTCCTAGGGTTCAGGTATTAACATAAATACAGCCCATTAACACTTGTTCCTCTCTGTCAGGACATAAATTAAGTCTGCAGGTGTTCCATGAAGCTGTACCCTTGGTACTAATTAAGCCTTGATAATTAGGTTTGTTAAATTCAGGACTTTAAGCTTATATTTCCTCTTTGGGTTACCAACACGGCGATGCGCACCTCAGAAACCCTCCCCCAGCCTTTTTATTCCTGCAGAGCACTCTGCTGCTCTCTCTCCATTTTAATTTGTTCATTCGCTTATTTCTTTATTACTGATTGAGAAGGAGAAAGAGAGAGAGAGAGATTTGTTGTTCCACTTATTGAAGCATTCATTTGTCGATTCTTGTATGTGCCCAGACCTGGGTTCAAACCCGCAACCTTAGAGCATCAGGATGATGCTCCAACTAACTGAGCTACACAGCCAGGGCCTATTTATTTAGTTTTTAAATGAAAGATCCACTAACAAACCCTTCACCATTTTGCCAGTGAGGGGTATAAACCTTGGAGGAGATCTGCACTCTTGTTAACGACGAGATTAAAGTCTGGTCTTCTCCTGATTCGTGTCGGCAACACCGAAGGGGAAAGCCCCCAGCCTGGTCCCCCCGTGTACTGAACATGCCCAAATCGCGCCTCCACCCCAACGACTGTCTCTCAAGGACGCATGTTATTGTCGTAAAAAACTATGCATGTAATCCGCTCAGCCCCTGAGTAATTTGTATTTTTTCTCCTTAAATAGGAGACATTTTGTTATTAGGAAAGTAATATTTTAAAATGAAGAGATGCTCTCTAGCTCTCAAGAAAATCCCAGCCATTCCTATTCTCACTGGAGTTTTTGAACAGGCATCTTTATTTGGAGGACCAGGAGGGTGTTCTGTGGCTGTCAGGTTATCTGCAACCAGCACACAGACCACAAAATCATCTAATCAAAATAGATTTTCTCTCCAGTTCATCTTTCCTCTTTGGTTGCTTTATAAATCTGTTACTCATCAGATCCTATGTTTGGTGAATGCCATTTTTCATTTTGAATAAATGGAATCATAAAAACAACTCTATTAGTGCTGCTTTCAATAATATTCATGGTGCTCGTACTAACTTAATAGCCTCTCTTCTTTTATTTGAAGGATATTAAATAAAATTACACTTTTAATCAGAAGCATTTTTCTTTAACAGAGAACAGTTTATACTGCGGGAGATTGCTGTAATAGAAATCCGTTTTATGTTTTCTTTAGCATTCGCACCCCAAGAGGACCAGTGGTTAACCTCCCTAGAAGAGTTCCGGTTTTCGCAAACGTTCCTATTTTACAGTTTCAAAGAACTCATTCCTTAGAGTGGGGCACCCCTGTCTTTTCAGATCCAACCCCTCTCTTAGAGTTTATTTACATCTAGAAGCTCCAAATTTCTCCTTCAAGCCTGGGCTTCAGAGTCCAAAGTGCAAGACTCATGTCCCTTCCCCTGATGACTGCAGAGAGGAAGGAGACACAGTGGTGAAGAGATGGACTTGGAAGGAAAGGGTTCAGCAACGATCCAAAGGCTCACCTTTGTTTTGCTGAATGTGGGAGTGCAAATGATCAGAGGATATGTTTTTGCAAGGACAGACTATTTCATGAAAGTTCTAGAATGTAACACATTATGGAATATCTTTAGAGAGCCCTACTTAAATAGGAACAGGGAATGTTTGTTTGGATTATTCTTTTTTCTCCTTCTTCCCTCTTCTCCTTCTGTTCTTCATTTTCTCTTTGTTCTGCCCCCACCCTGCCCCCAAACTAGCTGGTAGTCGGTGTTCTAAGCCCCAGTGTACAATCAAATGCTGTCACTGCTCCGTGCAATGAAGGGGTGACAGGAATTCCCACAAGCATCACCCACAAATCTGAGTGGCGTAAGCAAGCAGTGCCCCTCACTGTGGGGAGGCAGGAGATGAGGGAGCGGGAAATCCTCTTGGTGTAGACCTACGTGTTTGCCACCAGTTTCAGGGTAGGCCGGCAGTTTGTACCTCCTACGGCAAACACCTGAGATGTTTCTCTTCTTGAAAATCAGATGGTCTGGGAGCACACGCAGTTACCAGTTACGTCTGAAGCACTCTTATACGCTGCACCGTGTCAACAACTTAGCCTTGTTACTTGGCAATGAAACCCCACCACGGCCCTTTGTATCTGTGTCGGAGCTGCTTCTGCAGCGCATAATTGATATTGCAGGGAGGAAAAGTGCTCCGAGTAATATTATTCACCAAGTGAAGAGTCACCACTGATTAATTACCTCAAGGACGAGGGGACGGCGACTTTTTCTCTTCACATTGGAAGCCTCTTGCACCCCACAGCTCCATGTGGGGCAGGGAGGGACGGCAAGGTCAA
Source organism: Artibeus jamaicensis (assembly GCF_021234435.1). Taxonomy (NCBI): domain Eukaryota; kingdom Metazoa; phylum Chordata; class Mammalia; order Chiroptera; family Phyllostomidae; genus Artibeus; species Artibeus jamaicensis. Next base: position 10,177,555 of record NW_026521842.1, on the reverse strand, counting down.
GAGGTGGGTGAAGAGCAGGGGTCAAGGCATTTCAGAATGTCAGGCAGCTTGTTCGCCTGCAGCGTATCAGGCCTTCCCCAGTGACTGCAGCGGGGGCTTGGGCCAGAGCTACACCCCAGCACAAAATCTGACACCAGCTTCCAAATGCTCTCTCTTGCTCTCTTGGGCTGTGACCCACATGCCATGGCTAAGCCATCAGGCCAGGCTCTGCAGGGACTACAAGACCAAAGCAACTCAGTATTTCCTGCTCAGTGAAAAAGGCCAGTGCTTTGCTTAGTGGGAATCTACTTTCCCACCCACTGCCTTCTAAGAATGAAAGCAAATCTGTTGTGCTTTTTTCCCCCTCCAGTCTCAGCCTTCATTTGCATGGTTGTTTTTTCCCCTCCATCTAATTTTAGCTTCCCGACTGAAGAATGAGGGAAAAGTGAGTAAGGACTGGACGAATTTCTCCCAGTGCCTTGCAAAGCAGGAGTCCCTGCTGGGTCAGGGCTCACAGTCCCACAGCTGCCCTTCGGGACTTACCAGGAGACCTCACTGTGGGCACACGGGCACATAGCTTCTCCAGCTGCATCTCCTCCTTCCTAAAAGAAAGAGCGTGGGCAGGTCACCTGCAAGTTCCTTTCTAGTGTTGTCAGGTGAAGGGCATTTGTAACATAATTTGTCTAGTGTGATCATTGTTCATTCAACACTGAGAACTTCACTGTGTGCAGGAAGAGATGCTGGGGAGGCCAGATGAATAAGACGGCATGGGGGGACTTGGAATGCAGTGCAAAGAGGATCTATAAAGCCTGCTGGTGTGGTACAAAACAGGTCAGGCACTAGTGCTAACCAAGGGCCGAGAGAGATCAGCTCCAACCAGAGAGCTCTACCCCTCAAGCAGGTGCACAGAAAAGAAGCTCTGTGGGAATTTCTAACCTGCTGCATTAGCTTTTGAGGAATGAGGGGAGGGAAAAAAGATCAATAGTGACCAACAGTAGTATTTTTTTAGTTATTGAAGGTTTTTGGTTTTTTATAGATGATACTTGATTCCAGAAGCTTGATGTTTACAAAATGTAAGCCTATGAGGAACGGTTTATTGGTTGCTTTTCTGGCTTTATGTTTCCCTTCTCTGCTTCTCCTTCAACCCCAGCAGCGGGAGGCCACAGTACTGTCCATCTCACTGGTGCATCTGAGTTTCAGAGACACTAAAATGCAGCATGCGGGCTTAGCATGCCACCTGGACGGTGGTTATTAGCCAATAATTACTCCAAAAATGCCTAAACCTATAAGTTTCTTGCTATTACTATTGATGCATGCACAGATTTATCCAACACGCCAGCTCTGTGTTTCACGCAGTTGTTAATTCAGTGAAACCTTTGTGGAAGCTGGGGAAGTGACAAGGGACCCCCAGAGTCTGACCTGGTTCAATCCCTGCCTCACTCTTTATTATTCACTTTTCAGAGCTCACCTACTTTAACTGCAAAATGAGCTCGATAGTAACCAGGATGCTGAGATTCGGGATAACCTAAAGTTATAACTGTTAGTATCTGCCATGTCCTGCCTTGGGTTCCTGTGATGGTGCTGGGCCCTGGGGAGTGTTCCATTTAGTTCTCAGAGCTCTGCGGTACTAGTGTTACTATTCTCACTTTACAAAGAGGGCCCTGCGGATGCAACATAGGCCACACAGCTGATGAGTGGAGATTCTCCGAGCTTGGCAAATGGTTAAAACACATAAGCTATAACCATTATATCAACAGGACACTTTAATCCTATTGGTCAACATTTTCTCTTTCCTAAAAGTAGGGACCAGGGAAAACCTTTCTGTAGAAAATTGTCATTAGACTGGTAACAGACACAAAGTCAAACTATTGCTATGACTTTTCTTTAAAGCACAAGTCGCGAATGTCGTTTTAGATGATCTTGTAAATGGCCTTCCTGGGTAGGTTATGAAAAAACCACATGTTTCTTTCATCAAGTTCAGCCTTCCTCACAGGTGTCTGTGCTCTGATTAGAATGACCATGTAATTAATCATTCAAACTCAGATTCGTTTGAGAAAGGAAGGGGGCAGGTAATTATACTGGGACAATGGGCATAAATCAGGACATCTTGTCACCCTAACTATCACCCTCTACTTGCTGCTTTCTAAAATTCTGGGACCTTTTCATCTGGCCATTTTGTCTTCCTTGGGATCCGTGTCACTTAATTCTTAATTTAGTGGAGAAAGGAAATAACTGTCTTTTTCTCCTTTTAAAAAATTAATTTGTTTTTTTTGGTATTACCTCTCTTTTCTGTTAGATGTTCTCATTGGTTCTCTGTATTCCAACTTCTCATTTTCCCCCTACCTCCCAATATAGCACCTCATTCTAGAATGTTATTGCAACTACATAAGATATAGTGTAATTCTTTTTTTTTTTGCTTGCTTGTTTTAACTGGAAGTATGAATCTTTGAGACTTTTGTTTTGGGGCTCAACTTCAGAATACCATGCAAGGAGGTCTTCAGTGGCTGTAGCCCAGGACTGACCCTGTGTAAGGGACCGCACTCCTGGGCTCCAAGCCCCTGCTCCTGACATGAAGCTGATGGCAGGCTCCCAGAGAAAAGACAAATCACATGCTAATTCCACACATTATTTGCTTCCAACTTGAAAAAAATCTAGGAGAGGGAGTTCTGCTCTAAAAAAGAAAAGAAAGTAAGAAATCTACCTTGTTTTGCCGTGTATAATTTGCACCCACATTTCTGGCCCAAACTTTCAGGAAAAAAATATTTCATTTTAATTTTTTGATCCAATTATTTATTTATTTATTTATATTTAGATACTTGTTTGTATTATAAAGGGTATTATTTTGCATATGGATATTGTTACTGGTTTCTAGAGTTACCCTTTTAATGCATAAGCATAAATAAAAGAATAAAAACCATTTATGTAGATACAGAATTAGTACTACCCATGTATAATGTGGGTCCTTATTTTTCCCTCAAAAATTTAGGCAAAAAAACTGTATGTTATATACAGCAAAATTTAGTAAATCAAATGACTGCTGGTGGCCCCCTTAAAGAATGTTTCCTTTCATAAAAGGATGAGCCAAGAGCTTAAAGATGTGAGCCATCTTTAAGAATAGCATCCTATTTATGAAATTCATTTTTAAAAGAATTTCTTAAGGAGATGGGTCAAGGACCTCTCAATTTTAAATGTTAGTTGTGTAGGGGAGTAAAAAGCTTTCTTCAACCTTCTTAGGGTCCCTGGCGGGGTCTGCACGTTAAACTGACGAAGACAGATTAATGGGAGAAAAGCATATGGATTTATTGCACATACGTTCTATGTGATGTGGAGCCTTCATAAGGAAATGGAGACCTGAACAAAAGGTGGGCACGCGTGGGTCCACGCAGGGTTTGATGAAGAGTGGGCAGCTGAGGAGGAATATGGGCAGAGTAGGTGCAGTAAACTAGGGGACCCTTAGGATTTTCCTCCGGAGTCTCTTTGTCTTCAGAAACAAAGATGTTTCTTTTCTAGGGGCACAGGGAGAGCCCCTCTAATGTGAGAGTTTCATGAGAAGGGGGGTGGAGTCAGAACGACTTTCCTATTTTGCCGTTTCCTCAAACCCCTTGCACTTGAAATACTTAGTGTGCCCTGGTGCCGTATTTTGGGGCAGCTTGTTCTGAACCGCATCAGTTGCGTCAAACACATTTCCACCAAAACTGACAAAGTGTGGCCCAGATGATTAGTGTTGGACCACCCCCTGCATCTCATCTATCCCAGACTCCTCTTCTAATATAGTTAAGTAACTAAAGTCTCCAAGGTAGAGAAAGGAGGAATAGCTCTGTGCTGGGAACTTAGTAGTGACTCAATAAATGTTTGTGGAAATGGTGGATGGGCAAGTGAATGAATGAATGATGTAGACTATAGTATCCCTGTCTCTGTATCCTTGGTTCCTGGCCCAGGGCAGAGTCAGGAGTCTGAGAATGATGACTCCTTATACCAAAGAGTTATTCCTCAGGGAAGCTTCAGCCATCTAGGGACAGCTAGAGTGATAGCAAGCCACCAGCGAGGTGAATTGCATCCTGGTGACTTTTTAGCACAGTTATTCTGTCTCCACTAGAGAGGAGTGGGAGGAACGCTGAATTTAGCTCCAGAGAAAACCCTCTTGGCCTTGACTGAGGTGCTGTGTTACTGGGCAAAGCTAGCCCAGCGGGAAGGGTTCTTTGATATGTGGATATGGCCTGATAAGGATTTCCTGCACTTCTCCCCACCCAGAAGCTGGCATTCTCTCTCCAGGGAGAGTGTCCAGGCCCCTCCTATCCGGGAGCCCTACTGTGGGGTATCTTGCTTTTTGCATCCCTTCAGCTGTCCTCTGCAAAGCCAGGCCCCAGTTGCCATTCGGTCCACTGCTTCTGAAGAGAAATAGATACATACCCATGTTTTAGGGGGTGAGGGGAGAACCTGGAGAAATAAAGAGCTCAGAACCTTCTGGTCAGCCTCTGGGCAGGCAGAGGTTTCCTGTGGCTCCTCCAGGTTTGTGGAGCTATGCAGGGAACTTACTCCATCATCTATGGGAGTGCACCTACTTTAACCTCCCAAAGTCCTTCAGCTCTTCTGTGACAAGGTCTCCTGACCCCGTGTCAGGTGGAATAACAGGTCGGCTTCTGGATTGCATAATGCTCTCATTCGTGTGTGTGTGTGTGTGTGTGTGTGAATAAACAAGTACACAAATAAGCTATTTGCAGGTGGTAAAAACTGCTATTTAGGAAATAAAACTGGGCAAGTTGATAGAGGGAGGTGGGTGTTGTTGCAGACGGGGTCTAGAGGGCTCCTCTGAGCAGGCTCCCTTGAACTAGGGCGAGAATGAAATGGAGCCCATCTGAGGAAGGCGGGAGAAACTATGGCAGGACAGGGGCTGTGGGTTGGGACCCCCGTGAACACAGGAGAAAGGAGAGGAAGCCGGGGGCCGCTCATGCACAGCTCTGGAGGCTTTGGGAAGGAATTTAGAGTTGATTCCTAGCATCCAGCTGTTTGGATCAAGCCTGGTATGCTAACACTGTGACATTTGCCCCACCCACACTGCAATGCAAGTAGGCCTTGTAATCTCCAGTGCCCCAAAGCTCAAAGCACCACTAAGGCCACGCTAGTGCCAGCTCTGCTATTTACAAACAAGCACGCTTTTGTGTCCCTTTTACCACGTGGTTATTCAGTACGGCCCACAGTGAGAGATGGGCACTTGTGCGTGTCAAGATGCCCAGGGCGAGGGTGCTGAAAAGCCAGATCCCCTTTGGTGAGAGTGGCCTTCAGGGCTCGTATACTCTCTGTTCAGCTGTTAAGATTATTATTAAACTTTATGGCCCATAAACCCCACGGAAACAAGGAAAGTGAACATCCATGCTATTACGAGAGTGTCAAAACAGGAGCCATATTTCACGGCCAGAAAGGTAGCCACTGTTGTCCTCCTGCGAGTCCTGAGTGCTTTCTGGCTGGTTCATCCCCTCTTTAGTGTCTACGTGAAACCTGCTTTTCAGTGCTGAGGCTTTTCTGGAAGTGAAATTCTTCTGAGGTGAAAGTCCCCTTTCAGAAACCTCATCACAAGTTCCTTTTTCTGAAAGGATGTGATCTTGACATTCATCAGCCTCTGTGCCTGTCCCTCCAATGTAGTTCTTACCAAGAGCATGTAGTTCATTCTCCAAACAAAACTGCATGCAACCCATTTTGAATGAGGCACGTGGATCGTTCCACGTATCAGCTTTGCCCACATCCGAAGAGCCAGGAGAACAGGAGCATGAGGAGGCTGGTGACTGTCTAGGAATAATGACACCTACTGCTGGTCACACGGAGCCTGGCATGTGTATCTCCAAGGTACTGGTTTGGCAAGATGAGATATCAAACTACTATTAATGTTATTTCTTTCTGAGGTTTTATCTTCCCTCCAAGGTTCTACAAGAATGAAATTCAACCTACGTTTTATATTAGAATCAAAATTTGCAGTGCATGGTTACATTTGATTTAATTGCCTAAGAAATCCAGATATCAATCATTTATGTTTTCTTTTTTCCTTACTGGTTTATTGATTGGTTTGTTTGTATTTAAATAAGTATGGGAGTCCTTAGTTTTGTTTCAGATGTTCTTCTAGCCTCCTTCCACGATCACCTTTCTTCACCTCTTTGAGGTCAGGCATACAAGGCCTGTCCATGTCCTGTGAAAAATGGAGACGTTTATTGAAGAAGACACAAGATACAAGAAACATTGTACACAGGACAATGACACTTCAGTCCCCTTCAGAGTAGGCGCCTTAGGACCTCACACACTTCTCCCAGTCACCATCACCTGCCCCATCACATTTTCCTGAATCTCATCGATGGTCTGAAATGTCTTCCCTTTCAAAGGTGATTTTAGTTTTGGGAAAAGCCAGAAGTTGCAGGGCACCAAATCTGGGCTGGAGGAAGGCTGAGTCCCCTGGGTGACTTGATATTTTACCAAAAAACTCTGCACAAGATGTGATGCATGAGTGGGCACATTGTCATGACGAAGCTGCCAATCACCAGTTGCCCATAGCTGCAACCTTCTGGATCATCCAAATAGCTTCTGTGGAGGAATGTTCAAGTTTATCACAAAATTTGATGCAGTTTTGTTGTTCTACTCAGTCATTTTGCATGTGATGGCCACACAGTACAGGTGCTCATTCAACAGTGTCTACCACCCCCACTGACTAGCACAGTGAAGTCATCATTGTTCACGCATGTGCATTCTGGTCCACTCTCCTTGGCTGCCAGGTTACATCTATGTCACACAAGCTGTTCTCTTATATTAACAATGGTTGGACTTTTTCTGGACAGAACTTGTAGATGGGGAGATTTAAAAGCCAGAGCGTGGTGATTCATTATGCCTAACGATATGATCACCGACATACTGGTGAGATGGGCCTTTCCTTCCTCATCCAGGGTCTCTGAGGGATTAAAATAAACAAGGCTCTCTGCCAGCTTCTTCTGGGCTTGTAGTTTGAGCGAGAAATAAGCTTTTGCTGTGCTGAGTCTCTGAGCTGGGAGAGCAGTTCCTTACTGCAGCAGAACCTCATCTCTCCGTACTGGACCCAAGTGCATTTACTGTTAGTGCAGTGTATTGAGGTCTTTCATGTTCAGAACAACATTGATGATTTTCATTCAAAATACTTTACCCATCACAACTACCTTAATCCCCGATGGGAGCATGTTCCCATGTCACTGCATGGCTGACCTTTACAATAAATCATGAATTTGTAAAACATATATTCATACTATTCTATCAGGCATGAGAACTCATCTTTTCTATTCCTTGATGGCCTTGCTTCATGTACTCCAGCCTTTTGTGCAGACACAAAAGTGCCAGAAACAACACTGGTTGAAAGATAAAGAAGTAGGAAGAGTTATAAAGAGAGAAATGGGCAACTCCTCTGGCAATTTAACAAAATAGGAGTCCTTGGAACGTTTCTCCCCAAGTGCAGTGTTGCAAGAAATGCTACAGCACCAATTGTTCTCAAGCTCATTGTGTGCAAGAACCACCCGGATGGAGCTTATTAGACATGAAGCTAACCAGTCCCCACCTCCGGGGATTCGGATTCAGCACAGAAGGAGAGTGGGAAATCTAAGCTATGAACAAGCAACCCAGATGGGTCTGTGGAACTCACACCAGAGAACACTGGACATAGTAGTAGTTGACTTCTAGTGTCAAAAACCATCTAGATACTGAATCCAATATGGTCTTTATTAGCTATGTTATTGTGGGCAAGTTTTTCAATGTCTTTGAGCCTCAGTTTCCTCATCTGTAAGTGAAGATGACCCCATTACTAATTGCTGGCACAGAGTCAGCACAAAATGTTAGCTCTTATTTGTTTAAACCAAGCAGAGCCTCAAGTGGTTTTAAGCCTTTTCTATTATTAACAGTGGTGATAATGGTGATATTAATTGAAGACCCATGTGCACCAGGGACTGTGCTACAGATTTTATGTGCATTTGTTTTACTGAGTCCTTGCAACAGCACTGCTGCAAGGGGCTTACTGTTATTTTCTGCATTTTTCGAATAGGTGACAATCTGAGGCTCAGAGAACTTACCTGGGGTCACATAGTTACCAGGGGCAGGGATGGATTGAAGGGTTTTCTTCTGAAACCACTTCTTGCAACTCCCTCAACTGTGCTGTTGGTGATCAGGAAATGCCTGTCTCTCCCATCTTCCTCGGTGCCTTGTGGGAAACAACCAGCAAGACTGTCTCCCCGGCACTGTAATTTAGCATGGCAGTCCAGGGAGAAACATCTTGTGGGATTTTATTTTCTATCATCTTATTTATGCCCCCTTTAATTTTCATTGAAGTTCCCCTCTTTAAGGCCCTTCAGCTCTCATAAAACTTTATGGTCTTGACTAGCCGTTGGGCCATGTAGAATCGATTCCCTAAAACCAACTTCTAGTCAAGTTATGTAATTTGCCAAGACGGGAGGCCGAGACAGTAAGAGGCACAGGCTCTCCCTTAAGAGGTCAGACATATTATCATTGGTTAGATGCCGTATTTTTAAACCACCATCAGCTTGGAAAACACTATCCATTAGCAAGAGATCACAGCAACGAGAAACCTCAAAAGGTCGAACGGTCCATTCTGAGGGCTCCACAAAGAACTTGGCGTCTCAGAAGGGCGATTAGCCTTCTAGCTCTGGGGCTGTCTGAGAGCACGACAGGTCTGATTTTGTGTGTTTTTTTCTTTTGTGAATTAACCCATTGGATTTCAGCTCTAGCTTTTTCTTCCCACAACCAACACCCCCATGTTGTATCCTGCCAGAATGGATTTTGTTTGTGGTCACAGAATTGCTGTAGCCAAGGTGTTGTAAGGGTGCCCAAGACCCTGAAGCTCGGGGGAGAGGACTTGTGACTATTCTCCTGACAGGGGTGCTTGTTGCTTCAAGCAGGCAGAGGCCCTGAGCACATCACCAAGCCATTGCCCTCACTTCCTGCCTCACAGCTACACTCCATCTCCCAGCCTCTCCAGTGTTCTGTGTGGCCACGTGACTGAGCCCTAGTCAGTGGAATATCTGTGGAAGGGACGTTGGCCTCTTCTAGGACTGACACATTAACACCTGCCATGCACAACACTCTCTGAGAGAGAAGTAGGACATCAATTGCCTTACCTTACCAGCTTGGAAGCCACACGTTAAAGATGGTGGAGCACAGGATGTAAAGAGCCAGGGCCCCTGAGTCACTGCATGGAGCAAAGCCACCCCACTGATCAGGAATACTAATTTTGGATTTTATGTGAGCAATCAATCTCCCATGGTATCACAGCAACCAGCGTGACCGTAACTAACACACATGCTCATACTGCTATTTTTGACAAGAAAGTGTAGCCAAAAGTTCACTGATATTGCCAGCCCATCTGAGGAGCCTAAGAGATTGAGGCTTGCCAGTCGAATCTGAAAGTGGAATATGAGCCCACCGTTCCGCTCTGGGTACATTATGACCTCACGGCAGTCCTCCCTGGCCATCCTGTCCAAAGTGACTATCCACATTTTCTCTTGTGCTTCATCCCTCTGTGCATTTCATCCCTCTGTTCATCCCTCCTAGCACTTACCATTATCTTATACCATGATCTATTCACCTGTGCATCCTCTCATTGCTTATTTATTGGTTTTGTTGCCCCAAGGGAATAGGGACCTCATCTGTCTTGTTCACTCTTATGTCTTCAGCACTTAGAAAAAAAACCACTAAAATAAATGAGATAGGAATTTGCGTTATTATCTTATAATAAATGTCAAGAGGCTACGCAGGGCTGTGTGATGGCTTCATGTTTATCAGGGACACTTCTAGTTGCTACTTATCCTTAGCTTTCTTTTATGGGTCAAGAAGGCTGCCTGAGCACCAGCCATTTCAGGGGACAGGAAAGAGGAGGGAGAAAAAAGATGGGCGTGTCCTCTCCCGTTAAAGGAGACTTTCCTGAAGGCCCACACAGTGTGTCCCCCTGTATCTTAGATGCAGTAATGAAGCCCGGGAAGTGGAATCTTTCCATTCAAGAGCAGTGTCGTCACAAGTGGTATCTGGCTTTTGCAGCTGCTGTGTAGGGGAAGGAAGACACGTCTGACTCTGAGCTGCCAGAGTCTGGCACTTCGCAGGCAGAGGGAGAAGGCACAGCAGAGTAGAGAGGTGCTGGTAAGTGGTTTGCTGGCAAATTCCACTAACCAGACCTCCCTCCATGAGGAAGATGAGATCTGGATAGGGCTGGTTGTCCAAGGTCAGGTGTGGAACGTCAAAAGATGAGAGCTTGGGATGTAAGATTTCCAATGTGGAGAAGATCTGGGTGGTGACAAGTTCTGGGTCACTGGCCTGAGAGGGGGTGGCTGAACTGTAAGGAATAAGATCTCGAGAACTGAGAAGGTCAGGGAGCGAAGGCTAGGAGATTGGGTGGGTCTACCAGATGGTGGAAGGTTGTATAATAAAGAGAAGATTGAAATTTTATAAGACTCCTCACGTAAGTAAATTCACAAATCAGTAAAAGAATGCACTAGCTGTTCTGACGTTTATTACGGTAGACATGTGCAGTGGGGACTGAGCGGCAGCTCGGGGTCCTGTTGCGATTAAAAAATGGCTCTCCAGTGTTCTTCATGCCCCTCCCATTATACCCAAAACCAAACTGAGATTCCCTGGGCTTGTACAGGTGAGAGGGTTTCCTTTACATAACCATTCCAGACCCTCAGCATGGAACCTAGTTACCTGGACTTCATCTTGGCCGGTTGAGTTCACAAGAACCCAATGTTGTATATCTGCAATTCAAAAGACCCCTTTTGTGAGAGGCTAGGTTGTTTATTGTTCTCTAGAGCATTTGTTAGCCGGTGAGGGTTGCCCCCGAGCTAGGACCTTAGGAGGTTAGCCCGAATGTCATAGGGGGCGTTTTAAGATAGATAGTGACCCAGTGCTGCTGCTGGTTCCTGTTAGCAGAGGAACCAATGATGTATCTATCATTCATCCGCTTGGAAGACAAACCGCGCGCCCACCCTTTGGGGAAGGTGCCGGTCTGCGACTCTCCCCGACCAAAACAATTCTTTAAAAAAAATCTCTTCACAAGCTGACATCCCATTGTCTGCCTTGATCAAACATGTGCTTATTGGAATAATTTCGAAAAGGAACTTGGTATGGTTCACAATTGTATACAACTCTCAAATCTTCCACTTCCGATTTTTAATCTCTGTCACCCTGGCTTTATAACAAGATGAACACTTCAGGAAGAAGAATGGGAGAAGTCTGAATTTTAATTTGCTATTTCTTCACACACACAAAACACCCTGAGCTCAATCAATGCCCAGAAATGAAGGCCAATAGATAATGATAGCAGGACCCCATATTTCCCACCTATTGTTTCAGACTCTAATTAGGAAAAGGGAATTCGGGAGCATTGTCCTCTCCCAGCGTGCAGACACGATGTTATCACCGTGTTTACAGGGCTGGTCGGAGTGCCGGCCGGTGTCCCCCCGCGTGGATGGCCCTCCGTCCTGATAAAACAATGCCCCTCGCAGCATCCGAAATACACTGGCGAGGAAGGCCTTCTGCTGACGGCAGGGAGGAAGCGACATGTTAACAAACATGTTTGCAGGCCAGGAAGTTTTAATCAGTTCTTTCTACCACAGGAGGCATGATGGATGGGGGCCCTGTTTCAGAGGGGGTTCCTTTAGATAAAACAATAATACCAAACTCTCAAGAACCTCGTTCGACAGCAGAAAGCTGTGATTAATCCTCCAAAAGTCAAACATGGGAAGACTGGCAAGATGAGATTATTTGCTGAGTATAATTAGCCACAATTATCACTGAAAGGAATTTGAGGACGGGGTGTGGAATTCTACTCATAAGGGAAAAATACTCTGTGAAGGAGCCTTATGAGTAGGGTAACCTTATAATTTACTATTTAGTCAATCTTGGTGATTTTATAAAGTAAAAGGAGACACTAAAAATAATTATTCCAGGACAGCAGGCATAAATTAGGATTGTCTCGGACCAGAAGGGGTGAATGTTCACTCTGCCTATGAACAAGGAGACAAGTACCATCATAATATCCACACCTTTGAAAAGAGCCAAAGTGCTCACATCTGGGATAGACTCTAAACTAAATCTCTGGTAGATTCTGAGAAAGTATGTCCAATTGTAACAATTCAGAGTCAAGAAAATAGTTTTCCCTTTCCCACTGTGTGGAGCTGCCAGTGTTGGATGCTTTCTATTGAAGCTGGAAGAAAAATTCACCCCAACGCAGCTTAACTAACTGAAAAATATAGATTGTGGCAAGGAGATCAGGTAAAGCTTGATCTAGGGGCCTACTGATCAGGACCTGGTTTCCCTCTTGTCATCCCTTGGTTTTATTTCCTGGCACCATTTCTTAATTAAGAAAGGCCATATTGTGCAATGTTAATGATAGCCCTAAAATCGAACAAAGAATATACATAGATCAAGAAATACTGAGAACATAGTGGGATCATATACCCACTTCCTATTTTTCTTTTCTAAAGAGCCCTTTCTCTGTGTGTGCCTACAAAACCTCCCTCGTCTTTGGCTTCCTCTTCTGTTGAGTCCCCCGATGGTCATTTCTGGCAGGGAGAGAGTCAGGCTCGGTCATTCTCTGTTGCAGGGCCCAAGTCTTTGTGTCTGTTATGAACGTGTTCAGAGACCCCTACAAGGCCAGGCTGGCTTCTATGAAGACTTCTTTCCTTCCACAATGAGCTATAGTATGCTGGCTGATGTTTTGGGTACTTCAGGCAGTGTTGTTACAGTATTATTAGTTTTATTACTAGTGATCGTAACAGCTAATGCTGATTGAGGTCTACGGCATCAGCTCCTCCATGAACATAGGCCATATGCCATTGTATCCACAGGCCCTAGGGAACCTTCCTCTCGCTATCCCCATTTTAGAGATTAAGAAATTAGCGCCCAGACATGCCAAGATGCTTGGCGAAGCTCTATGTCACGGAACCTAAACTGGCTTCTCTCCTCCCTTTTTCTGGTCCTACATCATCGGTGCTTCCAGACGCGGCTTTCTTGTTGTCTTCCCAGAGCTGCTGCCACAGGAATCCAGAGGGAAAGTCAATTTTGTGACATGTGGCCAAAAGATTGTAGCTTTCTGATTGGACCCAGGGCAGAAAAAAGATCATTAGTCTAAGGTAGAGACAGTCATGACGATACTTCCTGTGCAAGTTTAAGTTCAGTCCGAGCTATAGCAGCCAAGGGGCTGTTCTTTTTTGTCATTTCCCAAATCAAGAAGCTACCTGAGGCCTCCACTAAGCTCAGCGGTAGAGAAGTAGTAGCAGTGGCATGAATCACAGCAGGAACAGGGACCACAGGGACCAACACGCACTGAGTGATTTCTGTGTGTCTAGACTCTGCGCTGTTTCCTTGTGTGCATTAATTTATATCTTCCCCTCGTCGGTTCTGTGTGGCAGAGGTGCCCTTATTAGCCCACTTTTACAGGTGAGTAAACAGAGGCTCGGGGAAGTGAGACAACTTATCTAGAGAATTTGGATGCAGGCCGTCGACTCCAGAGTCTTTGTGTTTATGCATGTGGCTCCACCGTGTATCATAAGATCATCACTGGGAGATCCTCTTTGAAAGCCATCACTGTCTCCTAACAGCCATCATTCCTTTTACGGGGCTGTAGTTTCTTACACCGGGACTCTGGGGGTACTGTACGAGCCACTATGTTTACAGTCTGGCCTATGCTGTTGATTCTGGTTATGTCTGTGCCCACTCCTAGTCTAAACAATGATTTAGAAACACGGACCCGTGAACACATAGGCATACTTACTGTTTCCCTCCTTCTCATACTCGTAGAAGGGAAGAACTGAGGGGCACCACATCAGTCAGGACAGACTAGGCATGCTGCAGTAACAAACAGCCCCCAATCTCCATGGCTTACAAAGACAAAGAGTAAGTGGTTGTGCACAGTCCAGACTCACCAAGAGCTGGCTCTGTTCTTCATCTTCTCCATTTCCAGATCCAGCATCTCTCCAGGACTCATTCCATGGGGAAAAAGACAAGACAAGCTCTCAAAGCTTCTTCCTAAAATGGACACCTGTCATTTCAGCCCTGTTTCATTGACTCGAGGAAGGGACCTCATCCCTCCTAGACAGGGATATGAAATCTTTGTCTGGAGTGAAGAGTAAATAAATGTCCACAATAATATTGTCTCCTGTGGTTCCGAAGGTGACATTTCTTTTTTACGCCTCTTTCCTACCTTGCTGCCCCGTATCTTAAGGGCATAGGTACCAACAGTTTTTTGAACCCACAGTTCTTACTTTCCCCCAAAGTCTGGATGATCTGTTATCGGCACCCTCACCCCAGCCCTCAGAGTTACTGTTTCCATGTTCCCTGCCCTCATTAAGTGTTAACCCAGATTGAAATGCTCCAAATTTTACTCAGAGTGCAAAGAACACCGAGGTCAGAGGCTTGCCCTGACTTGAATCACATCTTCGAAACCTTCCTTTGTCTTTCAGAGAAAGTAAAGAGTCAGAGATAGAGAAAGTGTGACCTACTTTTTATTATCAGCACCATTTCATCTGCAAAACATGACTTTACTTACTACGCTGAGCGTGAAAATAAAATGTTTTCTGAAAGACCTGGCTTTGGCTGTCATGAGGAAGTCCAGGGACTTGCTCAAAACTCTGATGAACCCTATGAGCAAATGATTGCAATTTTTTAAAACCATTATTGACTTCCAAATTGCTCTCACCATCCACGAATAATATGTGGCACTTTCCTACAAATACGAGCAGCCAGGTAGGACAAAACCAGCTCCCACACTAGCTGTTGGCTTGATATTAAGCTTTGCCAGTCCAATATAGGTCACATTTCCAACCAGATTTTGTGCTTATCTCTACATTACACCTTGTAGCAAGGGGGAAAAAAGAGCTTCTTGACATCTTTTTGAAGAATGGCGCTCTTTAAAAAAACATAAGGGAACTTTTTTTTCAAACACTATAATGAGGGTATTCAAGTCTGCAGGCAAAACAGAGCTGTTTGAAAAGACATTAGCCTCGAAACCGCACTGTGCCAGAATAGATACAGCTACGTCAAAATGCTGCATTTGTTTTGCTGTTACTTTGCAGTGACTAAAATCATTTGCTAATGAAAGTTCTAGCTGACATAATTTCAGCACCTGCCGATGGAGACGAGATGAGTTGGCTGGCCGTGAGAAATACAATAAAATGGGGAAAGTATAATTCTGAAGCATTTAAACTCCTGAATAATAGTGGCAGTAGTTCTTAATATCTTATCACTGGAAGAGAAGGGTAGATTTCTCAAAGAGCTTCCCCAGTCATCGCCTTAATTAAGTCCCGTAATACCTTCGTCCCCGAGACTGTGTAACTTACTCAAATCCTCCTTGTGCTGATGGGACTGGAGCTCAGAGAGGTCACATGGATCCTGGATGTCCGCAGGCCAGGACAGCAGGGAGAGGTTTGCGTTCCCTGGAGGCAGAGTTAGTGGCTCTAATTTCAGTGGGGTACCAGGGAGATGTAGGGGACAACTGCAAGCTGGAAAGCTCGATCTCCAAGACGGTCCTCACTTGTGTCACCAACTGAAGTTTGGGGGGAGCTGGTTCCCAAAACCGCCCTCAGGATGGGTCACGTACTGGGAGGACTCACAGAATGCACCGCACGCTGTTATGGCACAGTTACCGTTTATCACGAGGAAAGGATTCAAGTTCAGATCAGCCGAAGGGAGAGATGCACGAAGGCCGAGCCCACAGAAAGTGGCAGACTCAGAGTGCCCACTGTCCCCTCCCGTAAAGTCAGAACACATCGCTTTCCTGGTGTTGACGTGTGGCACTGAGTCTGGAGCTCAGCACTCGGGGATGCCTGCCTGACGTCAGGGCGCAGAGCTCTTACTGGGGCTTCATCATGTCGTCACGATCGATTGACTGATCGGCAGCTCACTCCTGTAGTGGATTTCAGCCTCCCGGTCAGCCGATCCCAGGTGACACTCTGTCCTCACCTTGCCATATCGTTGGTCTTTCCGGAATGGCCCGTCCCCATTCTAAGACAGTGTGGTTGTGGTCAGTCCCTACCTTAAATTACATCATCAAAACTATATCCAGTAGGACCCAAGGCCTCCAGACTGAAAAGGACACTCCTCTCCACCAGGTACTCTGCATGTATTCAGTGATTTTTTGATTTGGGAAGGCTCTCACAGGCAATGGATTCCAACCTTCTTAGTTATAGAAGCGGAAGCTGAGCCCCACAGGTCTGGCCCAGGCCAGAAAGCTGATGAGGAACAGCTGGAGCTGGACCTTGGGCGTCACAGTGCCAGGCACCGTCACTAAGCAAATGGCCTATTTTCAATGAGGGCATGTTAATTGTATGAAAAGCAAGAACCTAAAACTAAGGTTTTATTTGGCTACAGATATTAAAACCTGTGGAGAAAAAAGATTCCACATCCAGGAGTCAGAATTCTCTTTGTTTGCTTTCCTCTCCTTATGGCTGCACCCCACTAAAATAACATCACCGTCATCATCATCACCATCATCATCATCATCGTCATTATCATCGTCATCATCATCATTTCTAGCCCAGGCCATTCCAGAAATAGAGTGGTCATTTTCCTTTCCACGAGTCCTTGATCTATCCTGCTATTTTTTGAACCTACCTTTCTTAATACCTAGTTTATATAGCAACTGTTTCAGAAATAACTTTGGAAATTCCATATATATATATGTAAATTTCAACTCACAATGTGATAGCAGCTTTTATCTGGAAACCTTCTGAAAGAGGGCACCGTGTCCCTGTTCTGTGAATCAAGTGCATTGCTTTTTCTTATTGGAGAAAACCAGTCAGGTGAACTTTATTCTTCCAGCGTAATTAGTTTTTACCTTCTTCAGAAATGTCAGAGAGAGGATTCGGGGCGTTCATAAGCGGTGGCCTGGGCTGACGGGGAGGAGTTACGAGTCCACACACAAGACTCCGGGCAGAGGAGGGGCGGGCCAGGCCAGGACGTCCGAGGGACCCGCCTGCAAGGGCTGTGAAGCCGGCTCCGTGACCCCATGCCTTGTGAAAGGCTTTTGACCTGAAGCTAAGAATTCACAAGCATCTTAGCAAGGAGCTTTGGAATGTGGTTAGACGAAGTTTGTAACATTTTAAGATGAGCAGTAGTTTTGGGGTTTTTTTTTAAGTTTGCTTTTTGGGCCATTGCTTTTGAAAGTTTGTTTAAAAAATAGAATTTGCTGTCATCATTTCTATCAAGAAAGATGCACTGGTAAATCAAGACAATGACATAATGGATGGAATCCACACTTTGGTCAGAATATCTCACTGAAAACTTGTGTCTGCCGCACGCTAATTGACTGTCCTTGAGTGAAATCCTGAGACTGTCTGCAATCCGGATTTCTCATCTGTGTGATCTTTCCATGGTCGTTAGGAAGGTGGCAAGGCAGATGCTGGTAAAATACACACCACAGTCTTTTTACACATTTAGAAAGTATTAATTTCTACCCTAATTATTATTCATCCAACCTTTATTTATTGGTTTCTATGTGTATGCATAGCCTTTATTGAACTTACAATATGGTCATTCCGTAAGGTTTGTTATATGATGTCACCTGCTCGTGTTCTTATAATAGTTTACCTCTTTTAGATCATTTGCTGCAATGTGTTTCTTCTCTCATTTTTGATGTTTTATCATGTATGCTGTTACAGTCACCACATTTTCCCCCCTGTGGCCCGCCTCCACCCATCCTGACCCCCAGCTCCACAGTCCATCCCCACACTGTGGTCCTCCACTGCGGGCCCTTCATGTATCTTCTGTGACTGGTCCCTTCTCCTTCTTTCCGTGTGTCCCCATGTCCCCTCTGCACTTGTGTAGAATTATGTATCAACACAGACATCTCTCTCGTTAGAGTGTAGCACTCAATGGGCTCTCAATGTTTGCTATTAAACGTTGAGAATAATTGTTTGTCTTAAAAATCCTGCTCAGCTATGTGGCCAAGGCTGCTCATTGCTGCCACTGGGTGGCAGCATACTGGGGTAGAGAAAACAACCCCTCAACTGCCCAGAACTTTGTCTTTAAAAACATAAAGTTCTAAAAACATAAAGTTCTAAAGTGGCATCAAAGTGAGATCCATGCTCCTCCATTACAGTTTGAAAAGAAAGCTCTCAGGAAAAATACATCAATAAAGTCTGGGGCCATAACTACTTTCCGTGGTGTTAAGAAGTGCCCTTACACTTCTAAAGGGGCCTGGTTTAAGTTCCCAGCATCTTAACCGGGAACTCATTTGTACGTGTTGTTTTCTGCCTGTTTCCACTGGGGAGCCATAACTGTAAAACAGAAGGGATAATATTACAGGGAGGAGATGCACATTTTTAATATATTCATGCTTCACCAAACTGTAAAGAACTCTGTTTCTCAATGAGAACCAGGCTTTCACACGTGTCCTCTGCCAGGGATTTCAGAAGGGGATTTGCCACCTTCAAGAGCTTTGGTAATATTTTGTTTCTCTTTGAAGGTGAAGATGCTGCTCTTTTTCTGCAGAGCGACACTTTGGCCAACCGTCAAGCTGTGCTTGCCGAGAGGCAGCCTGGCCCCAGCCCTGGCCCTGGCCCAACAGGGTTTGGTTCTTGATTCGCTTTTCATTTTATTACACTCTTTCGTACCTCGAAAATGACCGTCAGATATGGAACCATTGCCAACCATGTGTGCGGCTGGACCAAAAGAACCTGAACCAAGAGGCAGTGGGGAAGGGATCAGGGAAGGGAGAGCTAACTATAGATTATGGACCCCATGATTGATTAAAGGGGAAAGGGAGCACAGGCAGGGAGTATCCTCCATAGACATGTAGAGCCGGCTGCAGAATCCTGAGAAGATAAAGCATGACGCATGCAATTTAAATGTAGTCGTCCATAATTTCTTCTGGTTACTTAAGTTGTCAGTTTTGGGACCATTTGTCCTCAAGGGACAAGAGCACAGTGAAGTGAGAAGCATTTAGACACCTGTTGTCACTCATTTTGCAGAAGGCAAATATGTTCTTCTCTGCAGATGTTCTGCGATGGCTGTAGTAGTTCATTGGTCCATTCATTCGGCAGGGCTGCTCCTCAGGCAGCACCTACCGGTACGGCCACTCCTAGTTGTTAACAGGTTAAAGCCCTGCAGTACTGGCTGATAATATCAGTCAGGCCTCCCTGGTTCCGGCAACTCCAGGCTTACAAGCAGAGTGGCAGGGGCCCGGGCTGTAGTGTGAGAATGTTTGCCCGTGTATCTGTTCTGACTGGCCAGTGCCCATGCCATATAGACTGTTGAATGTTTTGAATAGCTCGGCTGCATTCGCAGTTGCTTCTGGAGTCATGAATGACATGCTAGGCGGGAGGTTGCCACATGATCATTATACCTGCGGCTCCTGCTTGCAGGGAGGGTACATTCTAGCCCAGATAAGAGAGAGCTAAAACAGTAATGGCCACAAGGTGTCCAGTGAAGTATGGAGGTTCTAGGTGCTAAAGAAAGCATTTAGCAGAGCAGTTCTGTGGTTGGAAAAACACAGGCAAAAACACCAAGCAAGCCAAAGACATCCGAAGCCTAGAGAAGTGGAAGGGTCTAAAAGAAGGGACTCTGGGTGTGAGTCACAGGTGTCTCCCCTGCTCAGCCGGTCTGTGCCCTGCTCAGCCGGGTGTCGAATCTTCCTCCTCACTGCCCACTGCAACCTTCCACTTAGTTGTGGGGAAGTTGCTTGGGTTTCTGAAAGATTTGATGGGCCGCCTATGTTTCTGGAAAGGAGCCTGGGTCTGGCAGCAAGGAAGCCAAGGGCCAGTTTTGACCTTGCTCCCAGCTAGCGAGGGAAGGTCCCCAGAACACCTGCCCAAGTCTGAGCTTTCTCCTGTTTAAAACGAGCCTTGTTTTGAGGAGAGAGAGGGGAATTTATTACCTGGGAACAGGACTGTCGGTGCTGGGCCGAATGCCCCCATGATGGAGAGACCCCACCCTAAGTGTGACTCGAGTGGACAGAGCAGGGCAGCAGCTTTCAGCAGACCTGGCTCTCAGCCCACTTTTTACTGCGTGACCATGGGCAAGTCTTGTAATTTATCTGAGCTTTGGTTTCTTTATGGGTAAAGCAGAAACAAGAAGAAGATATACTTAGTGGTGTGTTTCAAGAACTATATGGGTTGCTGAGGCTTAGCAATGTGTTTGGTACATGATAGCCCCCCAATAAGCATTATTATTTCTACCACCATATGTGTCTATTTATGGGTCTGCTTGTCAGCTCATGGAAGCAGAGATTCTGTCTTTCCCTCCCAGTGGCTCAGTGTGCAGCCCAGAACCTGACCCAACGGTGGCACTCGGTCACTATTTGATAAACGCCATTGGTTATCTGATCTCTGAAACCCCAGGAATACGAGCACCATAACTGCATGTGTGTTGACATACTATGTGTGGTCATGTGTTCTCCTTTAAATCCAAAACTGAAGAAAGGAAGGGTCATTAAGGCCTAATTATCAGACTAAATGAGGCACTTATTTGTGGGCCTTCCTTTGATGCCTAAGCACGTGCCTTTTGTGTCGACTGCAGTTCCGACTCAGAGCCCCGGGGTGGAGCGGTGTGTGCCTCTGTCCCCTGAATAAGTGTCTTTCTTCGGAGCAGAGATTAAGTAGGGATTTCTCTCACTGTGTTTATTTTTCTTTCTAACTCCCAAGCTCAGTGAAATTATTCTTTTGCCCAGACACTTAGATATTCTTAGCCATCCCTTTTGCTTAACTTTGTGTGGATTCGTGCTTAAAACTGAACAAACAGCCTCAGCAGTGTGTGTGTGTGTGTGTGTGTGTGTGTGTTGGGGGCGGGGCGGATGTGAAGTCTTGCTAGAATCTGTGAAGTCTTGCTAGAAGTCTTGCTAGTCACCGATTCTGGTCACCTAGACTTCAAAAGCCCTTTGTCTGGATGTATTTACATAATGTAGTCTCCATGTTTGGGTTTTATTAAACCCATGAGTTTAATAATAAAAGGTTTTGGACACATGCTTTTTCTACCACTTCTCTTGTTCTGAATATATTTTTGTTGTCCTTTTTGAAGCGAATACTGATTTTTTTTGGTACAGATAGTTGATGCTTTGGGGGCCTGTTAAAATAATGGTAAATGTGTTTCCTAAATAGATGAAATTTAAGAAATTTTGAGGAGAGGGCTGTTTGGCTTATTGGGAAAAAAGTAATAGGGCACAGAAAACGAGAGCACGTTTGGCTTCCTGTCCCCAGCACTCTTACGGACCCGCACTGCTGTGTCTCTGTGACACTGTGTGTAAAACACAGTCTAAACGATCCTGCAGCCTCAGTCTCAGAAAATAAAGAGATATGAACTTGAACCCAAGTGTCCCTGTCAAAAGAATTATAATGTGTTTTAGCCCCGGGCTTCATTCGAGTTGAATTTACAATATTTTCCCCTAACAATAACAACAACCCAGACTACCTCTTTAAGTTGAAATGTTTGTTAAACTTTATATATGTGCATGCATATAAATGTTCTTCTCTGTATATATAACGTACGTTTGCATATACTTACATTCGATTTTTAGGGAATTTCCTCTTTGCTTTCAAATCATTGCACAGAATATCCAAGTAGACATTGTGTCAAAATAATCAAAATGTGTTTAACACTCTCTCAAAAAATCCATTTAAGAATAAGACCGTGGTTTGGGGCTGATTTTCAGACCATGAATTGAAGTGTAAACATTCAAATTATTTTCATAAACTACTCGGTTCTGTTGGGCTTTTATGTTATCACACAGTGAATTTTTTGTATTTAAGTTTTCTAGCAGCTCTCTTTTTAAAGAGCCTCAAGTGTCCCATAAAAAGCAAATACTTGAATTTTCAGTTTTGAGGTACTACATATTTTTCCTTCTGCTTGCCTTATTTTTATAACAGTGATTTATAAAGACATTACTAAAGAAAAGGAAAGAAGGATTTTGAAGAGGAACTGCTTGTATAACACTGCTTAAAAATCTATTTCCAATGGTAAGGAAAGAAAAAAAATCTGGCATCCTATCAGGGTATGATCTGAATCTAAGAGAGATGGCCATACCTTGAGTCAGTGTCTTGCAAAAGTATTTCCTGAGCCCCATTGTGGAGAAGGAGGGCAAGGGAACATTCCGGATTCCATTTCCACCTCTGGGGTCTGGGGGAGGGCCGGAGGGGGGAGGCTGAAAGGCCAGTTTGGACTGCTTGTCCATGCTGCCAGCCGGTGGGCAGAGTCCTAATGAAGAAGACAGCACTTGGAAAAGAAGGTGGGAGAATGAGGCTCTTGGGGGCCTGTCAGAGAGGAGCAGAAGCTGGCCTTGGGCAATGCAGGAAGCCCCGGGAAGGCAGGGAGCCAGGAAATGCCACTGTGCCAGAACTGCTGCTGGTCCCCAACCTCTAGTTCACCCTTTCTTCTCAGTAACAGAATTCTCCAAGGAATATGTGATGATTCAGGATAAGAATTCCGTGCCCTAACTTTCCTTGAAGCTCTCTGTGACCATGTGGCCAAGTTCTAGCCAATGAAATGGCACAGAAGCCCCACGTGGTCGTTTGGGGTAAGTCATTAGGGAAGAATCGGACCTTCTTACCTGTCGAGCTCCTCTCTCCCGTCCTGCTGTCTGGGATGCAGCCGGGGCGGCTGGCAGGGGAACGAGGTGACAAAAGAATATGGGGGGACCCTGGGTCCCTACAATCATAGGGATGATTACTACTGGATTTTTTGTGTCTGACTAATGACACCGTATTTGGCTTTACTATTCATTGCCATTGGTCCTACTGAATAGATTTGTCAAGGACACGTAGCAGGATGAAAAAATAACCAAGCGAAATGAAGGACAAGGAGCACTGGAAAAGTCCTAGGGAGCTTCCGTCACACTTGTGCCACTCTTCTCGGCCCACAGAGGACAAAGACAAGCTGCACCACAGTTAACTGTGGTGGCGACTTTGCTCTGAGTGATTTCTGCTTCATACCCAGCCTCCGTCACTAACTAGGACCCTTGTGAACCCGAGCATGTCACCTGAAAGGGAAATGGGAAGAGCTGCCCTCTGGTTGGTGTGGGCATCAGAAAATGCCCACGAAAGGTGTTGCACAGTGACTAGCACAGGGTGGATAAGAATTTAATAGATTTTAGCTTTCTTAAAAAAGGTTTTATTATTACCCTCAAGGAGCTCACAGTCTCTGAAGGAAGACAGCTGTGAGAACATATGTAGGCTGTCCTCATGCTCGGGTAGTGGGGGACTGGCAGGGGTCTAGGGACGTGCTGTGACCCGGGGGCCCTGTGTGCTCTGGACACAGAGAAGCCCTTATCCTGGCCTGGAGGGGACAGAGGTAGTCAGGGAAGCTTCCTGTTACTCGGAGACCAGAAGGATGTCTGGATACCTCCTGTGAACAAGAACTGCAAAGGATGGAGGGATGAGGGAGGGAGAATGACTGGGACCTAGAACACGTCAGTTGAGCCAGAAATGAAATATCCAGCTATCTGTGGCCAGACCGTTTTGCTGGGCTGGACCAGTCAGCTCAATGGTACTACTGGGCATCTGCTTTGGGAACAAAGCTGAGGATGCAAAGGCAATTAGGATGTGATTTTTGACCTCGAGAAGCCTGTAGTCTAATAGAGGAGGCGTATATAAAAGTAATTAAGTGTAACATAGCACAGAACATATGGTCATGGGGTCATCTACCAGCCTGGCTGGAATATAGAGGGGACAAGCATTTAATTTTGTCCAGCTGGACAAGACACTGAAGAGCAGTTTATAGGAGGAGAGGCACCTAGGCAGAAGTTTGAAGGCAATTCCAGGCCGATTTTACCAACCCGAGTTGTTAGTATGTCCAAGGGGCTTGAGACCAGCCCTCTAAACTGAGAGAGGCAGCCCTTTCTCTGAGCTGCTCATAAAGTGCCGTGTCAAACTCCTCATGAGAAACAGAGGTGTCTGGATGTGTCCACCAAGCAGAGGTTTTTCTTAAAGTGACCGAGCAGTGACCTAAGGCAGCCCTGGAGACAACCGCAGGTGCCCGACCAGCCGTTTTCCACTCTAGTGTTTTTCTTCGTATGGACACGGCCTATGTCTGGACGAGAATATGCTGTGTAAGAAGGTTCTTTTTCACTCTGTCCCTCAAAATGTGCAAACCAACAACCACAGATAGATCCCAGATGCCGTTTGCCTGCTCTTGCAAACCTTGAAGTGGGCCCTGCCAGCAGGCACACCTGCCAAGGAAAATGCTGTCCTCGAAATGTTCCTGGCACCATTTCCAAGAGGTGCGGACCAAGTGCTGGAATCGCTGACCTCCCTGAAAGAGAAGCCTGCAGCTGTGGCCTCCGGGGTGAATTCCCCTGATGGGAGGACCCCATGGAATTAAAACAGACTTAATCCACATCACAGAGCGCTGCCCCACCACTCACAGCTGGGGAAGTGGGAGTTTCTGGGAGGGACCTCCCCAGAAGGAAGATGAGTCAGGCCAGCCACAAGCCCCCCTGAAGACCAAACAGACAAGGTGAGGAGCAAGGAGATGCTTGGTGGTCAGCTAGCCCAGCCCCCAAGTCCAGAGGACAGATGTGAGTTATGTAACATCACCCACAAGAGAACATGCTAAAGGCTGAATCCTGTCCCCACCCCTCCGGTTGGACCATCAGTGTCCAAAGAGCAGACCATGTCTACCCACATCTGGAAGGGCCGGCTGTGGGAACCAGACTCTGACTCTCTGTAAGATGTAAATCTGGGTCAGGGGTCAGGACTTGAGAGTCACAGGGACCAGTTGCTGCCTCTGAGTACTTTGTCTCATGGGATGAGCTTTCAACATTTTTTTTAAGGTGCCATGTTGCCATCATGGTTATAAAGACCAGGGTGTCAGGATAGGTTAGGTTAGGGTAGGTTAGAGGAAGCAGTGAGAACCCTCCTTTGGAACCCCACTGCTCAGACCCTGAGGCCCATGGCCAGAGTGATTAGAGGGTGACATGTGTCCTCACATGCTGACCTCCTTCCACCAATCACTATGCTGGCCTGTGACCTGGGGTGATGTGGAGAGCAACTTCCATGCTAGAACCAGAAATTTTAACTCTAGTTATTTGGCAATGGGGCCCTGGCAGATTTTTTTCAATAGGGCAGTGGCTTGATAGCAAGTGTGTTTCCAAAAGATTTAAATGCAAAGTATATGTATATATATATATGGAAGATATCAAGGAGGATATCAGCTTCTAGCTAGAGGCTGAGAAACAAAAGGTTATGATTGTACTCTAGTTGAGGGATGATGAGGTTCTGAACCTGGGGGACACATTGGAGTGAGAGTGGAAGCGGTCACGGGCTGAGAATGGACAGCAGTGACAGGTTGAGAGGACAGTTGATTGGATGTCTCTGGCAAGGAAGAAGGAAGGAAGCAATGATGAGTTTTGGTCTGGGAACCAGGAGAAAGGTGGTCCATGAACGGAAATGGGGAAGGCAAGATTAGTGGCTGGAATAGGGAAAGGTGTGAGTTCAATGGTTGACTTTTGACATTTGCAGTGGGACCTCCTCACCTGTCACCTTAGTCCCAGTCCCTTGCACGGTGCTGCAGGTTGGCTGCACACAGTGCTCCATTCCATGAGGTTTTCCCAGGGCTTGTCCTGAATGGCTTCAAACCTTTTGGAAGACCCCAAACCAACCCAAGTTTCCCATCATCTCCCCTCCAGAGCCCATTCTGCTGTGTGCTCACCTACTCTCTGGATAAGTAATGAACGCATGAGCGAATGCTAGCAGTTGAAGCAACTCATTCAAACCCATGCCAGGATTGAATGTTTATATTATTATTATGGCAAAACACACACATAAAATTTACCATCTTAACCATTTTAAGTGCACAGGTCATTGGTGTGAATCACTTTCACACGGTTGTACAACTGTCACCCCCATTGCGACTCCAGAACTTTTTTCCCCTACAAGTGAAACTCCACTCCTGTCAAACAGAAACTCTCCGTTCTCCCCTGTGTCCAGCTCCACCATTCTACTTCCTATCTTTGTGTCATTGACTCCTCTAAGTACCTCATATAAGTAGAACCATACAGTATTTTTGTCTTTTTGTTAACGGTTTATTTCACTTAGCATACTGTCCTCACAGTCTCTCCATGTCATGGCATGCGTCAGAGTTTCCTTCCTTTTTTTGAATTTTTATTTTTAAATCCTCACCTGATGATATGTTTTCATTGATTTTTTAGAGAGAGAGGAAGGTGGGGAGGGGAGAGAGAGAAACATCAATAGGCTGCCTCCCGTACATGCCCTGACCAGGGATCGAACCTACAACCTAGGTATGTGCCCTGACTGGGGATCAAACCTGCAGCCTTTTGGTGCATGGGGCGATGCTCCAACCAACTGAACCACCCAGCCTGGGGAGAATTTCCTTCCTGTTGAAGGCAAAATAGTATTCAGTTTTCTGTATATACCACATTTTGCTTATCCATTCATTTGTTGATGGATACTTCCTTTCTCATTTAGCTATTATAAAGGAGGCTATTATGAACATGGGTGTACCAGTCTTGAATTTGAACTTGCTTTCTGAGCAAGGCTTTCACAACTGAAGAACTTCTCAAATTCCATGCCCGCGGGGTCCATAGGCTGCAAGGGCTTGGAACGTGTCTTGGTTGTACTTTTTCCCTTGGTTTGGAAACCAGCTTAGCCTAGGCTCAGTCGGTTTCTGACAACAGCTCAGCAATTGTAGTTGCCAGCCAATGGCTCAAGTAGAGCAACCATGAGTTAAGTAAGAAAAAGTAAGTGCTACTGTTTGAGGTATGTCCAGAGTATGGTTTTAATCCATCACTGTCAGGCTCGTATAAAAGCTCAGGCTTCTGCAACTCTTTAACTTGAAGCCTTATAGGGTGTCACATGTTAACTGGAAGCCAAGAGAAGCAAGGAGTTTCGTTCATGGTTAAATCTTGTAAAGATGCTTTTAAAAGCATATTAATCCATTAGTAATCCATTTGGGTTTTGGAATATGGTCATATATTGTTTGGTACAACATATACTAAACTGAGTGCTGGAAAATTAAATGGAAATATGGTTTTAAACTACAGAAACTTTAAAGCGGTCTCTCAGTAACGCCTTCTCATTAGTCATCCCCGTTCCTAGATTTTAAAACATTTTTGTGACATCAAATTTCCATTAAGAGGGGTACATCTATGGGATTGTTTTGTGGGGTGGGTAGGGAGGGATTTTAATTTTAGAAGCATGTCAAATCGCCAGAAAGTTACCAGAATAGTATGAGCAACTTTTTGCTCTGATTCACAAATACACCTGAATTTTTAATTATGCTAATCAGATGCAGGTGTAATGATTGCATATTAACAAAGTGACCTTTTCCTTTGAGTGAGTGTCTTCTATGTTAGTTACATGGAGGTGCTAAACACACATTTATTGAGCCTTTTCGTGTGCCAAGGCCTCTGTTAAGCATCATCTTATATGATTTAATTGCTCTTATATGAATTAATTCTCCAAGTCTTCTGATGAGTGTTATTACCCCCGTTCTCCCGTGAGAAGCTGGGTGACTTTCTCAAGGCCAGGCAGCCAGCAGTGGCGCTCGGGTTCCCGCTCAGACCCTGCACTTTCAAACCCTGGATCCCTGAAATGCTGCCTTCTGACCTTGCGTGTCGGGACCTACCTCCCTGGGCCCCAGGAAAGACTGCTGTTTTGAGAGGAGTGAAAAACATTAAGGCAGGATTTCCACACACACGGAAGTGAGCTAGAGACGTGGCACTGTGGGGAAAGAGAGGAGATCAGCGCTGGCCAAATGCCACCTCTTCAGACTAGTGCAGGGACAGTCCTTCAGAGTTTGACCTCCCAGTTGGAATGGGTATATGTCTCCAATCATGTTTTCTGTGGTGATCTTTACCAAATGTAAAGAATCAGCTGAAGCCATGAACACAGAGAGCTTGAGGACCACCTTGTGAGGCAGGAAGACCCTCAAAGGCATGGGCTTTGACTTCATTTTTCTGTCCCAGCAGCTGTCTCAGTTGGCCTGATACACTGATCATTTGCTGTTGGAGCTACATGTCACCTTAGTATTTGGGATCACCATCAGCAGGATTCTCTTAAACACAGCACATATTAAGTCAATTCTGGGTGTTGTAGCTCATTTGTGTATTCATTTATTCCACAGGTATTTATTGAACACCTACTATCTACACAGCAATGCAGGCAAACAAAGGCTCTTTTTTCTAGTGCAGTTACACACAATAAATAGATGAGTGAGCCAGGCACAAGTTAGAAAGAAGTGATAGATATATGGACAATTATATTGGATAAAGGGACAGAAAGGCCTGGGAATGAGAGCAGGCTAATTTGATTTGGGGATCAGGGAAGCTTTTAATGAATCTGAAGTCTGAATTGCCAGAGGCAGCCAAGGGGGTGCTGGAAAGCAATGGGTCCAGGTAGGGGCAGCAGCAAATGCCCAGTGCCACTCTGGCACAGCCTAAAAGGAGAGATCGGAGATGAAATGTGATGGCATGGGTTCAGATGGAATCTTACGAGGCTGGAGAGGTACAGAGTTTGGAATGGCTGAGGATACTGGGCAGCCACTGGAGGGTTATAGGCAGGACAGAGACCCCATGGGATCTGCTGCCCACCTGAGTGGGCCCTGTGTCACGTCCGTGTTGCTCACTGCCAATGCCGCTCGGAACAAAGACACTTGTGTGTTAGTGTCGGCATATATTTGCTGAGCATCTTCTGTCTGTCAGACACCCAATTGGATGCTGTGCTTTAAAGATAAATAAGAAGTACCTGGCTGGGAAGACTCCTACCTGGAAAGGGCGTGCCATTCCCTTAGGTAATAATGCCTGACTCTGTAACTGCTGGGAACAGTTTTTAGAATTTCTGTGAATTACTTTTGATTCTTGATTCTTTGCCTTCTTTAGCATCATCCTACTGGTGGCAAATGTTTATTCTTTGAGGGTAGACTTAATTTTTTTGGAAATGGCTGAAAGTTGTTTCAGGTATAGTCTAATGAATAGAGAATTGATTTTTTTTTTAGTAAAACGAGGAAATAAACAAGGCTGAATCTTTGTATGTGGCTTCTAAAATGGCCTACGATGCCATTGTATCAAATTCTCAAATATCAAATATCAAATTATCAAAATGAAGTTCCTTGAAACATAAGTGTTTAGACTTTAGGAGAAACCAGGTCTATTGGGAAAATCTCTATTTTCTAGTAACCCTGCCTCTTTCAATGGAAACCTTTAATTCTCCAAATTCCACTCCTCCTTCACACCGCTTCCCTGTTCCTTGCTTAAGGTGACGTGAGTCTGATCTTTTCAGCATAGAGGTTTGGACGCTGACTTTGATGTTTCACGTACTTAAGCTGAAGCTCCTTGAATCTTGTTGGAAAGACCCAAGGTTATCCTGTTCAGCTGCCTTCACCCACTTAGGACATTCATGGTCAGACCATGGAGTCTACATCACTGGAAAATTTAAATCTATTTATATTTTAAGAAAATTATAGGCCAGAAGCTTTTTAAAAAAACATTACTTTCATCCCATTATATAAGAAATGCATTTGAGGTGATTGTCATTTTATTTGGACCATGGTTTTCCAAGACTTGGGACAATAATATATTTTTTCTATGTTGTGCAAATGTATGCAGATTTCTAAAGCATGCATGCATGTATTACACACTTTATAAATTTTAGTAATAGAAATGTTTGTGTGTATAAATAGATAGAATAAGGAGTGTACATTTTGTATAAAATAACCTCTTTGGTATTTGTTTACCCTGATTTTTTGATTTATGAGTCGTCATTGCTCACTATAGAAGAAGAAAAATAAATATGCAAAACACTGGTAGGCTTTTAATGGGGTTACTTCCCATCTTAGCTCAGTGTTTCTCCACTGAAGCTGACCTTGAAATTGCTTTTTAAATACAAGTCAAAATATGCAAATTCCAGAGTATCAGGATGAGTATCCTATGTTAAGAGTTCTTTCAAATTCACATTTTTACATCATTCCCATCTTGCATCCGGTGCTTTATCTGCTTCCTAATCCATTAGTATATGAGTGGTGGGCATATGGGGTTTTCACAAATGCACTAATCCCCACTGAGATTAAAATACCCCTAAACATGTGCATATATGTTTTTCTTTTCTTTTTAAAATGTAACTCCATTTCCTTTTTACTGACTAGGAAGCCTCGGGTTTTGATTGCTTTCCTTTTCGATCTTCATGACACCAAGACACTGTGTGTCATCTTTGTGTCCCCGTCCTCCCGAGCCTCAGAGCCTGTCAGGGAAAGGAGCTGCTGCTTGTCTGACAGATGACTTCAGGCTGAGTTGCCTCAGTCGTGTACTTGTAGTCGTTCCTCCTGTCTGTGCCGTCGCCTCCATCGGGTCCCAAGGAAGTCCCTTCTGTCCCTTGATTATGTTTCGTATGGGTCGTCTGGAACCTGCATGGTCCTGGGATATATATATCATGTCTCCCTCGTTATGAACAGAAAAACTCACGACCATGAATTTCACTGAAGTTTATGATTGGTCCCCAACTGCCTCCACTAGCATGGAATCCTCTTCTGGACACATCCCTGCAGTTAGACAAACAGGCAGAGACACTGGGCCGGTGCATGAATGAATAGGAAATATCCCAGTTCCAAAGGATAAATCTGTCGTGTGATGGAGAAAGTACTCAAGCAAAACATTTGGTTCTGAGGTCACTTGGAGGATTGGGCCCATGCTATAATTAATGCCACTAGCAGCAAAAGGACATTAGGGATGTTGCACATGCTGATTATTTCTTCATTTTGTTTATCCAAGTTTCCTGGCCTTGGAAGCTCCCTGGCCACAGCCGGAGAAAGCCCTGGAGACAGAGTGTCAGCTGCTGCTCCCTCCTGAGTGCGTCACTGCCTCACTCGGAACAAAGTCCCTTCTTTTTCTTCTTCTCCTTCTTCTTTTTTGTCAATAGAGGAGGGAAACGTTATTGGATTCAGGAGTTCACAGTAGTCCTGCATGCAGCTGGGGACGAGGGGGATAGATTTATGAAATGGACCATTTCAAATGGCATTATCTTCCCCACAGTGAGGTGCACCTTTCATAAATCATGGGAGAGTGCTTGGAAAGTAGAACATTTGTTATTTCTGCACTACATTGTATTTGCATCCCCCGGAATCCCGGGAAAGAAGAAGAGATTCTTAGATTCCCTTCCCTGGGTTTGAAAAGGCAATTAATCCCCTTGCAGTGAAATTATAAAAAGAAGAAGAAATGTAATAAAACAAAAGAGTACTTCATATAAGTCAAAGATTATGCCCTTACTGATATTTTTTAAATCGTGGTGATTTATTTTTAGGGTTTTTTGTTGGGTTTTTTTTTTTTTTTGCAGGGGGGGGGGCTGCTTATTTGGGCCTGTATTTGATTACAGCATTAATTAAGGTCTTTGGTTTTCTTTTTCCCTGAAAACATTGTGCCCCATTTCATAGGCCAACACGGATGAGTGCGGCTGAGCTGGGGCAGTGAGTGGGCAGGAATATTGACTGAGCTTTTCTTTCCCAGTCTCTGCCTTTTCCCGCCTGGGGGCTCATGGGTAATTATTCTGTAGCATGCCTAAGTCCAAGTTATGTATGTTTGTGTTTCTAGCATGAAAAGTCCCTTCTTTCTAGTAGTCTGGTGTAATTTGCAGGCTTCTTTGTGTGTCCTTGATATAAACTATCAAGTAATAGTCATTTCTCTCTAAATAATGAGGCTTCTTAAAGAACTTGAGCTGTTTCCCTGAACAGCCAGACCATCTTGCACAATTACCCTTCATTGGAAAGGAGTTCAAAGTCATCATCCTAACTGAAAGTCAAGAGTCTCCAGGAGTACCAGGAGTCTAAGGTTCCTTTGACCCCCTGGACAACAGTCTGGTCACAACTGAAAATGTATGACAGCAGTTTGAAAAGTTTTGAAAATGACTTTATTTTAGCCACCACTTCCTCCCCTCCCCCCTCCGAAAATAACATAAAAAAAATTTTGACCTCTGTAACGTTAGGGGGTGGGGAGAAGAAAGCTAAGATACATTATTTCAGGCAACTAAGAAAAGAAGTTAACTTTAAAGATAGCTCCTTCTCAAAAGTTTGGGACACTTTTTTTTAGCATGTGTGACATGCCAAGATAAAATTGAAATGAGTGAACATTTAAGAGGACCTTGAAATTGACTAACCGAACTCGATGGTCATCGCAAGATATGGGGTGGGGTACAGCTCATTTTTGAGGCGTTTTGAGAGATAGTTCAGGCAAATATGAGCTAGAAATTAAGAAATTGGAGGGGAATGAAGGTGGAATAGAACAACTGTAATGGCATAATCAATAAAAAATAAATAAATTTAAAAAAAGAAATTGATCCATGTTCTTTCCTCTGGTTAAATATCTTGGGTGAGATCCAGGTCAAGACCAGGTCTTCAGAGGGAGAGGTCAGTTACCTGTCCACTTCCTGCCTGCCCACCCCCTCCTCTCACCCAGGAAACCAGATGTCTATTTGCATGTACATAATAGAAAAGTCTTTGATTTGTATCAAACAGATACACACCCTTGGTTTGAAGCCTGCTTTCATTTTTTCTTGCCTCTCCTTCCTGTTTTGTAGATGGGGACAATGATTACAACCATTCAGAATTTCTGTAAATATTTACCTAGAGAATGAGTCAGACTCGCAGCACATAGTAGGTGCTTAAAACAAATAACAGACACTATGTATCGACGTCTTTCTGCATGACATGTATTTAGTTTCCTGCTATGCAACCTTTAATCTTCCAAACAACCCTGTGACATAGGCATTAGTGTGCCCATTTTCTAGATGAGAAGACCAGGGCACAGGGGGAGAAAGTCACTCACCTCATAAAATCAAAGCCTGGACCTACACTCTGGTCTCTTTGACATCGGAGACTGTACTTTTACTCCGTATCTACCTCCCACAGTCCTATTCCCGGGACTGTGGGTCCAACTGCCCGCTCAGATAACCTGTCCAGGACTAGAGAACTCAGAGAGGGAGAAACAAAGGAAGACTCGGGTGCATGAACTTAGAGTGGAGCTGGGTTATAACCCAGCACTTCTAAGCGATATGCTTCTAAGACTTCATCAGAGCAGTCTGGCTCTTTTGATTTTCCGACACACCACAGAAAGATCAACCCTGGAAAGCAAAGAGATTGGAGGGAAATGGCTCCACTGCGTTGCCTTTGCAGCCTCCGACGCAGCCGGGAAAATCCAGAATGAGTGCGGGGCAGCTGGAGTAGCTGAGCACGAACCAGCCATTCAGGGCAGCCCAGCCAAGACCCCCAACCTCCTGCAGTTTCCTCTGGATTCTTGCACCATTTGAAGGGAAGCTCTTTCCCACCACTATGTGGTGGGCTCAGTGACTCTCTGATGGCCTGCAGGAGTTAGTGTGACTTCTGAAAGTGTGTCCTGCAGTCTGAGAGGAAGTACCAGCCACGGGAACCCAGAATCTGCATTAGCTAAGCCCCGCATCGCAGAGACCCACAGTCATTTCAGAGGCCTGATTTGCTGTTGTCAAAGCATCTGTTACTAGGTGTTTGGCCAGATATTTAAGAAGCTCATCAGGAGAAGGTTTGAAGAGAAAACAAAAACCAGGGTAGATTGATTTCTGAGAATTCCTTTCAAGTTTCCCTTGGCTGTGGTACTGTCGGCCCATGATAAGATTGTCGTTGAGTTTAGATTGATTTTTGTCTTTCACCAGTCAGCACAAAACTACCCTTTCTCTGGATCATCTTTTCTACCTGACCCCCCTCTTTCCAGGTAGAGTTGACCTTCATTATCGAGATTCTCTTTTACTTCATCAGCTTCTACATCGTTCAGCCCTTATGACATTGAGTTAAAATCACGTCTTGTCTGGTTCATCTACTAGACTGTGAACTCCTTGAAGACAGGAACTCTCTTACCTTCCAGGTGCTCAAGATACATTTGTTACATCAGGTGAATGGGGTCTAATTATAAACTGGTGATGTGGTCAAGGAGCACAATAATATGAACTGTAGGACACCTGCAAAAGCTGGCAGTGGAGGTATGTCCTGGTCTGTTTGATTTGGCCTGCTGTAGCCGCATCCAGTTGTAGTCTTGAGTATGGTACGCATCCGTGGAACTGCTCTGAAGTCGGTGCCTTTTTCTCAGTTTGAAACTAGTGTGGAGTCACCAATCCAGTTGCTTGTGGAGTGTTCCAAGCTTGTAGGGATTGCAAGTCACAATATCCAGGGCAGGCCAACCTAAGACAGGCTTGGAGTGCACTGCTGCTCAGGAACCTGGCTCCTGACCTAAGTAAGTGAGTACGGCCCTGGCGGGGACAGTGGGAGGTGCCTTGGCATTTCCAGGTGGCCGTTGCTGATGATTCAGCTGGATCCAGAACACAGGAGAGAGATTCTAACAGGAAGAGCTTTCCCTGAGTGTCTAAACAAGTGAAAACAGCAAAGGCAGCTTCCGCTGATCTTTCCCAGAGACGATCAACCTGCCCTCAGTCAGTCTTAATTTTCAAAGGAAAGAATTTGAAATGAGACTTGGAACCTGTCATTTGGTTGATTTCTTGAAATATTTAATCTCAATGTGCGGAATGAGAGAGCAATGTGTTCTTATACTTGTGAAATTCACCCCTTCCTTAACGTTGATGCATTCAGAGTGTGCCTGTCCAAAAGGTCAAGTTCATGTTTGAAAGTCTATAACCTAACCAAAGTTTGTTTTTTGTTTGACTACCATTGTTTAAACCTCTTTTGGTGACCTTGTTGCTCCTTGTAGTCCTGCTGCCAATCCTCCTCCCCCGAAACATCCCCGCCTTCATGTGTTGTGGTTCCTCCTCCTTCCTGTCAGTTTGGTTGTGTTCCCCCTTTAATCTGACTCCTGGTTTTATTTCTAAGGACTTTTTTAAGTTGGCATCTTTTTATGTTCCTCCTTTTTGTGCCCCCCCCCCCATTGATATCACATACTTTTGGCTTGCTTCATTCATTACCTTCCAAAATCTGGAAAATTCTTGCTCTTTAGGCTTCATTTTTTAAATTAATTTATTTTTTTATTGATTATGCCATTACAGTTGTTCTATTCCCCCCTTCATTCCCCTCCACCCTATCCCCCTATCCACACCATTACCCCCCCCTTTAGTTTATGACCATGTGTCTCAAGTTCTTTAGATTCTGTATTTCCCATACTATTCTTGCCCCCCCATCTATTTTCTATCTACCATCTATGCTACTTATTTTCTGTACCTTCTCCCCCCTTCTCCTCCTCCCACTCCCCTGTTGCTAACCCTCCTTGAGATCTTCATTTCTATGTTTCCACTCCTGATCTAGCTGTCCTTTTAGTTTGCTTTAGTTTTAGGTGTGGTTCTTAATAACTGTGAGTTTGCTGTCCTTTCACTGTTCATCTTTTTTATCTTCTTTTTTTTAGATAAGTCTCTTTAACATTTCATATAATAAGGGCTTGCTGATGATGAACTCCTTGAATTTGATCTTATCTGAGACGCACTTTATCTGTCCTTCCCTTCTAAATGAAAGCTTTGCTGAATAGAGCAATCTTGGTTGTAGGTCTTTGGTTTTCATGACTTGGAATACCTCTTTCCAGCCCCTTCTTGCCTGTAAGGTCTCTTTTGAGAAATCTTCTGACAGTCTGATGGGAACTCCTTTGTAGGTGACTGTCCCCTTATCTCTTGCTACTTCTAGGATTCTCTCCTTCATTTTCATCTTGGCTAATGTAATGATGATGTGCCTTGGTGTGTTCCTTCTTGGGTCCAACTTCTTTGGGACTCTCTGAGCTTCCTGGATTTCCTGGAAGTCTATTTCCTTTGCCAGATTGGGGAAATTCATTTTATGTGTGTGCTATGTGCTTGCTAGTCAGAGACTGGCTTTAATTAATGTGAGCTGAGCTTGGGGTGTGGGGGAGGGGGCTCTACCTCCAAACAGTCGACATGGGGGCCAACTCTGGCTGCTTCCTTAACTTCCCTTGGGACCTTGAACATGTCATTTCATTTCTCCATCACTTAATTTTCTCACCTGTCCGGTCAGGCTAATTAATACCTATCCCACCTATGTCCCCGGCTTGTTGGGCAACTCAAAGAGCACCTGAACTGGACAACACCTTCAAACTGAGCTGTGCTCTGGCACAGACAGGGATCCAACTAGCTCCCTTTGATGGGTTGATTATTCAAGAAACTCTTCAAATTAATTTTCGCCCCTCCCCCTGTGGAAACACTGACACATTCGGCCTATTTTCTCTTTCTGTATTTGAACAAAGAGTCAGCAGTCCAAGACTGACAGAAAACAGCCCGACCAGAGCCTTCACTTACTCACACAGTGAAGAGATTTCAGCGCTCAGCCCCGAAGAGGCAGTTTCTCTCTCTTCATCTGGGGACACAGGAGAAATATGACGATTCCATGTCTCCACTCTGCAGCCAGGTTGCAGGCCTGGAAAACTGTGGGCGCCTTTATTTATCACGTTGTCGATGAAAGTCAGGGGGGCCCATGGATGAAGTGGTCCACGGAACTTAACAGTGGGCCCCGCAGGAAGTTTAGCGCAAAGCCAGCCTCTGGCGTGGGGCAGGGGTGTCACGGTGATGACTGGTCTCCAGGCTGGTAGGCTAGTTCTCTTTCACCTGGAAGATTCGGTTGAAATAAAGCTTTAGGAATCAATCCCACAGGCATTAAATGGAGGTTATGAAGCAGGAATTTCTCCTCCTCAGTCCCTTTTTGCCTCCTTAGAGGAGTGAGTTAAAAAAGAAAGATTCTTTGACAAAATGCCTTACTGCTCAATAAACCCCTGTGTAAAAAAAAAAGGGGGGGGGAGAAATGCACATTCATCCTTCCATTAAAAATACATCAAAAAAGGACCCAAAAGAAAAAACCCACAAGAATGAAATAAATTAGGATAATACAACTGGAGGCCTGCAAACGAGTTTGCTGGATGTTGTATTTTCTCAAACCACTTAGAGTTCTAACTTCCTGTTTCGGCCACGAGCGATAAAGACAGGAACACTGTCATTAGCTTCAGAAACCGTGTTTTTAGCCCTTAGCTGCGTTTGTTTGTTTTTCTGTCCCGGTTCAGCTGTGTCACTGCGGGTATCACGGCACAGGTGCATCTCGCCTGGGTGTGTTCGTTAACCAGAATGAAAGGCGTGAGGAGTGGCTGCCTTTTCCCACCTCAGGGGCCTGGTGCCGAACCAGTGCATGCTGAGCCCTGTGGGAGCCCCCGCTGAGATGTCCCTTCGGGCTTTTCGGGATGGCTCCCTGACGCTGGAGGGGCTTTTCACTCCACCCCGTGGTCAGATACCCTGTGACCATAATAAATCCGAGGAGAACCCTTAGCATGTTTCAATAAAGTAATTACTACCCCCGCCACCACCCCCTTAGCCACTTAAGCCCCTTAAAAAGAGCCAAAGAGAATGTGGCACCTAGATGCTATTTATAACAATTTTTACTGCTTGCCTCCTGGGCCTAAATTGGAAACCTAATTTTAGATCCATAAAAGCCAAAATATTTGTATAAAAAGCCCCAAAATAATCTAGGGCGGCTCATAAGCGTCCTCCGAACAGGTTCAGGCCGATATATCTCACTGAGGATATTTAATTATGTCAGTGAAAAAACACCAGTAATTAAATCATTATTTCTTAGGTGTTAGGTCCAAGGACATTCTAGGCGAAGTCAAAGGCAGAGGGAGGAAGGAATGTAAGGAGTGCAGGGTGGGCCAAGGAGCCCGCAAGGCTTGTTTAGGAGAATGAGTGCAGGCTTTGCAATTAGACAGAGCGGAGTTGAAATCGAGGTGAGCATTTGTGATATTCTGCATACGCTCCCCAGCCCTCTGAGCCTTGATTCGCCCACAGTGGAGGTAACCCTGCCTACCTCCCAGGCTTGCTGTGCAGCTTAGAAATGCAGCCCCGCGCTCCTGTGTGGCAGGTAGTAGGTTCCTCCAGAAACCAGTGTGGTGCTATTATTTATTCACTGTGATTGTCCAGGAGACCTGTCACTGTGCCCCACTTTAGGGGCTTCCTGACCGTCTTCAAGATGTTGCATAGAGAGGACTTACACCTAACAGATTTCAGAACTTGTGTATTTTCTGGGTGGCCAGACTGAAAAATGAGCTTTCTTATGAGAGAGTCAGAAGTAAGTGTCTAATGGCTTTTGAAAATCTCCCAAGCCCTGCAAAGCCCGAGCCCTCACGACAGCTCTGTCCCCCGTTTTGTCGACGCCCGCCACAGCTCTGCTTGGTTCCCTCCGCTTCCTGACCTCTGCTGACCCACCGCCTGCCATCCAAGCAGCATAAACCTCGGGTTCCCTCTCTGGGGGAGGGTCCGGCACCCGCCGATCAGGGGAGCCACCTTGAGGGCCTGTAGCAGGCAGACCTTTGGGCCCTGGTGCTGCTCCCGCAGTTATGCTGTGCGGTACAACAGAGGGCCTTTGCAGGGATATTTAAAGTGACTGATCATCTGACTTTAAAACAGGGAGAATATTCTGGATTTTCAGGGTAGGTCCAATGTAATCACAGGTGCCCTTCAGAGCAGAAGAGGAAGGCAGATGAGGAAATCAGGGAGATGGGGCGGCAAGGAGGCAGAGAGACAACAAGCATGAGAAGGAGGTAAGCACCCTGCTGACTGCGAAGATGGGAGACCCATGTGGCAAGAACTCTGGGCAGCTGAAACAGGGACCTCAGCCCCACAGCTGTGGGGAAAGTGGGGCTTCCACCCCCAGGGAAATGGGGTCTCAGTTCTACAACCAAATGGCACTGAATCTACAGGTAACAGATTCTGAATCTGCCTGGAGCAGATTCTTTCTCAGGCCTGCAGATAAGAGCCAGGAAGGCCGACATCTTGGCTGGGTGACACTTTGGCTTGTGAGGCCCCGAGCAGAAAGCCCATCTGAGCCACACTGTGCCTGGGCCTCAGACCCATGGCAGCTGGGAGATAATCGTGGGTGTGTTGTTTTAAGTCGATGGGAACTTTTATGGCCACGACACAAAACTAACCGTGCTGAGGGTCTTCCATGGGGCGGGTCTCACTCAACCAGCCCTCAGTCTGTTCAGCTTTGTTCCCAGTGCATCTCAGCTGTTCGCCTGTGTTCCCCTCCCAAGAGAATCTGCTCTCCCCACTCATCCGAATTGCTTTTGTTTGATTATGAGTGTGTTCACGGTCACACTCAGCCTAATTATTGCTTTTGACTAACCCCAACACATAATGTTGTATGTCATGGTGTACTACTTTTAATTTCACAGATGAACACATTTCTATTCTTTTAATCCCCTCTCCAAGTCTCGTGTTAACTCCATCTGGACAAAGCATTGAGGTGTAGGTATGACTTCTCCTGAACTGAATGCCACAGCTGCCCTCGATTCACTCCGCAGGGCAAAAATGACAAGGGAAGGTTTTCCTCTTGAGTGACGACAGCCTCATTGTGTGGAACCCATTGTGCCGGACTGAGAAATCTCATTTGGGGATTGCACATGTCACCCCACATCTTCATAACTTTTCAGCGCTCAGAACTGCCTTCTTCACAGTAACAGCAATGCTTGCTTAGTGTTTATCACAGGCCAGCGAAGGGGTCTGCTCAGCGCTTTTCACGCATTCTTTCACTCAATGACAGCACTCCCATTTGGCAGATAGGAGGACTGAGGCTTGTAGAATTGCCAGGGCTAAGTGGCAACAAATCCAGTCCAGCATTTAAATGCAGGCAATGGTGCCAGGGGCCGAGTTCTTAATGACTGAATACTGCATGTTTTTGTTTTGGTTAAAAAAGAGAGACAAATTATCTCATTTTTCCCATCTTGATAGATTATAGATTGCCTCTCTCATCTATCCTTTTTCCAATATTTCCTCCCAGGCTTTGAATTGAATTTGTAGTCTTCAGTCTAAATGCATTACATGGGGATGGGAAGGGTTAGGGGGGATTTAGTCCATCAGTGGTTATTTCCTTCAGGAAAAGGAAAAGTAGAGCACACCACTTTTTAATGCTTGTTACTGGAAAAGCACAGAGCCATGCCATTGTTCTGAGAGGAAGGGGCTTGTTTGTCTTATCAGCTCCTGGTGAAATAGGATATTGGGAGGAAAGCTGAGTTATAG
The DNA here is from genome assembly GCF_021234435.1 of Artibeus jamaicensis. Lineage (NCBI taxonomy): Eukaryota > Metazoa > Chordata > Mammalia > Chiroptera > Phyllostomidae > Artibeus > Artibeus jamaicensis. Next base: position 10,137,617 of record NW_026521842.1, on the reverse strand, counting down.
CAGGTGCACTTGACTTTGAGAAGGAAAGACAAAGCAGAATGCTGGCTATTCAGAGTTTAAATTTTTTCCTGTCCAGGCAAAACACCACACACACGTATACACGCACACAGGTTTTGGGCATGAGAATGTGTAGATTTGTAGACCCACACACAACTGAACTTCAATTGACTTCCATGGTGTGGGGTCGAATTTTTGATCTGGGAGTCTTTATCCTTGGGTCTTGCTCCCTGCAAGCATTTCAGCAATGGTTCCTCCTAGACACTGGCAGTGATGGGATTGGGAGTTTCACAAGAAATTGAAAGTGGTCTACTGGAATCATGCCCAGGACATTGGGAGACTTCAAGAAGGTTGACACGTTAGGGGAAAAGCAGACTTTCATGGTTATGGTTCTGATTGGCTCCTCTTATTACAGCGCCAGGTGTTTGCCAGGGGTGTGGTAATAATGAGAAGCCAAGAACCTCACTGGAGAGAGTTCTTCCCAGCTCTATGCCAGCTCTTCCCTTGATTTCAATCCAGGCAAGTTGTAGGTGTGGCATTTACCAGTGGGCAGCAAGGGGACGGGAAAAGATGAGACTCAGATTTTTATTTTTATTTTCAGTGGTGAACAAGGCAGACATGCCCCAAACTGACTTAACCCCTCCCATCCCCAAAGGAAATGCATCGGTTCCTGGAACTGGGAGACTCGGGGGTAGATTCGTTGTGGTTTGACCCAAGTGAGCAAATGATGCTGCTGTAATTTGGGTTCTCGCCATCTTTCAGCTATGCTTTCCTGTGTAGACTTCATTTTCAGGCAGGCTCAGCCCAGGAGGACAGAGCTGGGTGACACAAGCCCACCCCCTTTATGTGCAAGGAGCACTAGGGAGAAAGAGAGGTCCGGCAAGTCCCACAGTTGACTCTCATTGGCCCTTTGTGGGTCACATGTTGATCCCTGAGCCAACCACTGTGACCCTGTCTGGACCACCTTGCAGCTGTGGGATGGGGTCAGCTTGACTCCAGCCATACAGATTGCAAGGGATGGAGGGAAGAAGGTATGTTATTACTGGACAAAGTAAGATGGTATTAAAGACAAAAACAACAGCCCTCCATGACAGCAGCTGTGTTGCTACAGCACTACTCATTCCAGGAGACCGTGGCCATCTTATTTGGTGTTGGTCTCTGTCTAGAATCATCCCCAGTGGAATTGGAGACTATTGTTCTTTGAACCTGGGAACTAGGTGATGGGAGCACCAGGAATGGGACTATGGAAGGAGCAGAGCGAGGGACATGCACAGGGTTGTGACAGGGTCCAGCCAGGACTGCAGGTGGCAGGAAAGGACTGAGCAGGGCACGAGGCAGTCCCTGGCACCAGCATGACAAAGGCAGGTAACAGCATTCTCTCCACGGAAAAGGGTGGGGGCAGTTGAAGCCAGCAGTCCCCCTCCACGCCATTTTTCAAATGCCACCAAAAAGACCTCAAAAGCCAAATCTGAGTATGCCATTCCCACCCCTCCCACCTCTACTCAAACCACGCCATGACTCTCTACTGCCCTCAGGGTAAAGATGGTCCCCTATACAACTCCTACACCACCCGCCCCAATGATCTAGCCCCTGCCCCGTAGTCTCATTTCTCACTGCTCTTACTGTGACTCTCTGCCTCTTACCACACTGACTTCCTCTCAGTGTCTGCAGCGTTCCTTGCTGCCTCCTGCCACAGGGCCCTGACACATGCTCCTCTTTCCCCTTCTTTGTCTCTGCTCATTCTTTGTATTTTGAGTTACGGAAATGGGAGGCTATTTCCAGCTCTCCGGAAATACTTCCCTGACTGCATTAAATCTTCCTACAAGCTCTCTGGTGCCACACATTTCCCCTGGATAGTGATGCACTGAGCTGTGGTTTTCTACTTTTTTTTTCCATTTATAAATTCTTGTTTTTCCCACTAGACTGGAAGCTCCTAGGCCACATATTGATTTTCGTTCACCAATGTATCCCTAACGCATAACAGAACGTTTAGCCATCAGGACGTGTTTATTGAATGAGTGAGTGAGTCAGTGAGCGAGGGAACAAGGTACTTCTGAGGTGCTTTCTCGGGCTTCCAGAATAACTCTGGAATCGCAGAGGGATGCAGGAACCAAAGGGGAACCTGAGACCAAGTCACAGGGTGCAATGGCTCAGCAAAGGCACACAGCGCTCATGACAAATCACTCATCTCCCTGATTTTGCTTTGTTTCCTTGGAGCTTTGTATCAGGGGTTGTTGTCGTTGGTGGTGGTGGTGGTATTGGTGACTGTGGTGAAACTGACCATATACTAACTGGGTTGGCTGTTTAATTCAACCATAAATGACCACTCTTGACACTCAAACCTCCTAAATTAGAGTCTTCAGGAAATCCAGCCCCTTTTCTGATTAAACAGGGTGGTGTAGTCCAGGTAGTGTCCTGCGGACCTAGACTGGGCTGGTGTCCATCTGTGAACTGTATAAGATAATGAATTTGTGAAACAAATCCATCCTGTAGGCGCAACTGTAGGGTGGGGGGCATGTTTAACCTACTTTAGGAACACACTTTTTAAGGGCTTAGCACACTAATTGCATGCAAATAGATGCCTCTAATTGCAAACACAAGATTCAGACCTTGTCAAAGTAGAAACCTATTCATCAACAGCTCCTTTAGGACCTCTGCTCCACACGATGCAGTTTAAATTGCTGTTTTAGGGAACATTCTACCATCATTTTTACCCCCAACTTCCCGTTAGCTGTCTCTGGAGATTATTGCCCTGGGAGGACTCACGGAGGGCAAAGACCAGCCCCTTCACTTCAGCCCGATGCCCCACAGGCATCTACTTCAAAACAAAGATGCTTATTGAGGTCCTTCTCTGCCAAGCGTGGCGATGGGCAATGGCAGTCGAGAGCTGCCTGCATGGATGAATAAACTATTTTCTGGAATGCTTTGCTCTCCTCACCCTCTTTCAAATCTGAGCCAGCCCATCTATTCTGGCTCAAATTCCACCTTCCCCGAGATGCCCTGCTGGATGTGAGCAATCCGCCCTCCACCCTTTCGTGGGGTTTTGTCCGTTGCATTTATCTGACACTTTTCATTTATTGCCTTATATTGTATTTGTTTTCACTCATTAATTCAACAGTCACTTACCAATGGCTACTGAATAAAGTCCTTGCCCAAGATACTGCAGGGGACAAAAAGATGGACAAGACGTGGTCCTTGCTTTCATAGATTATTTTGCCTATTTGGCAGCAACATATATCAGGGCATGGATTGCATCTTACTCATTTTCTATTCATCTCTTCTTTTTCTTTTTTATAATCCATATAAAGACATGGCAGAGTAGGTATTATTGCACATTTTTTTCAATGGATGGATGGATGGATGGATAGATGGATAACTAGCTGGCTAGCTAGCTGGCTGAATGGATGAATGGTTGAATGGTTGGATAAATGATGCATAGATAGATGAATGGTAAAATTTTTATATTTCACTGAAAATCTCTAACAAGATCGCACTGGATTGCTAAAAGTAATGTAGTTGCCCAAATGTCCAGTTTCCCCTCATGTATTTGTGGAGTATCAATGATACGCCAAACCCATGCCAGGAACTGGAAATATACACATAAATAAGAACACTTCAGATACAGACTCTGGCCCCAGAGACTCTTTGGAATAGGAGTGTAGGCACCTAAACAAATCCCTGAAACATGGGAGTCGAGGGTGGCTGTGGAAGCGATTCTAAAAGCGACACCAAGTGCTACCGGAAGCACAGGGCTGGACGAGTTTGTTGTTTCTCCGTCCAGGAACTCTGCAGAGAGGACATAGCGGTGGAACTCGGGCTAGCATGTTTCCCCCTGGGGAAGAGGGAGACTCCGCACGAGTCAGACACCAGGGCTGTCCTGATGGAGCTGGAGGGCTGCTTCTCAAACCACGTCCAGCGCAGCGTCACAAGTGGGCCACCAAAGTCCCTCACAATCTGCAGTAGCTGTTCCTCACATGCACAGCGACAGTGAAGCCAGTCAGGGAGAGGGCTGTGTGCAGGGTGGTTGGGTGCGCAGCAACGCCTGGAGCAAACGAGGCCAGGGACAGGTGTGCCAGAGAGGTGTGCGGGGGAGAGGTGCGGGCTCTGTCTGGGAGAACTTGGCGGGAGCCCGTGCAGTTTTTCCTGGACGCGAGAGCGTGGATTGCGGTCAGGACAGTATAAAGCTCCTCCCTTGAGCACAGGCCCCATGCTGGAGAGATCACTGGACATGGTTTACCACTGTGTTTTTTCAAATATGTGTCTTTATTAAACTTGTTTTCACTTGTTTGGATAGACTTTGCTTTTTAGAGCAGGTCTGCGTTCCCAGCGAAACTGAGAAGGGAGGACGGAGCTTCAGAGTCCCCTGCGCCTGCACAGGCACAGCCTCTGCTGCGCCAGCATCCCGCAGCGGCCTGGCACGCGTCACCGCGGGTGAATCCGCGCGATCCCTTGAAGTCCAAGGTTCCCACAGGGGTTTGCTTCACGCTCAGAGTTTGGGTCTGGACAAGTGAATGTGACATGCATCCCTCATGGAAGGTCTCACACAGAGCAGTTTCACGGTCCTGCAAACCCTCTGCTTTCACTTTTTTTCTGTTTTGAGCATGCATCAAAATTGGTTTTGTGTGTCTGCATTTCGAAAGTGTGCCACAAACAAGGAGTTTCGTATCTTCCAAACAGTGCTCTAGTTCCCCAGGGAGAGAGGCAACAGCCAGCAGGGGGCCGGGTGGGGGGGGGGCTGCTGTCCTTTGGAAACTGTCAAGGGGCATATCTCAAACACTCACCTTCTGAGAAATGGGGTCTCTCCTGGGGAAAGTTTGCCATCACTTCTGAATAATTGCTGTCCTTCCAAGTACACGGGTATCTTCGACAAGAACAAATTTGCTGGCGGCTGGAGGATTCTGCTCGGCCTTAAAGATCTTGGCACCGTGATGTTTGTTATCCTTGCGCTTTATTTAATAGACCTGCCTGAGGTGACGTTTTATATCATGCTTTGTCTCTAAGTGATTTACTACTGGGAAGATAACAAACAGTCCAGGTTTATACTCAGAAAGTCAAATACACCACGAGTGTTGTGTGCGGAGGTATTTTCAATTACAGAGGCAATGCTTTCTGAGATGGGGCTTCTCCGGCAAACCACGACACCGTCTCCATCGGTGAGGGAATCAAGAATTCGGCAGACACACCGACATGCATGGTGCCCAGATGAATTATCTGAGAAAAACTTAGCATCTATGAGCTCACAGGGAAGAATTACATTTGCTTGAGCTGAGTGGGTTTTTTTTCTTTTCTTTTTGTTTCTTTAGTTGTAAAAACAGTCACAAACGTGAGGGCTTGGGGCTTGAACTTGTCCACAGTTGGTGGCCCACAGTGGAGATAGAGACGTCACCTGTCTTGGGGGCTGAGGCGCCGGAGCAGGCGTTTCTGTGGGAACTGGGGGTCTCAACCCACTGCACACCTTTAATCTTGGGTCTCCTTTCTGGTGAAACGTCCGTGATTCATAACTCAGTCACGTTGCTGAGGAATGTCTCTTCAGATAGAGTCTGTCTCTAAGAACTTAAGTCAAGGGATTTTCAAACAGTCGCTTGATTTATGTATGTGAAGCTCTCGCTCAGGAAAGAACTTTTATTTGCAAGTACCACATGAATGGGGGCCTGAAAGAAATAATTAGGACTCTCCTTTCCTTTTTCAGTTTTGAAGATTTCCCTGTACACATGTGGGTGGCCCGCCCCTGCATTTGGGAATCTGCAGAGAAGACAGTGGGGCCGTTGCGGGTGGGGGATGTGATTAATCCCACATCTCCCCTTTCTTTTGTTTGTGCAACAGCGCGGTCCGCTGTCACCACCTCAGCACATTTTGTTGCAAACCTCAGTGCCCTCTCACTTTCGCTTTACTTAATGCGTTTCTCCATTTTCCCAAGGCCACAAGAGCTGTTTTCTTGTGAGTGGCACACCTGCCTCAAATCACTAAAATTGCCTGGGTCTTGGATTCTGAGGCTTCATATTCTCCTGTATATTATTTGGTCCTATTGTTTCTTAACTCGCTCATCATTCACACAGTGAAGGAAATTCCATTTGGTCCTTTTAAGACGGCCAGACTAGCTGACTTAAACACTCAGCCCTGGTTACTTCGGGATATTTCGGTTCTTTATTGAAATGGTCCTTTTAATGTCGTCTTTAATTTAATCAAATAGTGTCATCAAAATAACATTTACTCTATTACTGCAAATTCACTGCATTATTAACTAGTGTAACTAGACAAAAAAGATGGTACAAACCCCCATGGAAATATATACTTACTGTAAAAATGGATACAGTTCATAGATGTTCTATATTTAATTTGCAGTTTCAAAGCACTCTCTATGGAGAGGTTTTATGGTTCTGAAATAATTTAAAAACACACTTTACTACAATCCATAGCAGGTAGTTTTTTGCCAATTTGGGAAGTTATGGTGCCATGTACTTTCCAAGGTAACCCAAACTGTGTTTTTAACAGTGACTTATGCCTCAGCAGAAATGGGGCTCTGTCCCCAGCACCAGAGGTGGGCACAACCGAGGTCTCACTGGCTTCCCTTTGGTCCCCTCCAGCAGCCTGACTATACGGTCCTGGCAAGGGGCCACCGGGATCCCGTCAGCTTGATGAAAAATACTGACTCCTCAACACTACTTTGGGTAGTCTGAGCAGAAAACAGGTCATGTTTGGGGCAGACGATGAAGGGTACCAGGTACATGTAATTCCCAAATTCTTTCTCTGATTCAAGAGAAACACATAGACTGGGAGGACAAGAGCTCTGGGTTCGTGATGCTGATGAAGGTGCTTGCTAAGCCTTAGTTTCCTCATCAGGGAAAAGCAAGACACTAACTGCCAAATAATCTAATATTTTCTAAGTGCTTGTCTACCCACTTTCTCTTGAGATCAGTAATGCCATTTTCCAATTAGACTTGTTTATCAGAACTTGCCACCAGCTATTTCTTTGTAAAGTATGTAGGTAAAATATCAATGGAGCGTCTCTATTTCAAAATTTTCATTCTTCTCCCTACCAAGAAATTCTGGTTCTGAAAGGACATTGGATAGATGCAGAAATAAGGATATGGAACTAAGGCCATTTATTTTCAAAAGGCATATACTTTTTACCTGTTGCTGCCCCTGCCTCCAGCCAAGCATTATGCAAGGCTCTGAGAAAGGAAGTACAGATAAGTTCTAGGTCTTCGTTTTAGGGAACTTAACTAGCTGGGGACACAAGCATTTGAAAAGAATGGTAAAAATAACTCTGATGTCATAATAGAAATCTTCACAGGGTTAACTGTTCATCTTTTTGTCCATCTATCGGTCCATCCTCCTCTCACCCATTTAACTGTCCATTTGTCCACCCATCCTACCACCCCGACTTTCATGTATCCATCCACCCACCCACCACTAGAACATCAGAACCATCCGTGCTGAATCTCAATGTGATATGAAGGCACTCGTTTTGGTTGAAGATCAAAAAGCTTATCAAAGTCTGTGGAATAAAGGGGAGGTCCAGATACTGATGAGACCCCACATAAATATAACGTCAGAAAGGTTGTGAGCCTTACAAGGCCAGACGCACATGTCGATGGATCTGAGACAAATGGGGGGAAGATGTGCTCCAGCTGCGGTTCTCAGTCGTCCTGGAATCATCTGGGGAACTGTCAGAACATCCTCATGCATGGGTTCCTCTTCCGGGGAGTCTTACTTAATTGAGTTAGGGTGCAGCCTGGGCATCAGGATATTTTAAAGCTGCGTAAGTGATTCTAATTTGTAACTAAGATTGGGAATAAAGGATGTGAGTGAGGCGTGGTCTTTCTGGATGATTAAAAGGAACACCAGCAGTGTCTGTGCGTAGGTATATCCATTAGTGGGTATGTGGTATGTGGGTGGCACGGACTCGGTCAACAGGACACTGGTTGGGTCAGATGCCATAGGGGTGAGGGATGAGGGAGTATGCCGTTGGCCTCACAGCAGAGACTAGACTGGGGCAGGAAGATCAAAGCCAGCCACCCACGTTTTGCTTTGGGGAGTCAGTAATACTTGACTTGCAATGTTTGGCCCCCAAACTGGCCGGGATTTGGGTCCCTATCTAGGAATGATGGAATATTACAGGACCGGGCTTCCCGTCTTCCAGTGGAGTGCCTGCCTTGTGGTCCATTTGAAAACAAGCCAGTGTGTGTCACTGAGGGACTGGCTGATGTGATTCGTTCTTCGGTTATCGGATTTGTTCTCTAAATTTGTTCTCTATACTTAGAATGAAAGGAGACTGTTACCCAATGGAAATCACTCACTTGTGTTAGGTTAAAGGCATTGAAAATTGCAACAACTCTCTCATTTTGTCACATTCTTATGAGGAAAGGACATAGATCCATGACTTAGCAGATATTTATTGAGTCAGGTACTGTCAGGCACAGAACAGATCCGGCAGTGAGAACAAGAAAAATGGTCTCGGCTGTCTAGGATCTTACTATCTGGAGGGATGGAGGACTAAATAAGGAAGCTCAATGCAGCACAACACTCGTAATAATCCTGTGTGGCATCAGCCACTGGGCATGTGAATCTGTGATGGACATAGATAGCAGTGAGCCCAAAGGGAGCATATTGAGCTCTGCAAGTCATTTTCAATTTAGTTGCTTCCTTTTAATTTTTTTTCTGTTAAACTGTCATAATCTTTTATGGAATCTCTGCCTCAGTTGTCATGTCTGTCACACACACATACACACAGATTTTTCAAGATTTTATCTTAAAAGTAGAGAACTTGAGAACTTATAGAGCTCTACTTCCGGCTAAGATGGAGGCATAGGTAGATACCCTGTGCCTCCTGGCACAACCAAAATAAAGACAACAGTTTAGAAACAAAATAACAACCAGAACTGTCAAAATTGAACTGTATGGAAGTTGGTAAACCAAGGAGTTAAAATAGACACATTCATCCAGACTGGTAGGCGGGGCAGAGTCGGGTGACAGAGCAGAGAGGAGCCGCAGTACAAAAAGTGGTGGCAATGGACATGCAAGGCACCCTGGGTGCACAAGATGGCAGTGGACAGACCCCAGGTGCAGGGTGGCAAAGGGCAGACCCAGCAAGGAGGCAATTATGAAGCAAGGCACGGAGCACAAAGCGGCTAGCTGAGCGGGGGTGGGGTCCCACATTCATGTGCATATAAGCCAGGTGAAATTGGGGATGGAGACAGACGGCAGAACCCAAGGTCCCAGCAGTGGGAAATAAAGCCTCAAAACACCTATTGCAAACACATGTGGGGGTTGAGGCTCAGGGAGAGACTCCCAACCTCACAGGAGAGTTTGTTGCAGAGACCCACAGGGTCCTAGAATGTACACAAGCCCACCCACCTGGGAACCAGCACCAGAAGGGCCCAGTTTGTTTGGGGGAAGTGGTGGAAGGGAATGAATCTGACAGCAAGCGCCATTGTTCCCTCTCAGACCCCACCCCCACATATAGCGTAACAACCCAACAACTGGGTTGAGCTGCCCTGGTGAACACCTAAGGCTCCGCCCCTCATATGTAACAGGCATGACAAGGCAAAAAAAAAATGGCCCAAATAGAAGAACAGATCAAAGCTCCACAGCAAATACAACAAATCAAGAGATAGCCAACATATCAGATGCACAGTTCAAAACACTGGTGATCAGGATGCTCACAGAACTGGTTGAATTTGGTCACAAATTAGATGAAAAAATGAAGGCAATGCTAAGTGAAATGAGGCAAAATGCACAGGGAACCAATAGTGATGGAAAGAAAACCGGGACTCAAATCAATGGAGTGGACTAGAAGGAAGAAAGAAAAAAAACAAACAGAAAAGAATGAAGAAACAAGAATTCAAAAAAATGAGGAGAGAATTAGAAACCTCCAGGACATCTTTAAATGTTCCAAGATATGAATTATAGGGGTACCAGAAGGAGAAGAGGAACAGCAACAAGTAGAAAACTTATTTGAACAAATAATGAAGGATAACTTCCCCAATCTGGCAAAGGAAATAGCTTCCAGGAAGTCCAGGAAGCTCAGAGAGTCCCAAAGAAGTTGGACCCAAGGAGGAACACACCAAGGCACATCATAATTACGTTACCCAAGATTAAAATGAGGGAGAGAATCCTAGAAGCAAGCAAGAGATAAGGAGACAGTTACCTACAAAGGAGTTCCCATCAGACTGTCAGCTGATTTCTCAAAAGAGACCTTCCAGGCAAGAAGGGGCTGGAAAGAAGTATTCCAAGTCATGAAAGGCAAGGACCTACATCCAAGACTGCTCTATCCAGCAAAGCTTTCATTTAGAATGCAAGGGCAGATAAAGTGCTTCTCAGATACAGTCAAATTGAAGGAGTTCATCATTACCAAGCATTTATTATATGAAATGTTAAATGGACTTATCTAAGAAAAAGAAGATAAAAAACATGCATACTAAAATGACAGCAAACTCACAATTACTAACAACCACACCTAAAATGAAAACAAACTAAGGAAACAACTAGAACAGGAACAGAACCACAGAAATGGAGATCACATGGAGGGTTAGCAACAGGAAAGTGGGAGGAGGAGAGGGGGGAAAGGTACAGAGAATAAGTAGCATAGATTGCAGGTAGAAAATAGACAGGGGGAGGGCAAGAATAGTATGGGAAATGTAGAAGCCAAAGAACTGAAGGCACATGGACATGAACTAAAGGGGGGGGGATGTAGGTGGGAGAGGGTGTACAGGGTAGAGGGGAATGAAGGGGGGAAATGGGATAACTGCAATAGTATAATCAATAAAATATATTTTAAAAAAAGAACTTATGGGGCTTGATTTGATCGCCACATCCCCTTACTTCCTGAAGACAAGAGACTCTGTAGTGTATTTTCCAGAGAGTATCTTTGTTAGAAAGAAATTACTTATAATTGGACGTCTCAGAAAGTAATCAACTCCACAGATGTGTGCCAGCCCATGCACAGACTGCTGAGATTCCAGTGTCCTCAGATTAAGGTATACATTTTCTTGAAAAAGAGACCCAAGCCAAGCATTCAGTAATTGTGTTCCAGATCATATTCTCCCTAAAATCCAGGTAGTCCTGCTTGCAGGGTTGGTGGTATCTAAAAATAGATTTACAGAGGTTAATGAGAAAAATGGGGTGAATTACCATAGTGGTTTTTTTTTAAAAAAATGATGCTAATATGATTAGACTGATGATGATACAAATAAAAGTGGCTAAGTCAGAGTGGTTCTCTGTAAAACTCAGTGTAAGGCAATTTTGTCTTTAATCATTAAAGAAAGTGCACAAAAAAGACACTCAGCGTATATATATAGTTACAGAATGGATAAGTACATGCTTCAGTGTGTGGATGGATGGATGGATGGATGGATGGATGGATGGATGGATGGATGGGTGGATGGATGAATGGATAGATGGGAGGACAGGATGGGTGTATGGATGGATGAGTGGATGACAGGATGGGTGGATGGATGGTAGGAAGGATGTGTGGGTAGATGAATGGATCAAGGAAATGATGAGTGGATGGATGGGTGGAAGGATGATGGAAGGATCGGTGAATGGGTGGATGGATGGATGGATGGATGGATAGGATAGGTGTGGGTAGATGGGTAGTAAAGGAATGGATAAAAGGGCCTGTTCCCCTTAAGGGACTCTTCACAAAAAAGTTTTAATCCTCGGTCTTTCACTTGTAAGAGAAGCTCCAGTATGAGTTTGTTAAAACAAGAATATTCCAGAGTGTCACTCCCAGAGATTCTGATTCAGTAAGTCTAGGGAGAAATGTGGGGATCTGTATTTTTAAAACAAGTTTCCCATGTTTTCATGGTATGAGTGCTCTTTCCCTCCTGGATGCTGATTCACCTCTATTTCCACTATGTCTCCTATTTTATTGATTATCCAGAAATTACTATGTATCTCTGTATTGCCTGCATTCAGGAGGTGCTGCTTTCAAATTTGCATCAAAGGCAATTTAGAAGGGATTAGGGGGGCTCTGTTGATAGAGACCGCTCTCCTGTCCTCATTAGGAGTTCCTTTCGGGGTGCTCCTGCACAATCCTGGAGGTGCCTTCCACTTGTGACTCAGTGGGCCAAATCATAGGGAAGACTTGGGAAGCATTGATCTTGGGGTTTAAGTGAGAGGAGAGGTTTGTATTCTGACCTGGAAAGTCTCCCAGAGGCGAGCCAAGCCTTTCACGAGGACACCCACCCTGTCGGTGACTCTCCGTGGAGTGTGACTTGTAGGTGGCATCTCCTTTCTCCATCTCTGTGGCTGAATGTCACACAGAGGGCAGAAATTTGGGGTCAGTGGGGTGCCCACTTTTTTTTGGAAGAAATCTGATTGTGAAGGAGGAAAGACAAGTGTGCTGGATAAGGACCACCAGGTGGCTAGGAGTTTGACACCTCACCTTGGTGTTTCCTTGCAGGCACAGGTTACTTCCAGGGATGACAGTCATTTCTTAAGAAAGTGAGATTGCTTCACACGTGTTTAAAGGCTTAAGTAATGCAGCCTGTCAGACAATTCTCCGAAATGGTTTTCCAAGTGAACGCATCAGAAAGTGGCTAGAAAAACTGTCTGGCACAGAGAGAGGAGGTTATTCAGAGATGTGAGCGGCTTGAATCAGATTCTAACTTGAGGTGTATCCTACCTCTGGTGACGTGCATGCATGTTAGACAGGCCATCTAATTTTTACTTATTTATTCACCTGTGTACACACTACCCAGAGCAAGATAGACAACATTTCCAACCCCCAGAGGCTTAGCCGTACCCATTTCCAATCAGCAAATCCCACCATCGTCAGGAGCTAGCCCCTCACGTCCACTGCCACAGCTCCCTGCTCTGGAGTTCTGTATAAACAGTCATGTAGGATGCCGTCTTTGGTGTCTGGCTGCATTTGCTCACCATTAGGTTGTGGGAGCACCCAGAGTATCCCAATCTTCTTTATTGCTGTGTAATAGGCCACTGCCTCCAATGTTTTACTAAAAGTTGAAGGAATTGTAAACATTCATATAGCCATCACCTGCGTTTGACTGTGACCATCTCTCTCCACTTGCATTTTTCCCAGACATCCTTCCCTAGATCTATCCATGCATCTAACTAATTTTTGGTTTATTTCAAAATAAGTAACACATGTCATTCACCTGACTTCTCAACACTTAAGCAGGTGTATCATTATTGCATTATTGGTCTAGAGTTTAATGTTTGCTTATATTGTTTTATTGTTGAGGGTACAGTTTTTTAAAAAATTATCAGAGCAACGTAATGATAACGCTATCAGGAGCCAATACTTACTAAGCATGGACTTTGCATCAGACATTGCACTGAGCACTTGACTCGTAGGTATATACTGTTACTTCCATGTTAAGCTGCAGAAACTGAGCCTTGAAGATACTATCGACTTGCCTAAGTCTGAAGAGAAAGTGGATCAACCCTGGAATGGGGCTGACTCCAAAGCCAGTTTGCCAGCCTGCAGTTCACCTGAATGTGTTCTAAAAAAATGTGGTGTCAGTGTCCATCTCTGCTGCTGATGAGCTTTGTGACTTTGGGCAAGTGAGCTAACCTCTCTGAACCTGGAATTCACCCTGCAGTAAAGTGATGATGATAACAGCAAAACCTCAAAGTTATTGTTGAAGATCAAATGAGGAGATTTTTAAATATTTAAGACACTATCCAACTCATTGAGAGCCTCAACCTAAGACTTTCAACTAGAAAATTCTGGAACCATTAGTCTACAGAACAAACTGTGTTACTCAACCCACTTTTGTTGGTGCTATTGTTTGTTTTGGCTTTGTCCTTGCTGAACTGTGATTTGATTCCATTTAAGCAGCTCTCTCTGCAAACACAGACTCTGCTCTTCTCTGTCTCTTCACTCGGTGATGTTATAATATCTAGAGGCTTATTGATTATTTGTTTGATTCTATTGTGGGCACAGGAGCAGTTCTTAGATTAAGACTATTAGATTTTCCCAAACAGTATTGCTGTGGTTTATACAATTGGACAAAACGGGTGATCTAATTTGGACTCAATTTGCTCTGAAGTAGAGCTGGAGGAAGGAGGCGCTGTGATTTGGTTCTGAGCCTGAGAACAAGTAGGAAAAAGTTCTCTCCAGGTGATATCTGCGCGCCTCATCAATTCCAGATACACCGTGGGAGCAGGTCTGAGAATTCACAGCTTTTTTGCTTGGCTTCTTTTCTTGTCCATGAGCTAAAGAACCTAGTTTTACCTATCCAACTGAGATATTAAACCCACTGATATAATTTATTTTTCCACATGAAATATCTCACAAAAAAAAGTACCACGCTGAGTTTTCTCGAGGCTCTGTGTTAAAAGACTGAGGGTTAAGAGGAGATAACAGATATGCCCCCAAACAAATCGTTTCCTGATAGCTGCTTTGGGTGCAACCAAATGGAAAACTTCGCTTCTTTCCTTTCCCACCCTGGCAGCTGAAACCTTTTTCAAGCATACCATCTATAGCAGTTTCAGTTCTGCATTTTATCCTAGCATTATAGCATAGTTGCATATTATTGACTCTTTGTGAATATCATTTTTAATGATGGCTATACATTCCACTTACTGGGTATTACTGTAGTGTAGTTAACCATTCCTCTGATATTGAAATTTTAGATTACTTCCAGGTTTTCCGTATGATAAACAAGGCTAAAAAATACCATGGGCATTTTAGACTAATAAATATAACACATAATATTTGACTATTATCTAAGATTAGATTTCCAGAAGTAGAATTACTGAATAAAAAAAAAGTGCACTGTTTTAAGGGACTTAAGTACATTGCACAGTTATGTTAATGGTCTATCAATATCATTGAAAATCCCAAATACTACCCGTTCTACTTTGAGGAAATTACTTAACATCTCTGTGTTTGAGTTTCTAGATTTGTGGAATGGGAAAAACAGTGATGACTACTTCATAGAGGTGTTGCAAGGATTGAATGAGTATATTTCTGTATCTATATATATATGGCATGTGCCATAAATATATTCACATATATGACATGCAGATGTGTCTGCCATGTAGTACGGGTTTAGTACATATTATGTTACTTTAGTATTAGTATTACCTCAGTGAAGGAAGGATCTATGGAATACACAAAAATCACCCAAAGGCTTTCTTTCAACCCTTATTTCAGGGTCTCCCATTCCAAATCCTTTCCCCATAGCCATTCACCAGCCCCTGAGAGACCCTGGATGTGTTTCAGCCTAGTTTCTCAAACTTAGCCACCTCTCTGAGAAGCCCATGAATACCAAATGGTGTCTAGAAGGCAAGGGGCAAAGTCATGGCCCCAAACGTGTCCCAAGTAGATGAATCCAGCCCTGAACAACTGGGATGTGACTACTCCCGCCTACCTAGGCTTTTGAAGGAACCAACCCCAGGAAATGGCCAAGGCTGGAACCACACAGGTTTGACTGGTGAGGGTCAGGCAGGCATTAGGTTCACTTTGATTGGGTGAAGGGTCACGGAGAAGGTCAGGAGCTGACTCAAGAGCTGGCTACTGTAGCCAAAGGCACAGAGTCCTGACTCTAAGGGCTCTGGAAAGGCAGGAAGGGCAGGGTTGGAGATAATGGGAGTAGCTTCGCATACGTGGGCCCTATGGTAGCACCCTGGACACAGTGGCAGTGGGAGCACCTTCCCTGGACTCCCTCCCCCACAGCCTTGTGTTCTCACTTCTCATGTAGTGCCTACCTAACATATTAGAAGTGTGCATATGCGTGTATGTGTGATACCCTTTTCCTCTGAGTTCTCTAAGAACAAGGCTCCTCACACACCGCGTGGTCTGTAGAATATGACCCAGCTGTGTGGAGGAATGAATGAGTGAGTAAATGACTAAGTCGGTTATTTCCAGAACATCCAGAAACTCCTACCCATCTTGCCCCAACAGGAGGACTGTAACTGCCGACCCTCGGCAGGAAATGTGCACTCTGAGCCCTGACCATTCTCTGTGGACGGACAGAAGGTGTCATTGATAACTGCCAGAGGGTCCCGGTCCTGGTAGTGGCCAAACAGTTCCCTGGGGAGTTGTCACCAACACTGCAAACATGGGGCAGCAGTCTTGGTTATGGATGCGGTTGTGTTTTATTGTTAACCATCACAAGCAGAGAGACAGGATGATGACTGTGAACAGTTTGCTTCCCATGTAAACTCTGACCTCGGAGCAACGGTGGAGGGTGGGGGGTACTTCTTTCAAGGACCTTGTTGATGGGGACAATAAGCACTAGCCCCAGCTGCCAAGAAGACTGCTAACGGGAGAGCAGAACACGTCTTTTCTTCCGTCTTCTTTTTTTTAAGCCACGCTCATTGGTTTTAGGAATCATTAGCATGGTAAAGATTAAAGCTATTGGAGGAGATAGCACAGATTGTTTCATTTTATTATGTTCAATTGGATTGGATCCGAGCCATTTGCAAAGTGCAGTATTACCATAAGAAGGGACTTGGAATGTTTGTCACATAATATCCCTTCGTGGAGAAGGCAGTTTCTTAACATTGGAGGGAAAAAAAGAGTTGAAATAGCAAGGCTTTCTTCTGCTGTCTAAGTGCAACAAAATAGAACTCTATCTATGTCCAGATGGAGCTGCTGAGTGGCCCAACCACCTGGTCCCAATGGCCCTTGTATTGACATCCTTAACTCAGGATGCAGTGAAGAAAGTAAAGCTGTGGACCCCTGTCCTGCTTTTTCAACCAGGGCCATCCCCTATGAACAAGCATGAGTTGTTGCATTATACCTAAGGTGCTCTTCATGAAAAGGGGGTTCCTGCTGTTTTAACAATAAAAATAGTGTTTTGGAAACATACCAAGTGAAAGACGCCAGTCACCAAAGCCCATCTGACTCCATTTGTATGGAGTGTCCAGAACAGGCAAATCTGTCGGGACAGAATGGAGGGGAGTGCTTTCCTGGGGCCGAGGGGGCGCGGAGAGACTGGGGCACGACAGCGAGGGAGCAGGACTCCTTGGGGAAATGAAAGTGTTCTAACGTCGATGCAGGAAGCATTGTAAAGCTCCGTGACTGCACCAAGAACTACTGAGTTGTGCATTTTAAATGGGTGAATTCCATGGTATGTGAACAATGTCTCAATAAATCTTCCAAGAACAGTATGAAAACCGGGATGTAATCCAACCACTCTGAGGATGCTCAAGTATCCCAAATGTCCCTATTTAAGTCTGGACTGGGACAAAAACCCAGGTGGGGCCTGAGCAGCACCCACTGGAATGGGCCCGTCGCCTGTACCCCAAACCTGCCCTGTCCATCAATGCCATTGATGGAGCCAGTGGAGCCTTGAAAGCTACATCACTGTGTTGACTTTCAATCATATAATCGGACTTATCTCGGCACTAATATAATTTGATTTGATTCCCTGTCTCTGCCCAGTACTGTGTAAACCTCCTTGAGGGCAGAGTTTCTAGTTCACTTTGGGCTACTTTTGAATAATATCAATTACAGTGACCTCACGCCCAGCAGGGTACTGGTTGCTGAGAACATACAATGAATAAGACATGGCTCTGGATCTAGACAAGTTCACAATTTGTTGGGGGAAACTGGTACCATCCAGTGAAACCAAGGAGGGTTTCACCCAAGAGCTTATGTTAGAACTAAGGTTTGAACGACACACAGAAGCTCACCAAATATGGAAGCAGAAGAGTAAGACATTCAAGGTAGAATAAGCAGCATGGCAAAGAGCTAAGAAAAAATATGGTATAATGCTGGAAACCTGAGAAATTTGCTGGGAATGAATTTGAGACCACAATTTAGAAAGGCAGTATATTGCACCTCATGTCCAGAATTGTCATGGAACAGTGTATACTATTCTGTTACCCCATGTTAGTCATAATTCTTGGTGGCAATGAAACTTATGACAAAAGGTAGTATATTGGTTTGTGTACTACGGAATCTTTGAAGCTTCAGGCATGGCTGGATCCAGGGGCTCAAATAGATAATCAGATTATCTGTCTTCCCATGTTTTGGCTGTGGTGGATCCTGTTTGGCTTACTTGCATGGCAGGTTTTCTCAACCTGGTGGGAGAGCTAGTTACTAGAAGGATTAGAGTCCCATTCTCATGACTATTAATAATCGCAGGAAACCATATTCTCTCTCCCAGAATATATGTATCCCAGCGAATATTCTAGTCCAACGTAGGTCACATACTTTATCTCTGATTCAATGACTGTGGTCAAGAGTTAGGTTACTTTAATTAGCTGACCAAGGTCATGTGCCTACTATTGGGGAAAGGAAATAAAACACTCCAGTTGGCCCATGGGATCGAATGGAGTAAAGTGTGCTTTTCAGAAAAATAGGAGAAAAAGGAGGGACAAGTGCACTGTATGGACAAAAACTATAGTTAATCTCCTTATAGCCCTTGGGATTTTTTTCCCCAGTTCAGGCATTAAACTCTATCTTTTGTGTCCTGTTCTTGTGATACTGGATTTCAAACCTTAGCTGCCGATTTTATACACACATCTGTTAAACTCCATTTAGGTTAGAATGCTAACAAGAGAGAATTATTTATTTCTCTTCCCTGGCCTCAGTTTCCTCTTCAACAAAATGGGGATAATAGTAGCAGACATTGTAGTCCGTTTATGAAGACCCATTGTAAATATCAGGTACACACTCAGTTTCTTCCCAGGCAAGGTCGGGGTTTGTCCACCTGCTGTCACACAGAACTTTCTCCCTCCACCTCTCACTTTGGTGAACTTGGTCTGACTGACAGGAGGTATCCCCTTTCACCCGGCAGCTTCAGATGTCTCGGGAAGGCAGGCTGCTGTGCTTATACCGGCGAAGGTGAGGCTCAGGGCCGGTGGCGGAACCACGTCATTTCCAGAGGTAACAGGGCTCCCTGGACATCAGCTGCCGTGTTTGGAGGGGCGCGCAGACAAAGAGCCAAATTTATATTCACGTACTGTTGCTGTTTGTACCATTGAATACTTAAGACATCTGCTCAAAGTCTCACAGTATAAATGAATGGAAGGCATCCAGGAGTGCTTTATTAGATGGGAGCTGTTAAGTGAGCGCCACATTTTTCAAGGCAGGATCTTAATCAGACATTATTTATATCTATAATATTTTACAAATTAAAAGCAGCAGAAATAGTCACCAGAAGGATATCAGCAAGCAGGGGTCAAAAAAAAGAACCTGAAGCCTTAGATGAGAGTGGCCGATCACCTGATCCTCTCTGGGGAGGAAGGGGCGAAAAGGTAGCAAATGTACCGTCACTGGCAGGCATCTGACTGTTCCCTTGACATTAAACAGCACATGCCCTGCAGTAGCATGGGTGCCGCACCGCCAGCCCACTGCACATTTCTCTGGGGGCCACCCTGTTTTTCTTCCCCGTTGAAGCTCAGCTATCCCCACCCTGACTCTGGGTCACCCAGGGCTCCTACTTTAATATGTCCTTTCAGTTTCGTTCATTATGCTCTACGATTCAGTGGAAACATAAAAAGTGGTTCTTAATTTTAATTAATGGCAAACCTAGAACAGGCCCATTTAATAAATTTGTTCTCTGAATTTAACAAGTCTCCTCTCCGGTAAGGGCCTCGCAGCTGAGTGGCGAGTAATGACAAAAACTGCAGGTAAGTCATGAGACACAGAATTGGTCTGTACGGTCCCTTCCCCAGAACTCAGTGAAGAGTTAATTATTTGTCCTGCAGTTGGGACTCAGCTGTTGTTTCCACTGGGATTAAACAGCTGTCAGCATTGTTAATGACATCGAGTTCATGCATTAAAATCCTCTCATTCCCTTCCCATGGAAAGAGGGGTTTCAGAAATCTCGGCCACATCCCCTTTTATGAGGGAGTGAAAATCCAGGAAAAAATAATGGCCCCTATTACAAAACCACGGACCAGAGCTGGTGCTGGTGGAATCTCCTAATGCGTAATTAAGCCGCTTTGCAAAGCCAGGCTGTCCATTGGCACTTGGGTGCCTGTGTTCGGACCGTGGTGGAAGCAGCTGGGTGGACTGGGGCAGACGGGGAGAAAGGGGGGGAACCTAAAATTCTTCTAGAACTAGCTCCACCTCTTTTTCCCCTTAACAACACAAAACAGAGGTACTAAATAATTAACCAACCGAAAGTGAACTTTTGTATGTTCTCAAAAGTATACCTGCCAGTTCGTTCAAACATCTGTAACCACATGTCTGATCAATAGGAAGTCCCTGCTCTCTTTCCTTTTCCTTTTTCAGGAGAACTTTTCTTTCCGTGTCAATCTCCTGAATCGCAGGAGAACAAACTTTAGAGTTCTGTTACTGTTTTGATAGAGGGGGTTTTGTTTTCTGAACCTGGCCTTAGCAAATGATGGTTTGAATCCAGAGTTTGATCAAGAAATCTGTCCCCAAGGAAGAAGTAAATGCAAGTATTTCTCAGCATCTTTGGCAACACGATTCCTCTGAAGAAGGGGGAGCAGGGGCCAGAAGTAGGGAGCACAGCACCAGGGCTCTCAAACTGGGGGCACCCCTTCTGCTGGCAAAGGGGAAAAATTTCTGTCTGCAACTAGGGAAAAGGGTGGGTGCGTAGGATTTTTCTCCTTCCTCACCTTGTTTGTTTCCTGTCACTGGGTGAGCCCCAGGGTTAGCCGAGCACACTGGGCTGTTCACGGTCCCTTTCTTCCCGCTCCCCACCCCAGTGAGACAAAGCTCATGCCATGTTCATGTGGAATGTTTCGAGTTATTTCCTAACACGTTTCACCTTCCTAAAAACGCCTTCAAAAAGTGTTCTGTCCCTACTTCTCTGGCGGAAAGTGCAGGGTGATCTCACACATCAGACCCCAGCAGGACAACTCAGGCCGGGTGATGCCAGAGTTCAGAAGGAAGGAAAAGAATGTGGGAAATCCAGGACAGAGGGATGCGGAATGGAGGAGGGGAGGGCGGAACAGATTCATCCAAGCACTGACTCTTTTAGATTTTGTTAGAGCAAGACCATCTCTAAGGAGCCCACAGAAGCAGGGAAGCAAGGCAGCTAAATAAATAACCACCTTCCAGTGCAGATAATAAAGTACAAGAGTTTTATGTGTCACATCCAAAAACATCTTAATTGAACAGCAAATGGCTTCTCCCCTAACACGCGCCTCAAACTTCACTCCCTTTCCAGAGAGGGTCCAAGTGAAAGAGCTTCAAGTTCGGCAGCGAAACGTTGCTTTTGCTTCCAGGCCCAGGCCCAGGTATGACGTCGTGATGAATCCATCTCAGTCAAGATGATTGACCGAAATAAAGTACATGGTATTCTTTAATGTATCATGTGATACACAAGAAATTATTTTAAGTTTGGTTTTGCTTTCGATTTAGCAAAAGCCTAGTGTTACTGACTCATAGGCAATGTTATGTGATGGAAGTCGCTCAGCCTAACCAGCGAAGGCTGTTTGCGGTTGTCCCTTGGCCAAACCTTAGGACCCTGCTTGGGCTCTGGTGTTGGGTCCCTCAGCTCTCCATTCTGCAGGAGGGGATGTTCAGGGTTCGGCCTCCCAAGGCCGGCAACCCAGACTGGGAAGCAGAGGCGATTTATTACCCCAGCTTCCTGTCCACAGGAGGCCCTGGGAGGCCTTGAATTTCGCAGCTGCAAGTCAAATTCCACCAGTGCAGTCACGGAATTTAATGAGGCCTCTCTGGACACAAAGAGAGACAGACATTTCTAGGCTTGCTGGCTGGGCTTCCTAAGCCCCTCCTCCTCTCTCCTGATGAGACCTTCATCGAAAGGCCTCTAATATTGTCATAGCTGGGTCTCACCTTTGGCTTTATCATTCTGCATGGCAATTTTAGACCTGCTTGGCCCCTGAAATGTGTTACTGCCAATGAAAGACACCCTCCCCTCACTCCCCCCAAACCCCAACACTGTAAAGTTTTATGATATAGCTATCATTCAGTGAGCATTTATAAGAATAAGCTCATCTAATTCAAGGGCCGATTTTGCACCCCCCAGCGGACATCAGACAATGCTGGAAACATTGTTCAGTTGTCCCAGCTCAGGAGGAAGGGCAGCAGCAGAGGCCAGGGATGCTGCTAAATACCCTGCAGTGAAGGGGACAGCTCTTGGCCACACAAATGGTGCAGGCCCAACAGTACCAAGTGCCCAGGGCGAGAAACCCTGGCCTGGAGTGTTTCTCAGTCTTTTAGTTCATTATTGTCCCCCACCCCCAGGAGCCTGTTCGGGTGATTTTCCTGAAATTTTAATGCCACAGATATATTGCATCTCTGTTTCCATACTGTCTGCGTATCTGTGCATTACACAGTAAAAGGGTATTCCCCCACCTTCCCACCGAGGACCAGTTTTCACCCCCTGCTGGTGTCGTTGGCCCCATCAGGAGCTCACAGTGTAGAGAAGGGCTTTGAGCCAGAGGCAGCAGCACCAATGGCGGCTTCTGAGCCGGGGGATGCTGATGGGATTCAATCTTTTAGTTTTATTATTTTCATTTTAATTAAATGTATTGGAGTGACATTGGTTAATATGTCTGTATGAACTGTGCCGAGCCCCAGGGCTCCCAGATGTGTAAGGTCCCTCCCTGTTAGGACCCAGCTTCTCTGCCCGTTGTGTCAGCAGCCACAGTGGTCAGGTCACTGGCTCCTCCACCCTGAGCCCCTGCCCACCTTGGTCACTTGACACCCTCCTGCCTTTTTAGCTGCCAGTGCTTGGGAACTCCTGTGAAACCTCTCTGGAGATGCCACAGCCTCTCGGGGTGCATTCAGCCAGGTCCCCTTTGCTGCAGTCCAGCAACATGAAGGGATGCCCTTCCGCCTGAGTATAAATTCCGAGACTGTGTCATCCTTGCCCACGCCTGGGTGGCCCGCACAGTTCCTGGCACGGAGCAGGCCCTCGGTCATCATTTCTCGGATGAATGAGTGAGTGAATGAGTAGATGAAGAAATGAATGAACGAAGGCTTTTCTCTTTGCAGAGCTCCTTGCACACTTTAATCTGGCCCACCTCCTGTGAAACACACCTACTTCTTTCTGATCTCCATTTTTAGGTAGTTTTGAAATGAAAACCAGTGAGACATTTTGGCTCTTGCAGTGACAGGTTTTCACACAGTCCTGGCACCCAGGGCTGTGTGGTCAGAGTCTCAGGTCTGGAGCATGTGGTGTGCGTGGCCTGTGACTCAGACAGCCACACAGTGCACGAGGGCGGCAGCCTGTAAGAAACTTCTGAAAAGGGGACCCAGGAGGCCGAGAATGAAGGTCATGATGCAGGAGAAGTGTGCTCACTCCACTGTGGCTGTCAGGGTCTCAGGGGTGGAGCCCGGGCTTGGAACCAGGTCCGGAAACCTCACCTTGTTTGGGCGTGGCCTTGGCCGGGCCTGGCCTCAGCATCCACGCCCCTGAGATGGCTCCTGGATGAGAGTGAATCTGCAGTAAAGTGGTCCAAAGAGACAATGCCAGGGCGCGCTGGGGGCCCAGCTGTTGTT
Source organism: Artibeus jamaicensis (assembly GCF_021234435.1). Classification (NCBI taxonomy): domain Eukaryota; kingdom Metazoa; phylum Chordata; class Mammalia; order Chiroptera; family Phyllostomidae; genus Artibeus; species Artibeus jamaicensis. The sequence goes on along the minus strand of NW_026521842.1, from coordinate 10,114,249 downwards.
ACTTCTCTCTTCCCCACCCCAGGTCTCCGCTTCTGATACTTTCCGTGAAGCCAGTGTCAGCACTGACATTCACAATGTCTCCTCAACGTCCAGTTCAGATGCCAACGTGCAGGCGGAGAGTTGAGCTCTCCCGGGCAGGAGTCCCCCCACCCCCACCCCACGCTCTCCAAAAGGGAAGTCGCTGGCTCAGTTTCCGCAGCTCTCCACTTTGTTTGTGAGTTCTGTTGAATGGAGCACAGGAGCTTGTCAGAGAAGTTCCTCTGGTCTGGGAACAGCGGGTTTTTCAGAGGCTCACGCACACGCGTCCACACCACAATGCTCTGGGTGCCTTCAGGCAGTTTCATCGGAGCTGCTATAGCCTCCTCCTTCCTCCCTGCCCACCCGCCCCCATAAGTGGTATTTCTGGTACCCTATCCATCTTTGAGTCAAGAGGTTGTTTTGAACCACTCCTTTTGGCAAGACTTCCTCTGAGTGGACTCAAGAGCTCTCGAAGGGGAAAGGAGGGGAGGGATGGCATTTGTCAGAAAGGTGCAGGTTCTGCATCTGAACAGCCTCCCACAAGGAACCGGGAGTCCCCCAGGGATCCTCAGAGACCCTGAAGTTCTCCTGATGGTATTTATCTGCCTGATGACTCATAACCACAGAAGTGCTTGGGAAGGCCCTGCTCCTGCCCTGCCCCCGCCCCCCAAACCAGCCAGACTGCAGAAGCCTTAGGAGTTTAGTTTTTTCCCTCCTGGAAACACACTGCAGACCTCTCCACATAGGCCCTCATTTGGGGGAAGTTTTCATTCCTTTTTTTTGAGGGGCTTATTTGCATACAAATGAGAGGTGGAAGGGAGGGAGCAGGAGAGAGAAAATGGTGAAAGCCGAGCTGAGGGAAGTGCTCATTCCCACAGAAGGCAAAGCTGATGAGCGCAGGGCGTGGACTCTCCTGGCGGGGGTGACTGTCCTGCGGGACCCCTTCCTGGCCCCGTGGCACATTGTACCACGTCTTACCCTTCCCCCAAGGTCCCTCTGGGTTGAGTTCTTTCTGGAAAGCAGCAGGCACACAACACACATACAGGGAAATTTCAGGTACATCTTGTTCTTTTTCTTTTTCTTTTTTTCCGGTAATCGTGGTACAATTCACATAACATGGAATTGACTATTTTAAAAGCAAATGACATTTCGTACATTAACAGATTTATGCAACAACTACTTCTGTCTGGCTCCAAAATACCTCATCAGCCCACAACACAACCCTGGATCTTCTAAGTACCATCACCTATTTTTCTCTCCTCCCAGCCGCTGGGGGCTGCCAGTCTGTTTCCTGTCTCTGTGAGTTTGCCTGTTCTGTCCAAGTCACATGAAAGGAATCATGCGATGTGTGATCGTTTGTGTCTCTCTTCTTTCAGGTAGCATGTTTCCAAAGTTCATCCACATGGCAGCATTCTTCATTCCTTTTTATGGCTGAATAGTATTCCACTGCATTTGCATAGTGCATTTTGTTTATGCATCCTTCCACAGATGGACATTTAGATTGTTTCCACGTCTTGGCAACTGTGAACAGTGCTGCTGTGAGCAAGTGCTTGCTCAAGTACCTGTTTGCAGTTCTGACCACAGACCCGGGGGTGGCCTGTATCCAGTGCTGGACCACGTGGCGATTCTGTCTTTAACTTTTTGAGGAAACTTCAAACAGTTTCCCACCACAGCCGAATGATTTGAGTCTCACCAGCAATGTCCAGGGGTCCAGTTTCTCCACATCTCTGCTGGTACATGTTAACTTCTTAGGAACATTTTGGTCTCCATGTTATTTCTCTCTCCCTACATCTTCAAGGTGGTGGAAGGAGATCAGGATGTAAGGATGCTTGTGCCCCTTCATTAGCATCTGGCTCCATTTGCAGGCAGCCTTGGTCCTGCCCCTTTTTCTCATACAGACTCCAGAACTACAGGCTCCCTTTTTCTCATACTGACACAGCAAGTGTATCTTTCCTCTACTGTACACTCTGGGCTCATTTCGTTTTGTGTTGCATGCATTGTGGTTTGCCCGGCAGTGATTACAAAAGGAATCCATATGACAGAGCATTTGAAAACATAGCAGAAAACACACAGAGGTAGGAAAAAGAAAAGCCATCCGTGGTTCCATGACCCAGACCCATGGATTCATATGCCTTGCGTTGAGCCCCATTCTAACTGGGAGGACCCTGTGCCAGTGGGCTTTCCTGAAATATGCATGTGGTCTACATGATATCCCTGGGGGATCAGCCATCTGAAATGGCTCCTCCCACACGTCCCAGAGCTGTTCCCTTATTCCTCCTTTAGGATTTCTCTATGGGCACTGATGTTGACACATTTCACGATCTCTATGTGAATACCCAAAAATGCCAGGAGAGAAAACACAAATGCCCTCCAGGTCTCCCTGCAGAACGAAGGGAGCAAGGACAAAGCAGGGAGGTGTCTGCAGCACCTACCGCACTCATCCAGGATGGTTTTCATACTGGGCATCCTTTCAGGGCACATTAGCTCCGACGTGGGGAGAAGCAGCTCTGTTTCTATGATGAGGAGCGGAGCAGGGGGTGAAGCCATTTCCCTGGACTGCACTGAAGATGGTACCATTTCAAAGTCCTTGCTCCGCCCATTGTGCGAGGTGCCACCCAAAAGTTAAATGACTCCTTCAGACATGCGTGGATTTCAATGCTGCAGCCCTCTGTTCTGCTGGAGAGACCCTCCTAGGACACTGAGAGCCCCAGACTGTGACAGGGGGAGGTCTCAGTTCCAACATCTCCCAGGGATGGGCACTGGACCTATGGGGGGTGAACCCTGTCCTCTGCAGGACCTGGCCCTGTGTGAGCGACACCAGGCTGGGGCTGAGCTCTGCGGGGTTTGGATTCCTTCTCCTTCATTGCTCCAAGGAGAAAAGAAAAAAAAAATCTCTATTGTGCATCTGCCTAAGAAATAGGAATGTGAATTTGCATTCCTTCCAACCTGTGTGTTGGTGAAATATAGACAGGCAAGTTTGAATCACTTTGACTTTGAAAGCATGATTTTAAGCAATTATCTGGGGGAAAAAATACCTCTCCTCACTAAATAGGTCTGTCAAAAAGAGTCACAGTACAGTGAGCCATTGCTGGAATACACGTGTGTGCTGGTAAACTGGCCCCAGCCAATTAAGTAGCAGAATGTCGACTGCATCCAGGCCCTTCCTGGGCCACAGACAGACTTGTGTAAGTTCATTTTCATCGTGGTGTGTATGTATCTTTAGACCTGAACTGACAGATTCCCACAGTGAGTCGAGGAGGGAGTTATCAATTACATGGTTAGCTAGGCGCTGCTGTTGTATTGCTCTGTGGCTTCCTGACGGAAGCAGGCAAAGAGGGAGGGGAGGACCAATATTTCTGGTGCAGTGGGACTGTTCATATTTTAGACTGGGCTCCTCAAATACGGATGTTTATTTAGTTAGGAGAAAATGCGCATTTGAATCCTGCAAACCCTAAAGAAGTCTGCATGAATAAATAGTGATTGCCACAATATTCTCTTCCAAAATAGATTTTATTTATTAAATGAATACCCTTCTGAGCTCTCTGTATTCTTCCTGTGATGGATAAATTAATTTCATCAGATTTTGATTTCTTTACAGTGACGTCGTGAACAGTGCTTGAAATAATAAAATGACCCGGAGCAGATTGCTTATAAAACCATTTGCAATTGGAGAGGCAGTAATTGGGGCTATCTTTGCCTTTGGCTACAGGATAATGTATTCCTTTGTTTTCCTTTGCAAAATATTTACTATTGGTTCTCCTTTCGCCCCAGTCGGGTCTGGAAGTGGACTTGTCTGTTATTTTTGTGGACTGGAGCTGAGAATGTCTCTCTAAAATATATCTCCCACTGAGACATCAAACTCCACTAATAGGGATTTTTTTCACAGAATCACGGAATCAGAAAGAGCCAGAAGATACACCATAGCCTCCTAAACAATTTACATGTAAATAAATGGAGAAACCTGCGCTAAAGAACGCATGTCTGCAAAAGAGCCAGGGCACAGCAGGGCCTGGAACCGGGGCTTCCTCATCCCCAGGCTTGGGTTCTGTCCATCAGTTGGGACCCCTTCTTCCCCTTCATTTTCATTGTTGCCTTGTTAGTCTAATATCTCTGTTGCCAAAGATTTGCATGTTTGTAATCGATTGTGCTAACTCTTCCCAAGTGAGGGTTAAGTGATGGGCTGTCTCGAGAACCCGCCCCAAAGTAGATGGGCGGAGGGCAAAGAGTCACAGGCAATACCCCCTGTGAGGTGTCCAGGTGTCCTGGGAAGAAGCCCCCCAGCAGAACCCCCCCAGCAGTGCTCTTACGAAAAGGAACCAACTGCTTTAAAGCAACCGAGACCAGAAGCTTATGCATGCGGCTTCAGGGTATTTTTAGAAAACACTTAACAAAACAAATTATAAAAATGTTAGAATTGAGTTTTTCTCCTAATCAAGGTTTTAGTGTCAAAAGTACCAATTATAACTGACACTATGCAAAGAGGCTGCCACTAAAGAGCTCTAATCATTTAATTTCAGTGAAATTGGCCCATGTGCTATAAGATGGTCATTGTACTAAATAGCTGCCCAGAACAGACCCTCAACATGTAGCCAATTAGAATGAAAATAAACGTGCTGCTCCCTGGCATCCTTCCTTGTGTATTACATAGTCCTCTGTTAGGATGGATATTCTCTTGGAAGGGTAACACATTTTGTGTTTATTGATGAAGACAGCAAGCATGATACCTGTGACTTCTTCTCTGATAGGGGCAGACCATGAAGCTCTGAGAGGAGGAGGACGGGGGAGGAGCGATAGGGCAAGAATCCTGGCATGCGACTCGGCCGAGTGGTCACCAGCCTGTTCCCCTTTTCTCCTGGCCGCACCACTAGACTATATTTCCCAGACTCCCATGCTCTCAGAGTTGGCCCTGTGACTGAGTTCTAACCAATGGAATGGGCCCCAGGATGGGACTAGCCTGGATCTGCTTGGAGCCAACCTCCCTCTGGTCAGTAAGACTTAATAGGAATGAAAGATAAACTTCTGTTGTTTTTAAGCTTCAACAACTTGGAAGTTTATCTGCTATAGAAGATAGAGTTCTCCCAGCTAGTACAGAAAGGCGGCACTGGTGAAGCGTTGCATCTTTCCTGAGAGCTGTCTCTCACCTGCTTTTCCCGTGAGTCCAGTGTCCCCACACGGCACCTGTCCTCATACCACTCCTGCTTTTGGCGGAGGCCGGTATAGGGCAGAGCCTGGACCTCCTAGGAGCTTTAACAGGTAACTTGGAAGCCCCTACCCAAAAGCAGCACCTCTGAGGTCAGGACTCAGCGTACTTTTTCTGTGAAGAGTCAAGTATTTTGTATTTTGTGCATTGTGGGATGTATGGTCTCTATCTGTGATTATCGAACTCTGTCATTGTGATACGAAAACAGCTATAGACAATATTCGAACAAATGGACATGTCTGCGTGTTAATAAAACTCTTTTTACAAAAACAGGTGGCAAGGTAGAAAGGTCCCATTTGCCCACATCTGCCCTGCGTGATAGCCCATGTTGTCAGGGAGGCCCGGTGTTCACATTTTTCAGAGTGAGGTTGACATAGTTCTACTCAAGTAAGTCAACCGGCTTATCTAACAATATAGAAGCTGACTCCCAGGATCCTTCTGTCATGCAAATCTTCGCGTTTCCATAAGAGAACTCAGAAGTGGTCAGATTTTCCTGTTCATTCTCCTTATTTTCACTGCGGGGTCTGTCGAGGGGTAACTGGCATTCTGGGTAAGGAGCACCTGCAGGGGATGTAACTGAAAGGAGAAGCAGGAAAGAAGGCATCACGTGAAGAGTGGAGGAAAGAACTGGTAATTTTTCAATAAGTTGGTTCATTGAGATTCCAGTATTCCAGTCTGGTTTTATTTGTTATTTCAATCGAATGTGGACTGATACTTGGGCACAGAGAAAGAACCCTGGGCCCTAGCCCAGATCCAAGTTTCTCTGAGTCCCGGGACCCCTCCACCACTACTCTTTCGGGGCCAAGCTCCAGCCAGCCATTGTTCGGACTTTATGACTGTTTCAGAACTGCTGAATGGCAGACGACTGCTGCCCCGGTGGCAGAGGGTTCCTTGACAGGCATGTGCGACTCCTTCAAGGACTTCACTCCAGAGAGATCTCTGTTTCCTGTTGATCATGGGGTTTCCTGCACACAAACACTCTGTTCTGTCACTCTGTCACAGCACATTAGGTCAGGAAAGAGGAAGCTGTACAGCCTGTAAGTCTGTGTCACCGGCACGCAGGGTGCTGTGTTGCGTTGTCTTGAATGTGGCGTGTCAACACCACAGGGCTAATAGCAGTGTCAGGGTCCCCATGCCTCTAATCACTCCACATCTCTGGCTAGTGCGGGTCTCCCGCTGTCACTGGTGGGAGTAGCCCAGGCTCTGTTCAGAGCAGGCGTGTGATTTATCCAGCGTGATTTATCCAGATCCTCGGAACACTGACCGCTCCAGCAGGAGCGCAGAATTGGCAGCCGATGCGCGAGTTCCAACTGGCTGCCTTCTCGGGTTCAATCAGCCAGGATCCATCTGATACAGAGACCTTGACTGGCTGAGGAATGCGGATGCTGTGTCAAAAGGTCGTGGCTCAGAGCCAAAAATGCGTCAGGCTGACCTCCAGCTCTCCTTGAGGAGTGGATTTGAGAGACACCCCAGGGTCAGAAGGATAGCCAACATAAGCTTGTCTAAGGTCGCCGGGGAACATGGGGGAAATGTCAAGATTAACTGGGGCTCAGGGAGACATTTACCAAAAGAGGAGCGCACACCCCTGGCTTCGTCAGCATTTCCCCAGGCAAGATGAGTCAAACGTTTATATTTTTACATATGCAACACACTTGCAATTTTCTACCTGAGATGATGGAAAAACTTATTGAAAATAGTTAATCAATTTTACAAAGGAGCCATAGGTAGAGGCACTCCCGGACCTCCAGTTTTGAAAGTCACCTAGAGGATACCAGTCTGACTCAGAGCTTTATGAAGGCACATTCCTAATAGGCTCTCTGGGCTCCACGAAGAACAATTGGTTTGGACATGAACTGGTTTCTGTTTTTAGACTGCGGGCCCACAATCCCTTAAATAGGTTGGGGCTGTGCTGATTCCACCGTTCTTTGCATTTTAGTGGATTTTCTCGGTATGGTTTCACATACGTGATCTGCAGAGGTTGAGGATGACGGAGAACAGGAATGGCAAAGCGCAGTCTGCTTGACACCATTCCCCAGTTCTGGGCCCAGCAGACATCAGTACTTCACCAGTACTCTCCTTTCTTCCCAACAAGCGTGGACGTGACTCCCTAACCCGGGTTAGCTCAGGGCTCCGGGAAGTTGCTATCGAAAGGCCAGGTTGGCTCATGGCTGAAACTTGTTTACCAGCCCTTGATATCTCCAGAAGAGATTCCAAAGCACTGCTGTTTTGATGGGGGGTTTTCCCAGCATGACATGAGAATCTTTATTTTTGACCAGTATGGGCAGTAATGTGATTTTTTATTAAAGATTAATTACACAGGGATTTGGTGGACATCTCTTTGATAACATTCATTGTGCTAGGCATGAGAGCTTGGATCAGGATGGACAAGAGATGCCCTCTGACCTCAGGGTCTCGGGAAAACACAATATTTTAAGGTCATGCTTCAGAAAGGATGATCAGGAAGCCCAGTGAAAGGCTTCTTCTCCCAAACTGTGTGGGAAAAGGATCAGAGAAGCCTTCCTGGCAACGTGACTCTGGCGCTGTCTCAGAAGACAGTCTACGTGGTGGTTCAAGCTCAGCTTTAGAGAAGCCCCCAGCTGGACAGCATTGTAACTATTAGGCTTCCATACTTACAATTTCTATTTTCTTAAAGCACACAGAGGCTCTTTGAGACTCGTTAGGTTCTTATATCACAAACTGAGATGAAAAAATTCAAAAGGGGCCTGTGCTTATTAGTCTAGCCCTATATGTATTGTTTTTAGGCATCGTGATCTCTGACATACCAGTGACTTTTTCTTTTTTGACGGTGATATTTTTTCACCTTGTAGTGAGAGTAGGTTGGAATGAATTTGAAAACTATAATATTTTTCAAGCAAAGGTAAGATTTTTCAAGTTTATTCACACTGGGCCCTTGCAACTTATTTTATCCCCTTTTCAAGCAAATCTTGAAAGGATGAAACAAATGGACTGTGAGACTGGAGGGTATCTCATTTTTTAATCCATTGTTCTGGTGAGACTTCTGAGCTTCCCTATAAAGCATATGGGTTGAGAAAAATTGGAAAAGGCCTCTTCAAGGACTCTTTCTTATGCTCCCTCATGTTTCAAGATGCTTTCAGTATGACGGCACATATGTCTTCATTTCTGTATGGGGGGCCCTCCATGTTCAGAAGCAAAGTAAAGTGAATTTATTCTGTGCTAATGAGAGAGCTGCCATATGTGGGCCCAAACTCTCCATGTCCTGTACTTCTTGAGCTGCTGAACTCGACAGCTCTCTGAAAAGGTACTCTCCGAAGTTTTCCGGCAGGGCTTCCCCGGGAGTTGAAGTGGTGGGTCCCCCACAGTGGGCTCTGCTACTTAGAGCGTGGTCCTAATGACGTCCAAGGCCCCGTGTCACCCCTTCTGTATCAGAGTCAGTCCCGGCGGGAGGGAGGTGACACACCCACACTGGGTAATTTGAGGAGAGTTTAATAAAGAGACTGTTTATGAAGGTGGGGTCAGGGCATAGAACAACCACAAGAGATAGGGAACTTCCCAGGGACCGTAATGGCAGTGGCTATGCCTACTTCAGGCCTGAGGAGTAAGGACAGGAGCAGGTACTGGAGCCAGGTGAGGGCACTGGGATGGAGAGGACCAACCTGGCAGGAGCTGTAACCCCCGGTGCAGGAATTCCGCCTACCCGTGGTGATTCATCTGTCTCCCCAGGAAAGGCCCGGGGATAATAGCCATTCTGCCCTGTTATTCAAGCCTACCTAGAAGGCAGACGGTTAAAGGAACTCATCGATGTAGCTCGGCTTGGTCAACTTTCCCAGGCGTGGGGCAGCGCACAGGAGGGTGGAGGAGGAATCTGGGCAACAGAATGGAAGAGTCCCTTCTAGCTGTCAAGTTAGCTTCTTCCCCGAGAGACAGGCCACTGGCGACAGTCTCGGCCCTGCCCCCAGCCTGTTGTTTCTCAGCTGGGTTACGTGTCCGTCACCAGTGCCAGAATATTGATACGTGGGTACCTGGCTGGAAAAACAAGCCCCAATGGGCAGTTAGGCAAAGCAGATGTGTGTGATTCTTCCCAGCCTCTCGTGAAAGGTTTTCTTATCAATCCAAAACTAGCCTGGAAGATTACCTGAGTTCTCTGTAAAAGCAAGCAGGAAGTTATCAGCATTGAGTTTGAAGACTTATGAAATAAGTCATTTAATCTGTGGAACTTTGGGACTAACAGCGACTCTCTTTGTGGGCGGGGAAGCCTTAATTTACAAAATTATCAGTATATTGCGAGTTCTGTCAATACTGGACCATCCCTGTATATTTCTTGAGTTTATAACTTATTGAGAATAGTGTTCTGTCTTGGCCATCACCAACAACTAACTAGCATTCCTCTTTGCATGGTTTTAAGAATTCTAATTCAATTGGAAGGCCTTCCTTTTGGTTTGATTCATTCAACATCATGAACGAAATCCTTTAACTTACCCATATGTCTGATGAACTCTCTTTTGTTTGCTCAGATGCTTGAGATAAAATGGGACTAATGTAATCAGACCACACTGCAGGATCTTAGCAGCACTATAAATATTTCAGCCAGCCAAGCGACCCACACCTGCCCTTAGGCTGGGCATCCCTGACTTCAGTGTAAATGACGTTCTTACCAGTCAAGTGTGGGCAGCAGTACATGCCTCAGTGTTTAGCTCTGAGGGATTTGAATGGAGACACACAGAAAAAGATTCCAGCCAGAGGTAAACACTGAAACAGAGAAATCTTGCGGATTCGGGATTTAGCAACCAACTGGGACCTTATGCAAAGAAGACCGACGGGGGAAAAAGACAACAGGAAGCTGGCCAGTAGAGAGGGTAATGGAACAGGTCTTCAGAGAGGAAGTAGGGATGCTGAGGGGGAGGAAGCCAGAAGAAGCAAAGTAGGACAGAGGGTGTGTGTGTGTGTGTGTGTGTGTGTGTGTGTGTGAGAGAGAGAGAGAGAGAGACTGAGATCACTGAACTCAATTGACTGATCCCTCAGACCAAGGACCTCCATTTGCCCCAGATTTTTAGTTTCTGGCTCTGTTTTCCATGAGGCCTAACTGAGAAAGGCCTCGTCCATGGCATTGGGAACACTAACCTAACTCTGGGGGGAGGTGACTGTCCAGCTTCAATGGATTTTCAGAATTCTGAGCTACTAAAGGTCAACAGCTGTGTTATTACAAACACTGTGGAGTGCATTTTATCAATGCCAAAATGCACATCACACTGACAACAGCTCTTTGTTAGCGCTGGGGAGCCCCCAGAGCCCCAGGGTAATTCCATCACCACCCAAGATGCGGGAGAGTTTGGTACACAGTCCGGGGTACAATCAAAAATAAAAGAAAGGAAGGAAGGTGGGAGGGAAGAAGAGAGGGAGAGAGGGGAAAGCGAGTCAGAAAAAGGCAAGGGGAACAAAAGAAGGAGGAAGGAAGGAAGGAAGGAAGGAAGGAAGGAAGGAAGGAAGGAAGGAAGGAAGGAAGGAAGGAAGGGAGGAAGGAGGGGAGAGAGGGTGGAGGGAGGTAGGGAGGAAGGAAACATCTGCCAGACCCTCTCCACTCTTCATGGAGACTCTGTGGCTGTCTTTCTGGTTCTTCGTCTCCGTGTTCACTTGACATTTTTAAAAAGGAGACAAAACAGGTGATGAACATACTCTGAGTGATTTTTCCCTTAAGAGAGGGAGATGTCATGCTGAGAAAAGGGAGCAGATCTCAAGGGGAACTTGTCTAGAGACCAAAAACTAGGAAGGACAGCTTATTTGGACCTCGGTTGTTTTGTGGGACATATAAAGTGCCTTTGAAAGGAGCAGGGAGCTCTAGGGACAAGTCAAAACCTGGCAGCCTTCAGCTTTCAAGGAGAAGTGGCAGTGGAACTGTGGTGGGAAGGACTTTGACTTTACCAAGTCGGTGATGGCAGATCCAGCCCTTGAAATCAAAGATGAAGAAGAAACCTGGAGACAGTCTCGCTGCTGTGCTTGGAATTCACCATGAACTATTTCTCAGGTGGCTTTCCCTCCCTCCCACGTCTTATGTTGATAAGAGGCAACAGGGCCTGGAGTCAAGAGCAGGAATTATAGATTCCATGTGCAGTCGAAGTTTCTTCATTTGCCATCAGTGGGGCCTTAGGCAGGTTCCTTTATCCTCAGAACCTCAGTTTCCTCTTCTGTAAAGTACAAGCCACACAATGGATACCTCTGAGTACTGATGTGAAGCTCCAACTAGAAGGTGTAGAGTTAGCCTCCTGAAGAGCTTAACACAATTTGTTGACTATGTAAGCATTCAGCCAACCTTGGCTATAAATGCCACTTCTGTCTTCATCGTCATCATCACCAGCTTTAGGCTCATGTCCATGGGAGCCCCAGGGCCCAGGGATCACCTCAGTTAAGTGTGCTTTATTCCCACGATACCCGCCACAGAGTAATCCTCAGTACATATTCGTTAGTGGGTGCAAGGGAAAAAATGAAACTCAGGTAATCACAAAGGCCCCTTTAAGGCTCTCCACTGCCTGTTTTTCAGGGATCTCCTTTCTCATTCATTCATTCTTCATTCATAAAAACTGCATGCCTACAATGTGCTAGTTACTGAAGATCAGCAGTGCATGGACGGCAGTCCTGTCCCTGAAACATTTACAGTAAAGGAAGCCTGCTTGGGATTCTAGATCATGATCTCCAGCGGTGCCAATGCTCCTCTTGTCTCTGTGCGCTTTCCTCTCCCTCGTCTGCCTGGACAGTGCTCTGTGAGGTGACAGTGGCTACCAAAGCCAAGCAGGTACTTCCATTTCTAGGAGTCTCAGAGCAAGGGTGAAGTCTTTTTTATTTTCATCTTGCTGACTCATTTATCCTCTCCTTGTTATTCCATTCCTCCTACCTGAAAGTCATAGGTCAGTCTTCTTTTCAGAAGCCAAAAAGTGAAGGTCCATACCACTCCTGACTGGCTCTCAGGAGTGGTTGGCTGTTTATATGTTCATATCTTGGATTGGCCACCATGTGCCTACCTGAGTCTTGCTGTTCACTACTTTCAAATGCTGCATTAGCTCCTTTTCTGAACCCGTGACTGTACCACAACTTCTCATGGACCTTTGAACAATGAAAGGCCTTCCTTTCTCTGGGAAGTCGATGCTCTTACATTAAAGCATTTGGAAATCCAGCCAGTGAGGGGTGTTGGAATAAGGAGACAACCACCCAGTGGCCCAGTCAGAGAGACCAACCCAAATGGGCCGTGGAACAGAGGAGATCCAGGCTAGAGTGCAGTCTCCTGCTATGTCATCATGGCATCTGGATACCCAACCAAAGGCCCCCATCTTCCAACAGCTTTCAGGGGCCATGACAGTCAACCGGTGGGAACCAGATGTCCTATGGGAACAGGACCCGACCCACCGGGTTTTCCATCCCTGTCCACATGGAGCTAAAAACACGGACCGTGTGAAGTGTGGGGGACCAGTTAAAACCAACTGGGCTCAGGTGAGCACGTTTCAGTCAGGTATGACGATACGTCTGAGTGTTGTGAGGTGCTGCGGGTTTGTTTCTTGTTGGCGAGAATGGGAGCTTCCGTTAATGTCCTCTCCCCATCAGTTCCCATTATTCCATCCTGATGACTGTTATCAAAGGTGGCTCAGGGTAGTCTCCACCCTAAACTCACAAGGCCGCGAGAAGCAGAAGGATCGTCTCACCAAAATCAGCTGGAAGGTCAAGATGAAGCAGGCTGGCCAGGGTGCCCCCGCCATGAGGAACGTGTCCTCTGAATACTCTTTGAGGTATAAAAATAGCCCCGGAGTCACTGAGTGCAGAGTTGGCTTTCTCCCGAAACCTTATAAGTAGGCAATCAGGATTTAACAACCCACAAATTCCAATTTTTTAGTTTATAAAAAACATATATACATATATTTTTACCTCAGTTAGAGACTCATCTTTAAAAAAAATCATTCAATGACTTCCTCCCTCTCTTCCTGATGAGGAAAACCAGACTATTTATGCTGCATTTTAGGCTTTTTTTTTCATATATAATTTTTCATATAAATGCACATTTTCCCCTTCTTTGGGGACGGAAATTTAACTTTTGTGGAAATGTGATGTGTGTTTAAATGACCAATTTCATAGGCAATATGTCTGATAATTGCAGAGAGATACTGAGTTAACTTGTAGCAATGAGTTTATGTGACAAAGGGAAATCAGTTTGTTTGCGGTAAGCATAGGATAAGGCGCGCAACTTTACTATTTGGGGGTGGGGGAGGTTGGGGAAGGGAGGCCCTGAAATTGCTTTTTATAATTAAAAAGGGAATCTCGGATGTTTTATATCTTGAATATTTACAATAAAACCTTTAAGTGCTTGTCAAGAGGGTAATGTGTCATTAACTGGGGACTCTGCCTCGCCTCTCCTCTCGGACATGACAGTGCGCAGGATAAGAGAAGAGTAATTATAGTTCAGCAGGGCTGCCAGGTGTGATAAATGACTAATCAGCACGCAGGAGCCTCTGTCCTCAAAAGAGGACTATTACAGTGTTATCAGCTGCAGGCCTGGGTGTACAGGGCCCGGAACAGGGACAGGGACAGGACCTTGTGCCGGGCGGCTTGGCATGCCGCGGCTGTCTCTTAGTTTTGTCACTGGCGTCTTTGTGTGGCTGCCACTGGGGGGAAGGAGACACACAGGGGCTCCGGCAATCTGCCTCGTACTAATATTTATATAACCCACTCTCCAGCCTCTGTGGCCCAAGGCTGGGGGTGGTTTTGCCTGGGGGTGGGTGGGGGGAGGCTTTGATGGCATAAGACCCTGCAAGAAGCCCCATTCTCCGTGATGGAGCCGGCCGGCCTCTCCTGTTCCTATCGTGTCCGTTAGGTGTGGGAGTTCTTTGCAGTATATTCGACTGCTTCCCACGTGGGAACAATGCAAACTGTTCCCCGGGCGAGCTGACGGATCAGCCGTGTCCCGGGATGTACCACGGCGCCCACTGGCCCCTTGACCGAGATGTTCTTTGACACTGCTCAGGGGCAGAGCGCCTTTAGATCTGATTCATTTGTTCCTTGTGATCAGGAAACGGTACCTATCAACCTGGGATGGACGGTCCTATGGAAATTAATCAAAACCCCTTTCAGACAAACTGCATTACATCGATTCTTTCCCGATAAGTCCTGTGTTTATTTGTTTTTTTTAAATCCCAGCATGTGGAAGGTTGGCAGGGGAGTAGCCAGATCATTTTTAAAAACCATTGTAAAAAATGTTTTTCACATCAGGAAATAGGAATCTGAGTACGAGGAGTGGGAAAGGACACAATGTGCTTTAAAAAAAAGAAAGGAGGAGGAGATAGGACGAGACTTTTGATACAGAGGTTATTTTTATAATACTTGCATTTTTATCGGTTGACATATTTTAACAAGGAGCCCTGACTGAAGTCACAAAAATTATGACTCTGGCACCCAAGCTACTTATCTGACAAATGCAACTCGAAGGGTCTTGTTCTTATCAATGAGATCAAATTTCAAAAATGAACGTGAAGACCGAGGCATTGCTCTGTGCGCAGATAACCTTGCAGGCGCGAACTCCCAAACCAGAATAAAAGAATTCGCTGTGAAATAATGGTCCAGGAAGCCCAATCACGTCACACCGTAATAGACAGTGGGGGGTGGAATCAAAAGAGGGAAAAAACTCATTTCATCTCAGTTAATGGCAGGGAAACGAAGGCAGAGAAGGACTTGGGAGCGGAGCCTGTGTGACAAAGACCAGGGTTTCTCTGTGTCATGCACCATTTGCCTTTGCGCTGGGGCTCTTTTCAGAGGCTGTGAAGCCATTATTATAATGTGAAAAGGTGGAAAGAAATACTCCCTTCTGGACACTGGAAGGGCAAATGAGGTGCAAGCTTTTTTTTTTTCTTTTTCTTTCTTTCTTTTTCTCCCAGTCTCTCTCCTTGGCCTCTGTGCACAGTGTGCCCAGAAAGAGTTCGAGTCCCCTCAGTAAAAAGCCCGAAGAATGCCAAGGAGTCCGCTGTGCCCTTAGATAAACAGTTGTCTTGGCTCTTCTTACCTCCTTTTGTGACTTAGCTGGCTGGGAAGTACGTTCCGACCTCAGCTCCTCTCTGCTCACATTATTTTCAAATAAGGGAATTCTGAGCTGCACCCGATCCTGGCTTGAAGTTTTCAGCAGGAGAGAGGGGCAGAGGTACCTGGATGCACGGTTGCGAGCCCCGGTCCCCTCTGACTTCCTGGGGTGGGGCACAGAACTGGAAGAAGAAAGGATTCCCTTGTTTTGGTCCTCAGCCACATAAAGAGTGAATTCTTCACGGTGCTTGTTGGCAAAGCAACTTCTTTGTAAATTAGGAGACTGGCTAAAATGAGCTTTCTTCTAACTGCAAGACCAATAGGGTTGCCACTGTCTCTTTTAAAAAAACAGGGTGGCAGCGAAGAAAAGAAAAAGAGAAAACTCGAAACTGGCTTGTTCCTAGGTGGTTTATGGGGACAGCAAGATTACACACACAGCCAGCATTTGATTCTCAGGACTGCTAAAGTGTGAAGAACAGCAGTGACATTCTTGTCTTTAATAAATCACAATAAAAATGTTTATGAACCCTGCAATTTACTGTCTTTTAAATGCAAATGGAAAGGGGCACCATTGCAAGTGTAAAGGAGACCTGAGGTGGCCTGAAGGAACTGGAAAATGTTGCAGTAGATTGTGGGATCTTAAATCGGACCGTTTCCAAATGACTTCTCATTTTTACAGCTGTGACAGTTGGGTCACTTTATTAGTGCAATTGCTGTGGGTTGGGGGGAGGCCAGCATGGCCTTCAACAATGGCTTTGAGTGAATGACATCTGCACTTGGCTGAAGGGAGAGGGACACTGGGAAATCAAAATCCAGACCCCAAAATCTGTTTTGACAAATGAAGGTAGAGCGAGGTCCCTTCAGTGGAAGTCAGCTCATACATAGATTTTTTTTAATGAAACTCTGGTGTCCTTTCAATAGAATCTCCATTTGGAAACTTTGAGGACTTGTGGGTAGACGAAGTGACCTTGGCAAGGGCAGAGCTTAGCCATCCCACAGTGGTACGGTGAGCCCCTTTCAGCAGAGTGCCCCCCGAAAGGCGGGTCTTCCCTTGCCGTTTACTCACCGTGTGGAAGTTTTCTACCTCTGCAGAAAGTGCCAGGCAGGAGAGTGAAGTAGACAGAATGTGCCAGAGTCCTAGTCCAGCTCCAGGCTCTCATCTTCCAGGTCATGTCACCTTGGCCAAACTTTTTTTTATACTTGAACCCCAGCTTCTCTACCTGTAAAATTGTTCTGAGTTTGCATGTGGGCAGTGTCTCCCCATGGGTGGGGGTCCTGAATTATTAGCTCCATTTCCCACCTTTTGCCTCTCTCCCCACACCTTTCCATTCTCCCTGCTAATGTGGAAGGAGAAGAGATGAAGAGAGACAATGGTCGGCTTACGTCGATATTTGGCTGAGAATAAAGACCACGTTCTCTCGGGGACATTCTAATGTGTGTCACCTCCCCTGAACTGTGATCAGGAAAACATGGACAGGTACAGTGACAGAAAGGAAACAGCCCATGCAAACAGGCTGCTCTACAGTTCTCCCGACCGCTCCGTTCCTGCTACCCACCTGCCTCGTATGGAAAACACCCAAAGTAGGCACTGTTTATACAGCCATTGCTTGCAAAACATTCCCCTGCTCTCCAACATATGTGCCGTAAAATGCTGCAGAGCTGTGCGCTCACTCGCTGCTCCTGCAAAAAAAAAAAAAAAGCATTTCGCTTGTTTTCAAACACAAGCGTCTCACGCGGATCGGAGGGTGAGGCGTGGATCTGTGTGCCTTGGCAGCCCCTCGCTCAAATGTGCATCCCTGGCAAGTCCTGTCTGCTGAAAACACCGCCGCAGAGCGGGCTGTCGGACTCCGAAGTCATTATACCATCTGTTTCTCCAATCTTCTGCTTTTCAGCGTAGACATATGTTCAAGGGGTTTGTGTGTGTGTGCGTGTGCCAGGGGTGCCTTCTTCCCAAGGAAGAGGAGGAGGATGCACGCGCCTGCCCACCTCTCCGAGATCCCGAAGCAAACTCAAATAAAATGTCGAATGACTCCAAACTCAGGGCTCCTAGCAAGAAATTTTACAGTATGAGGTCGTCTCCTACCAACCAGCCCCACATCTTGGCTTCAGAGACAATGGACCTTTTGTGTTTGCAGTTAGTTAATCAGGGAGCTGCTTGGCCTAGATTGTTTTTGTTCTTATCCTGGTAATATACAACAGATTTTTTTTAAAGTCTCATGATTATATCCATATATGCATATGGGCCCCTGTCTCCCTATTCCCGATTTCTCTTTTATTTTTACACTTCCATAGTCCTTTGTTATTTCTGACTTTCACTTGAAGAACAGTGTCTGCATTAAGTGGTGCCTATAAAATTGACTCTTGTGTTATTGAGATCACACTGGGAAGCCTAATATATGGTAGATTTATACTTGTATTTCTTTATTCCTTCCCTTCCATTCCCTCCCCTCCCCTCCCCTCCCCTTCCATCTTTCCCCACCTAGACCCTTTCTTCCTACTCATCCCCTAGAAGGAAATACTTGGGCTTGGGGGAGGAGAGCAATTGTAAGGTCAACCAGGCATGGGATGGAGACCAGAATAGATTTTCCATGCTGATTTCACGCCGCCTTCCTGGGAATTTCTGAATGTTTTGCAGCCTAATGTTTAGCCCCCAGAATTCTTTAAGAAAAATTGCACAATGTGAGTAAACTGGGGCTGTTTTCCTCTTGTGCTAGTGCCCCCACGATGTGTGGAAGTGCACGTTCATGTGCCCCATCTCATCCAAAGTGCTGGCTACCTCTCTGCCTTTGCCAGTAGACTCCGAGCTTCCAGAGTGAAGGATTATGGGTGTTTGTGCCATGTACTTGGGGCCACAGCAGAGCTTGCTGCCTGTGCGGAAGGTGCTCCCCACGTGCTTGTGGAATGAACATGAAGAAACCGATCATTTTCAAGACTCTTCTAATGAAGGATGAAGACTCAGAGAAATTGAGGTGGTTAGCACAGTGGGTAATCCCTCGAGTCGTTCTGCATTCAAACCCTGGCTCTGCATAGGATCTGGGTGCTACTGGATGAGTTAATTTAGTTAAGCTTCAGTTTCTTAGTACATGCAATGGGTATAACAATTAAATACCACCTTCCTCTAAAATTGTGGTAAGAATTAGATGCTTTGATGTGGCAGGAAGATGCCTAGCACAGGGCTTGGCATAAATGAAGGCCTTTTTAATTGTCATTTAAATACGAGTAGATGCTCTGC
The DNA here is from genome assembly GCF_021234435.1 of Artibeus jamaicensis. Classification (NCBI taxonomy): domain Eukaryota; kingdom Metazoa; phylum Chordata; class Mammalia; order Chiroptera; family Phyllostomidae; genus Artibeus; species Artibeus jamaicensis. Next base: position 10,095,773 of record NW_026521842.1, on the reverse strand, counting down.
AGCTTCCCTCATGAAACTTGGGAGCAAGTTTTGCTTCGACTGAAGAACCTTCTGAAAACATCAGTCCGATCCTTGATTTTAGGGCTCCTCTCTGAAATTCCGTGTTAGCGCCTCTGAAATCCGAGCACGTCTCAGCATCGCCCCCTCAGGCGGGCAGCAGGGATGCCGAGCTTTGTCATAGCCTCTGCACAGACTGGCATCCAGAGTGCCGGCCACCAGACTTGGGGGCGGGTGTCAGCAGCTTCGAAGGAACTCCCAGAAGTAATACTGGAGCACTCCACCTTCTCGGAGCCGAATGGGTGCTGGGCTGGAGGGCCAGGTCGGGGCGGCCCCAGTCCAGAGGTGGGAAGCCAGAGTAGGCTCACCCAGCAGAACTGCAGAGCCTGCTGGAGAGCCCTGCACCTGCAGTTTTCCCCCTTTTAATGGATTTCTTCTAAGAAAGGCTGCACCGCCATGTTTTCGATGGCATGTAAGATGATAGTGGATAAAGAAAGATGGGCATCAATGATTCAGAGTTAAAATGTTATCTAGGGGAGCCCTGGCTGGTGTAGCTCAGTGGATTGAGCTCGGGCTGGGAACCAAAGTGTTGCCGGTTCAGTTCCCAGTCAGGGCGCATGCCTGGGTTTGCAGGCCAGGTCCCCAGTGGGGGCCACATGAGAGCCAACCACACATTGATGTTTCTCTCCCTTTCTCCCTCCCTTCCTCTCTCTCTCTAAAAATAAGTAATAAAATTAAAAAACAACAATAACAAAAAAAGTTATCTAGGGGAGCCCTGGCTGGGTGGCTCAGTTGGTTGGAGCATTGTCCCTGTACCAAAATATTGTGGGTTGTTTGATTCTTGATCAGGGCACACACCTAGATGGCGGCTTCTATCCCTGGTTGGGAGGCAACAGAACTATGTTTCTCTCTCCCTCTCTCCTTTCCTCTCTCTCTAATGTCAATAAGCAAATCCTCGGGTGAAGATTAAAAAGACAAAACATTATTTATGGAAAAGAGTGAGAGACCCTTACTTAATGTGAAGAAATTGTAATAATGCCTTACCATTTTTTCTTGCTTATATTTTTATCGCATACACAAGTGTTATCTAGGGCAAAAATAGACACCTCATCAAGTCTAGAGAGCTGTGTGATAAGTTTAAACTAAAAATTCTAAGTGATAAGAAAGCATGGCACCATATTTTAATTGACAGCATTGTTTTCTTTCTTGGTGGAAAATCAGTAAAATCATTTATAATCTTAGATTCGGTAAAGCGCCGTATCTTATTTCCTGGCTGAACTATTTAAAGCGTCCCTTCATGCTTTGGGGATAAAGATCAGAACCTCTCCCGTGGCCAACCAAGCTCTCCCCAGGTCGGCCTCTGCTCACTTCTCTGGCCCATTAGCACCAGCGCTTCACACCCTCTGGCTTGGCTTCCAGGCTGCGTCTATACCAACACACTGTCTACACCAGCATAACATCAGCATCTTGTACAGGGTGCAGCCTGGAATATTCTCCTTCCTCCTTGCTCTTTAGATGCCGTCTGTAGTGGACAGAAAAATGGCCCCAAAGATGTCCACCTTCTAATCCCCACAACAAGTCAATATGCATATCACGTGGCAAACCAGGAATGAAGACTGCAGATGGAATTAAAGTTGCTAATCAAATGATTTCACTTAAAATAAGGAGAGTCGCCTGGATTATCCAGGTGGATCCAATATCACCCCAGACTTCCTTCAATGGAGAAGAGGGAGGCAGGATGAAGAACCCTTGGCCCAAAGGCCCCGTCTTCGAAGGGCCCGAGGCCGTGAGCCAAGGAACTCAGAGGAGCCTCTAGAGGCTGGAAAGGCAAGAAGTCTGATGATCACCCACAGCTGCCACCAGGAACCAGCCTGCTGACACCTCGATTCCAGCCCTGTGAGTGTGTCTTCAGAATTTTGACCTCCAGAACAGTAAGGTAATACTGTTCGGGTTGTCTTAAGCCGCTAAGTTTGGGGCAGTTACAACGGCCACAGGAAACTGATCTACACTCTGACAGCCCCTTCCTTGGGGTGGTCCTCCAGCCCCGCAAGCACTCTGCACCCGCCATGGGCCATGGCAGAGTCAGGGTTTGTCATCGTGCACTTCCTTGTCTCATTAGCTAATTAATACCTAACTTCCCCACCAGGCATCGTTGGTGGTTCACTGTGACACCCCCACAGCACCCAGCCCATCTCCGCCCGAGGGCCCAAGAGGAGCTCAGTGTTTGTGGAATGAATGAATGAATACATGAAGGAGTCAATGAATACATTCATTAATTAATCCACAGGAGAAAAAAGGGCGAGCTCCTATCAGCTTTAATTAAACACCTATCCCACGTTTGGTGCCCGTGAGGGAGCAGCAGAGGGTTTCCTTTGCTGCCGAACACACTTTTGACCCAGGAGAGAAGGCGGCGTGATTCCTAACAGGCTCTGGTTGGACCCAGCCTGCAGCTCTGCCTCCTCCCGCTCCCAGGACACCTGGGCCCACCGGAAATCCAGCACACAGTCAGTGCTCCCTCTTCCCCGCCCCCCATCTCAGCAGGAGAATCAAGCTGAATATTTCTTTAAGGGAGGCAGTTGAGTTTCTTCTGTTGGAGTGGAGGATTTGTAGCAAAACCCAGCATGTAACTTGAGTGTTCTGCGAAGCCAGATATCGGTGCCAAGCTAAATTTGTGTGTGCAGCTTCTGTTTAAGGCAATTATATAGTGTGTAATACCCAGTAGAGAAATTAAGTCGAAGTACATTTTGCCCATAGAGATTATCCTCTCAGTTGGATTTATTTTAAACAAGTTTTGCCCCTCAGACATTAAGGTGCATGCAATAAATCACTTATGTAATAAACTACACTATATTATGTGGGGTGGAGGGAAGAATGAGCCCATCGCATAGGGGGAGAGACCTCAATGGGAAGGGAGGGAGACTGGGGGAGGGGAGTGTGGAGGGAGGGGCCTGAGGTGCAGCGGGAGGCTGGCGAGGGTGCAACTGCAGCCTCTCCGCAGCTCGAAGCACGGGACACCGCTGTGGGGAGTTGCTTACGTAACAGCTGCAACCGCATCGCTTCAGGGACAGGTACACAGCCTGTCTTTCTGGAGCAGCCTCGTGGCCTGTCTTAATTACCAGCGAGACTGGAGGGGGAACAAAGATGTAAGATTTTATTAAAGATGAGGAAATGGGAGGTGATGATTAGGGTTCTCGGGAACCGCGTCACATACCTGGGGGACAGGGACGGGTTGTCACTGTAAATAACGTTAATGATAATGAGTACAAGGCATCCAGTAAAATTTCAATCTCAGAAGAACTGTGAGTGATTTTTAGTGCCAGTCTATCTATAGAATATATGAGACACACTGTACTCACAAATCATTTTTTCTTGATCTGAAATTCAGATTTCACTGGGCGCCTTGTATTTGTTTTTGCTAATCTGACAACCCTCACTGCCGCAGAACTAACGAGGATGATGATTCTTCTCACAAATGCGTTATTTCAAGCTTTCACTGTGCGTGACACCTTTTAAGCACTTCGTATGTGTTCATTTAACTTCAGAAGCAAACTCGAAGGGGGGCGCTGTTTATTCCCATTTCACGGAGGAGTAAACTGAGGTTTCTGGCATTTGGATCTCACCGCAGTTTCTCTCCATCTGTAAGGGAAGGACCAGGCTTCATCCTGAGGCCCATCTGGCTCCAAAAATGCGTGCTCGTCATCAGTAAGTTACACAACCTCTCCGAGATGCTGATTTGAAAAATAACTTCGTGATGAAACACGCCAAGGGAGACTGCCTGTCCTCCTTAATGGAGAAACGCATTAGAGCTCAAAAATCCATGCTGTTTAGGAAAGAAAAATGATATCGCTCAGAAAATCATTTAAAAACTTCCTGGCGCATACGCCTGGCTCACCACGGTGTGCGTGCCATGGGGTCTCAGAGCACAGGTCAGGGGCAACACGATGTAGACCCTGTTCTTTCCCACGAGGAAGCTCCTTCCGGAACCCTCCTCGGTGGGGAGCAGAGAGATGCCATTCCAACGTACACGCTTGTCATTGTCTAACTTTGACAGCCCGGTAAAACCTAGCATGCAGTGAGAATCAGACGTGGGAAAGCTGCTTATAATTTGTGATTTAGTGCAGCACACTGTAAAAATGGGCAGTGTGACAGAAAGGCACTCGAACTCTATTGTCACAAGGAACAGGAGGAACAGGAACGCTACCTTTGCTGAGCGCCCACCACATACCGGACACAAGACACCCATGGTTTCGCCCTGGCTGGCGTAGCTCAGTGGATTGAGCGCAGTCCTGCGAACCAGAGTATCGCAGTTCGATTCCCAGTCAGGGCACATGCCTGGGTTGCAGGCCAGTTCCCAGCAGGGGACTCAAGAGAGGCGACCACACATTGATGTTTCTCTCCCACTCTTTCTCCTTCCCTTCCCCTCTCTCTAAAAATAAATAAATAAAATATTTAAAAAAAAAGACACCCATGGTTTCATTTCCTCCTCCCGTTGTAATTGGGGGGCGCTCTCATTTATCTGATGCTGTGTAACAAAGCACCTTGCAGGTTACTGCCTGAGAACAACTGTTTTATTAGATCTCATGACTCTCTGGGTCAGGCCCGTGGCGGCCAGGGCTTGTCTGAAGGAATCTGCTGTTCCCGTGGCCTTGATGGGGATCACTTAGTATTCTTGTAGTGAGAGGGCCAGCATGGAGGGTCCAGGCTCACTTCTCATGTGTCCAATGTCCTGTTGGGCATGCAGGGAAGGGAAGGCTCAGCTGGGCTTGGGCAGGGTAGTCTCAGGGTGACTGGAGTCCTGCAAGGCCACTGCCCCAGCAGCACAGCCGAAGTTGCACGGCCTTTTCTGACCGAGCCTCAGAAGTCATCATTTCCCCGTGAGTGCACAGAACCGTGTCGAGCACGCGGACAACTCGGCGTGCAGACCTGTCGAGTGCATGAGTGCCGGCCATGCCAGATGGTGGACCAGCGCCGTGCACGCTGCCTCCTCCAAGGAGAATTCCTGGGATAACAGAGAATCCATTCACGTCTGCCAGGCAGATTTGAAACTTTTTCCGTGGGCCCAGCAGTGGGGGAACAGAGCTGAAAGGTATGTGGGGGCAGCGAAAGCTGTGGTCAGAGGCAGGCCCTGTTAGCACTGGCCCCATCCGCCAGGGTCAGCTGGTTTCTATTATAGCCCCGGTGTGGCGGAGGAGGCCAAGCGACTGCGGGCACGCGTCGGCGTTCCCGCTCCAGATCCCCATGCTGGCACGTTCCTCTCTCCTCTAAAACAGCCTTTTGAAGCCCATGTGCTCAGTCTGCCCCAACTGGTGTTTATTCTGGTGCAAAGTGAGGGCGGCTCCGATTGGGGGAGTTTCACAGGAAGGTATTGAATGTGTTTGGAAAATACTTGAAAGTCCAGCTGTGTATGTTTTAGTTTTATATTTAGCCTTAAATTAGAGACTCCATATACCTCAGTAATAAAAAGGCACAGCGGGGCCTTGCGTTTTCCTCAAGTTCGCTGGGGCCTTGCGCCTAGGTGAGGTTTTATTATTCGTAAAATTTTTTAGTTGGTTAATTCCAGAGCTTCATTCTGGCCTTTATGTGTTTAGAGTTCTCCTCCTGTGTTTCAGAAAGGGGTTATTGTTGTTTTTTTTTCCCCCTTCAGTTGAATTTAATAAAAGAAAAGGGAGAAAGGTGGGGAGAAGGGAGGAAGAAGCACAAATTTGTACCTTTTCAAACCAGCCCCTCTCTCCTGGGCGCATCAACCCAGTTAACCCTCAGCACACCCTCTGAGGAGGGACACTGTGTCTCAGCAAGGCCGAGAGCCTTGCTGCCTTTCTCTGGTGCTCACTCCGCTTTGAGCAAGCAGCCTACTCTTTGCCTGTTCCCACCTCTAGGTGAGGTCGCGAAGGGCCTGTCTCAGGCCAAAGTCCAAGGCCACTTGCTGATTCACTGGAGGAGAAGCCCCCCTGGCTGTCCATCGAAGGGGTGCCCCGTTAAATGCTGGCAATTGCTGGGCCAGCCAATGGTGAGAGTGGTCAGTGTGATCACCAACACGTATTAACCTTAATAATTAAGAGGCTAGGTAAGCACTTTGCAATGATGACCTCCCAGACTCGCTGCAGGGCTAGTCACAGGGGACGTGGAGGGACCTGGGTGGCACCATGGTGAGAGGAGGGAAGAGAGGTAGTGAGTAAGTACCTCTCTTATCCCGTACCCCCCATGTCCCAAAGCTGCTCAGCAGCAAAGCCAGGCTGCAACCTGAGAGCTCTTCCCACACAAAGCCATTTGGTATTTATCACCTTACTTCTGATCTTAGAGAAAGTAAATCAGAATAACAATTGCCCTTGTTACTTGCTCAGAGCACTCCAGACCCTTCCCCAAGAACTCTGCATGCAGGTGCCCCTCTTCACAACCTGAGGAGGTAGTTACTTCCCTTATGGTGGCTATCTGTGGTTGCATAAGGAACGCATTACCACAAGCGCAGGCTGAAAACAGCACGCATGTATTATTGTACAGTTCTGCAGGGGAGACGTGCGGGCTCGCCTAGGTGTCTTCTGCTCAGGGCCTCACAAGGCTGAAACCCAAGTGTCAGCCAGGGCTGGGGCTTTTCAGAGGCTTAGTTATGACAGAAGAGATTTCCTGTGACTCTAGGGCTAAGGTCACCATTTTCTTGCTGGTTGTTGGCTGGGGACTGCTGTCAGCTCCTAGAGGCTATGGTCAGGTCCTTGCCAGCTGGCCCCCTCCATAAATGCTCTCCCAATGTGGACACTTGCTTCTTCAAGGCCACAGGAGAATCTGAATATCTGACTTCAGGGAGGTCCCAGTTCCTTTCCAGGAATTATTTGATTAGACCAGACCCACCAGAGTCAACTCTCCCTTCGGAGTCGGTCAAAGCCAACTGCTTTGGGATCTTAGTTACATCTGCAGAAACCCTCTGTGTTTCTTGGATGGCATAATCCAATCCCAGGAGCCAACTATCCCATCGTATTCCTAGGTCCTTCCACACTGGAGGGATTTAGCAGGGTGTGTATCTTACAAGGCAGGACTCTCAGAGGCCGTCTCAGAATTCTGCCCACCACCGTCTGTGAAAGTCCCATTTCACAGATGTTGAAACAGAGGCTTAGAAGCATTATGCAACTTGCCCAAGGCCACAGAAGGTCAGGGCTGGGATTTAGGCTGGTCTGGGTCCCTCAGACTCAGGACAGCATGCTTTGCAACACCAGGCTGTCCCATGACCCTGCTGTCCTTGTCCTCCCCACTCACCTCCGTCCCCCCATTCCCGGGCCTTTACCTGAAGGGGCTGACCTAGCTCTTTGCTGCGTCCAGAGAAGCACAGGTCACAGCATCTGTCCCAGACTTTGTCCTCCAGCCTCTCAAGCTTCCACCCGCATCTCAAGACCAGGAGGAAATTGAACAAGTGCCAGTGCCTTTAAGCAGAGCCACATTTGTATAATGAGCAGCGCATGCACAGAAAGGCAAGCTAAAAATGGCCCCGACCTTCTAAAAACAGGACAAGTTGGCCAGGTATTGAGTCAGCTCCATGACGCTAATGCAATTATCCTGATTCAGGATCACATTTATTCGCCATTAAACATGTTTTAACTTGATTGCAAACAAGTCTTGTATTATTTAAAGGAATCGACAGAGTTGGCCAAGGGAGGAGGTCGGTGTCAGCAGCCACCTTGCTCCTCCACACTTAAGAGATGATCATCTCAGCTGCTAAAAAGGGCTGCTCACGACGTGGACTATTTGCAGCTGTTTAATGAAAGCAGGAATGTGATGTCAATGCCAGTGCAGTGGCGCGTTGGGAGTGACTGGTGCTCCAGGGCCTCCACGTCTGCCCCGCTCCGTGCAGAGGAGCGCGGGCCTCCGGCGTCTCTGTGACTGGGGTGCGGCTCGCTGCTGCTGGGGACCCCTCACTCATCAAAAGCATATTGACCTCTCACTGGGTGCTGGGGGCTGAGAGATGAGCAAAAGGGAAGCATGGGGTGGGAGCAGCAAGAAACACAAAAATAAAACAAAAGAAATAAAAATAAACGAAACGTGGAAGTCAGTCACATTTCATGACAAGGAGTGGGATGCTGTAACCCAGGTGTGTGCTCTGAAGGAGAGAGACACAGGGGACTGCACCTGGCAGGGAAGTTGCAGACTCACCTGGGCGGCTGGAGAAAGTGGGGCCTGAGCTGACCGGGTTCAGCATCAATCAGGTTAAGAGAAGAATCTGATGATGTGTCTGTGAGCATGTGACCTTGGGTGAGTCGTTGTGCCTCTCTGAGCCCCGGTGTCCTGTTCAGAAGACAGCGGGGTGGAACAACAGTGGGTCTGGAGCACGCTGAATATTAAGCAGGCTGCTCTCCGTGACAAGGCTGGCTAGCTTTCCAGTCTTGCTTTTGTCTTTAAATCTCTCTGGTTCCCTCTCTGCCTTACTCATGGCCAGATGTATTTATTTATTTTTAAATCAGTCCACAAGGCCAGTGTCTGTGCGTGAGTCAAGCTCCCCTAGGAGGCATCAAAAAAGGTTTTTGCTGAGCATCTGCTATGCACCAGGCAGGGCAGGTGCTCAGAGTGAGGGGCTGGGGACTCAGATATGAAGAACCCGTCCTAGAGGAGGACGGTTGGATCGGGGAGCGGCATGTGTGGAAGGAGGGCTACCCAGGCATCGGAGGCCAGAGGCCGGGGCCCTTAACTCAGACAGCGACCTGGGAGGGCATGACCCTTACCCTGAGGCCCACGGGGCTATTTGTTAATTGGGGGGCGGGGAGGGCCTGGCCCTGAGCAGGGGTTCCAAGGGGAACCTTAGAGAGAAGAGGGGTGCTCTAGGCTCTGAGGATCCCCCAGAGAACAAAGGAAATAAAACCCCTTCCTTATCAGGCTGGTGCAAAGAAGCAAGCAATTTATGATTGCCTCCTTATACACAGATGTATAATAAATATGTCTTTATTTATGTATAGGATGGTATGTCTTTCTATATAATACATATGATTCTGTGTGTATATATACATACACACACACATACTTTTTTCTTCAAACCATCTAAAAGCTGCAGACATCATAGCATTTCACCCCGAAGTCCATCAGCAGGCATTTCCTAGAATAAGGACATTCTCCTTCACAAGAACATGAATGCTGTTCCGAGGATGTCATCAAATGGGCAGTCTGTAATTCACATTCCCCTGCTTGTCCCCAGTCTGTCCTTTACAAGGTTTGTTGCAGTTTGATCCAGAACTCAGTTGGAAATCACGTTGTACCTGGTTTCATGCCCCTTTAGAACCCCTTAACCTAGACCTGTCTCTCTGCTATCATTCTGTCCTCACGACCTTGGCTTTTCTGAAGAGTTGGGGATTCCTGTAGCTACTGTTTGAGAATAAACTCTTGTGCCCATGGTCAGCAGCAGGGACACCCCCTAGGGGGTCTCAGCCGGCCAGCAGCACCCTAAGGAACTTCCTGCAAAGATGGGCGCTCTCTCTCCACACTGTCCAATGCAGTGGCCACAAGCCACCGTTGAGCACCGGGCATGTGACTGCAGCACCTGATCGCTGGCATTGAAGGTTCATTTAATTGTAACTAATTCAAGAGCCACTTGTGGCTGGTGGTGGCCACTGTGCTGGGCAGTGTAGCTCCAAGCTGAGAGGCAACTGGGATTAGTCAATGAACAACGGAATGAATGGAGAGGAAATGGAAATCCAGGCAGAAAAAATAGCATGTAAGAGGGGTTAAACAGTCCACAATACAGGGAATATGCCTATATTTTTCCTTCCCTGGTGGCCCCCACATCTGAAATACAGCAGGCAGGCATTTGGCTTAGGGGGTCTTTTTCCTCTGGGTTACCCCCAGCAATAAGCCTGTGGCAGACTGGGCCACTCTTTGTAAGCCTGGCTGAAGGCATAAAGCAAGTCCCACTACCCAGCAGTACCTTGGTGGCTTTCTGTAAGTGCCCTGTGAAGTGCTTCTCCACCCTGATGCTCTTCTCCAGCCTTGCTCTCAGGCGCCTCTGCTCCCACCCCATCCCCAGCCCCAGGAGATTCGGAGTGGGCTGCCTGGACAATGTAGGCTCCCTACTCTAGGGAGGACAAAGGGGCAGCAGCTTCAGCTGGCGGGGGGGACCCCTCTCTCCATCCTTCCATAGCAGCAAGCCTGGAGAGCCTCTTGTTGAGAAGAGAAACATGCAGGCTGTCCTCCCCGGGTCGGCTTCACAGCCAGGCTTTGCTGGGTCGTGTTGAGAGGAGCACTGATCTATCTCGCTCCAGAGAATAGCTCCCACCCCTTTCTTGTCCTGCCTCAGCTCTGATAACTTTTTTATCTTCCCAGGGGTTTTTCCCCTGCGTGTGTGTGTGTGTGTGTGTGTGTGTGTGTGTGTGTGTGCTTTTCTTGAGTAAATCACAAGACCCCTGTGAAGGGACTCAGAGCTCAGGCATGGAGACAAGGGCACCATAGAGACGTGTGTTGATGACCAGAGATATTCCATATTATTTTGGTTTCCACGTGGACATGACACTGTCATCCCACTAACCAAGGGTTAAATCTTACAGCCCCTGGGCCCTGGTCTTCCCTGAGCTGGGTTTGCATTCACAGGAATGCATTAATCCGCCCAGGTTGACTTGGAGAACCAATCTGAAATCTGGTGGGAGCTCCCGGAAGCAAAGCAATTGCAGGTTCATTTGCTACTTTTATTATCTCATTTCTTCTTCTTTTTTTTTTTAAGCCAAATTGCCTACTCTGTGGGAAAGGTGGGGGTCCTCCTTATTCTCCTCTCCCTTCCTAGGCTGCCTCCCTCCCAGCTGTTTGTAATCACACATTTGTCATTGGGCTTCTGGGGCCAGTGATGTGAGCACCAGCAACATCCCCTCCCTGCCCCAGAGAGGCAAGGAGATGCTCCGAAATCTGTAAGGATGTTCCCCCTCCTTCTTTTGTCAGCTGGTACGCGATGTGCTTCTCGGGTAATAATTTAGAGACTGTCAGTTTCTGAGAGCCGCCTGCACTTCCTCACTTCAGCCTGGGTCTGAGCTGGCAGAGAGCGAGGTCTCTTTCTGGCAAGGGATGGTCCTATTTAAGGAAGGCCCTGGGTTTTGTCAAGTTTGAAAAGTTTCCAACATCCTCCCGAGACGGCGTTCGTGGGAGAGGTTGCTCTGACACATCGTGTTGGAGAGCGCCGTGCCGGGTGGTGATTTATGCGGACAGATCTTTCCTGGGGAGCGTTCGCTGGCCAGGGGGCACTGCCACGTTATTAATGTCTTCCTGTTTTCTATTGTCCCAGAATGGAAAAACACATTGCAGCCTTTCAATTTTCTCGAGATGTCTATGTTTGCCTGGATCATCCCTCCATTGTCCGTGGTATGGAAAATGTAAATGTTTGCTGCACAGAAATGTTGCTGGGTCAGGGAATCCGGCCGTTGCTGCAAATCCTAAGGTTTGTGGTCTCCCAGATGTTTATACCTGGAGATTCCCCGATTTGCTGAAAACAGCCCAATCCCCAGCCACTGCTTTTGGGGCAACTATTGAATTCCTGCAACTTTGCATCCATTATTGACCAGGCTTTACAGAATTCCTTCAAAGGAGACATTACTGCTCTGATTCTGGAGATGGGAGCACCAAGGTGCAAAATGAAGTCACTTTCCCACCAGTGCGTAGTTAGCAAGTGGATTCTAATCCTGTTTGCTTTATTCCAAGGCTCCTAATTATATATATGTATTCCTTTCTGTTCCCAACTTTTGTTCAACACACATGTATTCAGTTCTCTTTTACAAATACTTATTTCGTATTAACTCTTTCGATCAGCATTTAGTATTCACTGAGTACCTATGGTTCCTTTACCCAGGAAGAGGCTGTAATGACCCGTGATGAACCAGAGAAAGACGTATCCCCCCAAATCACCTTCAAGTGAGCAAAGGCAGAAAGAAAACTGGTGACTGTGACATGAAAGGAGATGCCTCGTTCACCTGTGGCCAGCCTGTCACCTTGTTCCCCCATCTTGAGGCCGTCAGACATGTCCATCTGTCTGACTGCAGTGTGCCTTGGTGGGCTACAGTGCGCAGCACTTTCCCTGGGGGGCTGCTGTATTCAGGAACCTGGCCAGGCCCTGGAGACAGGACAGGGAGGGAATCACATGAGGTGCCGGAACTCATGGGCCTTCACAGCTTAGGGGGAAAAGCAAGACTCTGGAGTCAGACACACTTCAGCTGTGAATTTCCAGTTCTCTCACTTTTCCAGCTGGGTGATCTTCAGCACATTATTTTATTTTCCTTGAACTTCCTTTTCCCCTCTTTGTAAAATAGTGCAAGTTTGAGTGTTAACCTGAGCGTCTGTGGCATAGGAGGTGCTTTCTTTATTTTCCTTGTGGGGACAGTCCCTTTTCCTTGGAGACAAGCACAGCAGACATAGTGGGACGGTGCCTCCAGGGGAAGGCCTGGCTCATCTCGAGGTCTGCGTTGCTGGTCAGCCTCCGGGCTCTCTCCAACAGCGAGAGTCAGAAACGTGCCGCATCACTAGATTTTTCCCTCTGTAGTCCTCACGTCCAAGCTGTCTTTTTCATCTTCTCATGACACTAACAGTTACATCTAAACGGCCCTGAGTGTCTGAGAAGGAGTGGTCCTAACACCCCTACCCCAGCAGGGCATTGTGAAATGTCACTGGGGATTTTTTCTTCCTCTTTCCATTGAAACTTTCTCAACTCTCCTCTTCCTGGGGAAAAGCAGAGGGGCTGTCATGCCGGGAGCCCACTCCTCCTTAACGTGCCCTTCCCATTTCATGTTCACGCTCTTTCCCAAGAGCAGGAAGGCCTGTTTCTGACCTCACCCACTTCCCGAGCCTCCGGGCCCACATCGGCCCACTCGGGCCTTCGTAGAAGATGATCTAACCTCCTACTTTTAAAGAAGAATCAGATCACGTGGCCTGAATTTCAGTAAAATCCCCAGTTCTCATCTTGGTATCTTTTCTCATTCCATCATTATTTTCACTTTTCCAAAACTGGCTCTTCTACTCCTGAGCTTTAGTGATGGTGGCCCTTCCTGAGGGCCTTGCTCATTGGTTCATTCTTTTTTCCGATGTGTGGCATTCCCGTGTACCTGCTCCCTGGTCTCCGTCCACATTCACGTCCAGGCCCCTCTGTCTGCGGGGGTCCTTGTTCTGCCCTCCCTTTAAGATCTGGAGCATCCAAAGCAGCCACCCTCAGTGGAGATAGACACAGCAGGGTGTACATTGTTTCTCAAGGGGCACTCTTTTCTCAAAAACTTAGCGTGTGGATCCCCTGGGGGGTATTATTTCCAGCCTTCAATTAAAAAGAATAATGTGAATACCAACATTAACCACAGGCTAGGAGGTCATTTGCCTCTATGTTAACTAGCTGGTTAGCTGGCCATCTACCCCATGCCCAGTCCCCACAAACTGGAGCTGGCGTAGAGCAGGGACCAGCCAACTGTGTCTATAAAGGGCCAGACCATAAATATTTCAGGCTTGGTGGGCCATGTGGTCTTTGTTGAAACTACTCAACTCTGCCCTTGTGGTGCAGAAACAGCTCTGTACAACATATAAATTAGTGAGCAAGGCTGTGTCCCAATAAAACCCTATTTATGGACACTGAAATCTGAAGTTCACTTGTCATGAAAGTATATTCTTCTTTTAATTTTTTGTGGGGTGGAAGGAGGTGGGTATAGTCATTCTTCAAGAGCCTCTGAGTCCTTTGCTGTGGCAAGTTTTGATCTGAATATTTTCACAGCCCTTATTTGTGTAGAAAGTCACAGATAGGTTTTATGTAAATGGGCTGGTGGGCTGGCCTGGCCTGTGAACCACAGTTTGCTGAAGCCTGGGTTAGGGGCTTAATGTGCAAAAAAGTAGTAAAATATGCATATCTGCAGGCCAAAGTATCCAAAAAGTTTATGTATTTAAGCTAAATACTTGTGTTTCCTGGTGGTCAAAGCAAAGAGGGAAACAGAGTCAGTTGACTGGCCATCCCAGCAAAAAATGTCAGTTCCTAATAAGAGGTGGAGGTGCCGTGGCCTTCAAGAACCTTGTGGTTTAAACATGATGAATAAATTTGATTTTATTGTCCATCAGTGAGCTCTCCTACCCTCTGCCTTTATTTTGCTATTACCGAGGCTAGTCTCAGAATATTTGTTCTACTGTGTACGATCAACAGTCAACTGTTTTCTGGTCATTGTAATGGTGTAAATTATATCTGACGGTTGTTAATTAAATACCTAGTCATGCTCTAGAGCCACAGCCAAATAGTGCTCCGTAAACATTATGATTTGTCAGTAATCAATGTGATTTGTGTAATTTGTGAGTGATCAGATACTTTATCCAAAAGCAGATTATTGATGTGCATGCCTGTCTTGGGAGAAATTGCCACTTGGTCTGTGTCTACGCAGACCCAAGAGAAGAAGAGCTTTGACAATGGTCTGATTAATTGAATCAGTGGTTTGGGGGAGTAGGCTGTCTCTATTGATCCAATTAAATAGATAATTGTCAGAATTGAGGTCATGTCTATAAGACACCACCATTTCAAAGCCAAAGAGATTGTTTCAAATATATAATGCTCATCCAATCAATGTGGGCTGCCCCTTCCACATGAAATCAACCAGAAAGTGATTGATTCTGTGGAGCTGTAAACTGGGGTTTTTCCTATTTTCAGCAAACAGTTATGTGCTAAATACAGTGCTTTGAATTTTTGTTCCCTAAAGTCCCAGGGGCAGTGATTCATTATGCAAATAAAGAGGGGTGGAAATATCCAAATCAAAAGTTGGAATGACACAACACTCAAAGTAGTCCCTTATAGCGGGAAAAACAAAAACAAAGAAGGCAAGCCGGTACCCTCCATGTCTGCCAGCCCAGGAAACAGCTGCGTGCATGCATTGGATAAATGGGGGGTCTGTGCCGTCCTGGGGTGACTGCACTGCAGGCACTCTGAGGGGCGAGCTCTCACTCATGCTTGACTGAGTGGAAAAGAAAAAGGGAAAAGGAAGAAGGTTTGACTTGAACTTCTGCATCAGATTAAAAACCCTGTCTCTCCACTAACTAGCTGGTGATTTTAGGCAAGTTAGGCAACCTCTCTGATCCTCAGTGTTCTTCTCTACCTAATGAGGCTCTGTATACTTAATTCACTTCCATACCAAGCACACACTCACGGCTGGTTTGCCCCTCACTTCTCTACTTACCCCCACGGAGGAGCAGGACTAGCTGCCAACGTTCCTCCTTGATGTCTGGCAGTCGCCCCACCTTATCTCCTCTGCACTGTAGCAGTCAGTATTCCCAGAACCAATGAGGAACACCTGCCACCAGCCTGCTGCATCTCAGTGAGCAACACCTTAATTTCTTTGGGCCTCATTTTCTTCATGTATAAGTTGGGGATGATAACCATCCTTGCCATAGGGTAGTTAGGATGATCGAATGCATCAATAACACAGGAACAGCCTTAAAAGACAGGCCAGACACACAGAAAGCAATCTATAAATGTTAGTGATTATTATCATGTTTTTATTAGTAAATCATTGTTCAAGTTTTCAGGAAAAAAGAAAAATAGGGAGGGGGACTTTTCAGGCAAAAGAAATCAACAGACAGGAAGAGGGAAGGCACAGTCGCGGAAAGCTATGTAATAATATAAGGAGGGATGGGGGCATTGATGTCTGCGTTCCTGCAACTTCTGTAGTTGGCATGGGTTCTTCCACACCCCCACCGTTTTGGAGTCTCTGAAAATAAGTAGCCACTTTAAGGTTTGATGTGTTTAATTCTACCATAATAGTATAAAAAGTAGGTATCCTGTTTTTGATAGATATTTTTAAGTAGAGGAATATGTTAATGAGCCGAGTTTGACAGGGGACAAAGGGATTCCTGACATCCAGTGGTAGGTAACGGAGTCGGTCACTCCAAGTTATTCGGCGAGGATAGAAGACCGAGGGAGCACAGAAGCTTAGCAAAGTTGTTCTCAGAGAGGGCAGAAGATAGTCTTTTTGGGGGCGGGGGGGTTGTGGTTTTTTGGTCCCGTTCAAAATGGTATCTCTAAAGCTATCCAGTGCATGGCCCATAGGAGGCATTTATTGAACAAATGATGAATGATACGTCTATGAAGACAATAAGACATTCTACAGATCTGTGTGCAGCAAACATTTTCAGGCACTTTCCCTTGCTTCAGTCATAATTCCTGGAGTATTTGAGGCCGCACAGCCCCTGGGTAATGGGTGCTGGGTGAGAAGCTGAGAGACTCAGGGCCCTGCTCTGAAGTTCATGCTCTTCACCTTTTTTTTGTGCCGTGAATAACCTTGGGTCAGAAGGAACCTATAGACCCCTTTTCAGAGTCATATTTTTAAATGCATAAAATAAAATGCATAGGCTCACAAAGGAATCCGATTGTATTGAAATACAGTCATTCAAATATGAAGACATATGATCTAGTAATAAATACTCTTCCTAATTAACCTGTGAAATAACATGTCCAACAGTGGGTCAATTAACTGTCAATTATCAAAGTAGTGGGTGAAAATGATATTTTTAGATATCAGCTACAACTCCCATTTTATATGAAAATGTCCATTATTTCTATTGTGACAAACCCACAGACGCTTCTAATGGTACAGCAGTTTGTTGCCTGCGTGAAGGAAATGGTAAATTTCAGTTAGGGGTCAGTGAGAACAAAGCTGTAATCTTTTGTCCAGCTTAGTACTCCCCCCCACCGAATTGTGCCCACAAACACTCAGACTGAGGACCTGGATCTAATTCGCACTTGTCCGTAATAATAAAGTGGTGGGAAGTAAGCAGCTATGGGTGCCAGTATGAAGGGGCAGGAGGAGGCTTCCTGAAGCCAGGCTCACTTGGTGACAAGACCGGCACCTGTATGACAGAGTTCTCTGAGAGCGACCTCGTGCTGGGACGTTCTCCCTGCAGGCACAAGTAGTAAGTGCTCCGTGAACAATAGCAACTGTTACTGACCGGCTTTGATAGAAGAGTAGGAGGGAGACAGTCAGAGACAAAGAGGGTTGGCGATGGCGCACAAAGTGTCCTCCAGGCAGAGGGAAGCTCAGGTGCAAAGGCCCCGAGGCCTGAACAAGCCAGGGAGCTGCAAGGGAGAGAGGGGACAAAGAACCAGACATGGAGTTTTCCACCGGCATCAGCTCCCAGTACGCTCGAATGGCAAGTGCCTGGGACACGTGGGTGCTATGGAACGCTCGCTCTGATGCCTGTGAGGGGAGTGTAATTGGGGGGCGAGAGAACCTTCCAGCAATCTGCTCCACCGCTGCCCTGGTTGGTATCAGGCCTATTAGCTTATCTATAATTTCTTGGACGTGTCCCAGAAGCTAGTAAATAAAGCTGTCTACTTTAAAGTTTGTCCCAGTGCCCTTTTAGAGCCTTTCCTCCTAGGAGCTGAGCCCCATTATATTCCAAAAGCATATGTTCCCGACGATTGTTCATTCTCGTTCCAATAATATCTTTGCAGGACAAAGAGGACCGGGGAAGGGAACATACTTTCAGGATGTCAGTCCCAGTTTTAATTACAAGTGTTCGTGGCTGTGGCATTCATGTAATTGGGGGGCTGATTTATGCCAAATAATAAGCACTGAAGTGAGGGATTGGAGCCCAAGAGGGAGGGGAGGCCAAGCCGAGGCAGCAGCTCCACCCCCCACCCCCCAGGCCCGGAAGTGTGTCGGCACGTGTCAGCAGCTGGGCTCAGAAGCATCCTGGGCCCAGGGGAAAAGGAGACTGGAAGGGAGTCCCTGCTTTGCACTTTGTCGCTTTGTGACTTTTCCGCAAGGTTTTTTCCCTTCTCTGAGCATCAATGTCCTCACCTGAAAAATGTGTCTGTTAATAATAATAGCAATGGTGTAGACATCCTGGAAGATTAAATAAGACACTATAAATAAAGTTTAGCTGCATGCCCAGTATATAGCAAGCACACAATGCCATTGGTTTATGGGAATAGTAATAATAACACCTGCAGTAACCACAGCGATCATAGTAATGACAGTCGTATTCAACTGTGCCTTCTGTTTAGGAGAAGGGAGTGTGACCAGGGGCTTTTTCGTGAGATCCACGGTGCATGCCTGTCCTAGTGGAAAGCTGGAAAGCAATTGGATAGCAACTCAGCCATCTTCTTCAAGTCTGTTGAGCAGTGTGATACAAGAATTACTCTTCTCTTTTTGCATCTACGTATTGCATTTCTCAGTTGGATTCTGAATACTTTATAGAGCCCCGGTCAGCTTCTAGCATCCTCTCTGCATAAACTCTGGAAGAGACGAGGCCCGTGCATAACTTCCTTGAGTAATTTGCTCAGCTGTGCCTTGGAGTACTAGAGGCCAAAAGAGTTGCAGGGGGAGAGATGGTGTTCTCCCCAGACTGCTCAGGGTGCACCAGCCTGCTGTCTGACCCAGAGACGAGACCTTCATAGAAGGGGCTCCCGTGAGGTCTGAAAGGCCAGTGTCCATGTGGCACAGGCAAAATGTGTGCATTAAAAAGGAATGTGGTCCTGATACCAGCTTCAGCACGGCAAACTTCAAAAGCGACGTGCTAAGTGAATGAAACCCACCATGAAAGGTCCCATATTATATGATTCTATGTATATGAAGTGCCCAATAAATAGGCAAAGCCATAGACAGAAAATTGATCAGTGGTTTCCAGGGGTTGGGGTGAGGAGGAAAGGGGAGAATATGCTAATGGATATGGTGTTTCTTTTAGGGTGATGGAGATGTTTTGAAATTGGGTAGTGAGCAGTGATAGCCACACACCCTGTGAATACACAAAATCTACTGAACTGTGTGCTTTAAAAGAGTGAATTTGGGGATGTACAAATTATATCTCAACTTTGTTTTTAAAAGGCATGCGCAGGTGGGGTTTCCAGTGCTTGCCTTCCCAACCAGGAAAAAATACCCCCACCTGGAGACCGAAAGCACTCGCCTAGACCTTGAGCTTGCTGCTCCTGGGGAGGAACTGAATAAGCACCTGTGTGCACAGGTGTGTGTTTGTACACCCTTGCTCTCGGCAGCTCATTGGTTGCTTGCCCTGCCACCCACCAACCCATGGAGAAGAGTGTCAGTGCGACCAGACGTACAGAGAACCTGCCCAGTGAACACGAGGCGTCCATACATTGGCACAGTGTCCAGTGATTGGGAATTTCTCACAGTGTTCTTGGGTCACGTTATGATTGTCTTATTAAACCATGTGCCAACTGTACCAGAACTAGTCCAGTAGTTAGTTCTACCACCAGTTGCACAGAAAACGCAGGCAGAGAGTCACTGCTTCTCCAAGCTATTCACTTAGTCCAGAGAGGAGTTACCAAAGGAAAGAGCTGATGGAAAACCTCATGCTGTAGGCTCCAACTCACCACTTTCTCTTCACCCTTCCCTCCTTCTCTCCCTCACTGTTTCCTTTCTCCCTTTTCCCCTTCCTTTCTCCTTCCTTTCCTCCCTTTCTTCTCCTCACACCAAATTTTTTTGTATTTGTTAGTGAATTAAGAGGTTCTCTTTTAAAAAAATATGCTGCTTCAGTCTGTGTTCATTTTATCACTACACAGACGCCTCCACTGGAAGGCGTCCTGAGTAAATCTGTATTCTACAAGGACTGACTCTCCTGGAAACAAATTTTAAATATTGCAATTGGACAAACAGCCCAGCCAACATATCTCAGGATGGCAACAAGATAAATGGAACAAGATAAAAGAAATAAGAGTGTACCCTAAGGCCCCAGGCTGGAATTTGGGGTACATGCCTAAGAGAATGGCCCACCCCATCACACTGGGCCCCACACAGTTGCAAGATGCACACTAGACACTGTGAACAATGCGCTCAGTCTACATTCCCTCTGGACACACGGCAAACCCAAAAGGTCCTGTGGAATCGTTGTCACCACATCTGTAAACAGTTAGGGGTTCTGATGTGCAGTGTTTTTAGTAATAATTCACCTGAAGTCCTATTTTACAAATTTGGGAAAGTGAAGGATGTTGAAAATGGAATGGGATACTCCTTAAACTTCTGTAAATAAAGCTTGCAAAAACAGTTTTCCTCTGTTGTTGATTGTTTCCCCCAAAGTTAGGCCATTATACTTGTATATAAAGTTGACGTTGCTAACTTTAGTGAGAAATTGCTTGTTCTTTAAACTTAGGCATTGATGGACTGACTTATGCTTTTTGACAAAACTTTGCATATTTAATATTTCCATTTAGAGCTCCTAGAAATCTCAATTATTAATTCCACTGTGGATTCACTGGTCTTTTAACTCTCTCTTTAGTATAAAGACTGTAGATTCATCAAATGTTTTTTTCTGTGCCCAAATTTCAACAGTGTTTAAATCAAATAAGGAAATTCAAAAGGCCCTGGCTAGTGTGGCTCAATGGATTGAGTACTGACCTGTGAACCAAGGGGTCTCCAGTTCGATTCCCAGTCAGGGCACATGCCTGGGTTGCGGGCCAAGTCCCCAGTTGGGGGCATGAGAGAAGCACCTGATGGATGTGTCTCTCACACATTGATGTTTCTTTCCCTCTCTTTCTCTCTCAAAATAAATAAATAAAATCCTTTTAAAAATCCAGAAGGAAGTATAAATGCACATGGTCATTTTAATGGTGTAGCTGGGCCTGGAGCCTGTATGGTTTATAATTTCTTCATCATTCTGATTGCGGGTAAGCAGGAGCTCTGAACCAGGATGAGCACTGACTAACCCCATCATCCAGCTAGACAACTGTTTGTGACATTGTATGACCGAAAAATAGCAACTGCCCGAAAGATGCTATTTATAAAAGTAAGCTGTTACAAATAGAGCATAGTGTTAACCAGAACTTTATGAATAAGTGATGAAGTCTAATTTTCCGTTATTATAGCCATTGTTTAAAAATGCATGTCTGCCAGGACATTGTAATGATTCTGTATTACTTAGGAAAACTTTTATGATTCTCCTCCTTTTGTTTTTTAATAATTACTTTATGACCCCTTCATTAAGGTTCCCCCCCTCCGGTGCACACACGGCCCTTCTGAACAGCAAGCTCGCAAATGTGGTCGTTGCATTTTTCTAAATTGCCCCCGAGACTACCCAGCACTTCAGACACTTTTCATGTCGCTTTTCCCCCAAAGCATTCACCAGGCTGCCCTTTGAAGTTCATGGGCAATCCCATTAGCAATGATGGTTTAAGGTCCCCATACAAACTCTGCCACAAAGGCACTGACTGTGGGCTGTGATCCTTGCAGCAGAAGATACCAGCTCACAGAGGAGGCTGCCTCTACCCAGCTGCTTTTAGGTTTGGCTCCTTCAAAGATTGCACATCCTGTTCTGGCCCAACCTGTGTGTGGCGTGGAAGGATCATGCACTTGGGTCCTTAGACCTTGGACTAGTAGCTGCTCGTGCCTGCACATTTTGCTCTCTGGACATGTGTAGCCATCTTCAAACACTGCCAATGCGATTTAAGTGCAGATTCTGATATTCTGAGTAATCCGGCAGGGAAGTACATAAATACTGGGTTTCTTGAAAATGCGAAGGGTAGGTCTCCTGTTACGCACCTTTGTCTTCTCCTTGGGTCGAGGGAAGGGACACTTAAGCTCGCTGGAGCTTCTCAGCTGCATCTGCCCTTGCCAGAAGGCCCACGTGGCAGGCATACAGTGGTGGGTGGTGGCTCTCTGCACTGTTTGATGCCAACCAGTGTACAGTGTGGCTGTCCCCGTCCTGGCACTGCTGTCCTGCAGCAGGGTTGCCACCTCAGGCCCTTTTGCTTTGAGCCTTCTCAAGGTGGTCACACAATTAAAGGCATTAGACATTTCCAAGTGGGCTGAAGAAAGGGACCTCGTGATTTCCATGGGACCCACGCCCCAGTGATTCCCAGGGATTCAAGGTCATTCAGCCATCAAAGTCCAGAGTGAAGGAAAACCTACAAACACTCTATGGGTTTGAGTCCTGAATGAAAATCTCATTTATCTGCACCTAAATGAGATTTTAACCTCTTTTTTATTTGCTTTTTAAAATTGTGATAAAATATAAAACCGTCTTAACTATGTTTAAGACTTGTGTGTTATGCGCACAAGTCAGTGGCATAAAGTCCGTCTCCCTGTTGTGCTACCATCACCACCGGCCATCTTTGCATTTCCCCAAACTGAAACCCTGAGTCCCCGTTCCAACCCACCGCCCCGCTCCTGGCCACTGCCATTCTAGTCCTGTCACTACAAATCTGACTTCTCTCGGTTCTTCAGAGAAGTGAAATCATAAGTATTCACCTTTTTGTCACTGGCTCATTTCACTGAACATCATGTCCTCAAAACGCATTCCTGGTGGAGAGTTTTACCTTTTCGACCAGACTCTCCAGCTTCAGGACTGCCCGTCCCACCATCGGGCAGGTGCGGCCAGCCCATCGCACGGGGCACGGGCAGCCCGGCAGGCCCGGCTGCGCAGGGGGGGCCTCTGTGTCCGTGTTGGAGAAGGCAGACCTGGCAGGAGGAGCCAGCCGCCCCGTCGGGACCGCGGCTGCGCCCCTGTGGTGCGTGTGGGCCCCTACGGGGTGTCCACCTGGGTGCAATGCCGTGTATCACGCACTCTTGACATTTTTTATGTTAATCTTTTTTCTCTCTCATCTGTAATATTTCCCATACACCACACTAAAGGAACATTTTAAGCACTGATTCTCCCAAAAGCATCATGCCCAATGTAAAAATATTTCCCTGTCTCAGAAAAAGGCACTCAACATAAATGAAAAGCACCGTTATTAGTAATGACGATAACTTTTCTGACATCTATTTGGGCATCCTATACATCTTGATAGGAGTACGAAAATAATGAAATTGTATGCAAACTATCAGAATGCAAAAGACATTTTCTCTGCACCGTACCCTACCCGGGCCGCGCACTCCTGCCCTTGCTTTTCCTGAGCAGTAGCTCCGGGGCTCCGGTCAGACATGCGACTCTCCCTCATACTCCGCCCCCCAACCTCACCGCGTGATCGCAGACTGGCCTCCCCGGGGCCCGGGCTTCACTCCCAGGGATTTGCTCTGTTTCAGGATGATCGTCCTCTGCTGGATTCTACCAGAGGCATTTACGTTTCCACTATCAAGCACATCGAATAATTTTGTGTCATTTTCTTAAAAAAAAAGAAATTAAATTATTTAAAAACAGAAAGAGTTTTCTATCAGAGTGTACCTGCAGGTCTCCAAGTACTCGCTTCCTGGAATGCCATGAATTACACGAAGAAATTATTCATTGTGTCTCTAAACATACCCTCCATTTTCCCGGCCAGTCTATTAGGCTAAGTGTGGTCTTTCAGATTATTATTTTAAAGATAAAAGATGATGGAACCATAGCATTAAATATATTTGTGAATGATCTACTAGTAGAATTACTGAATGACAGTAAAGGCAAGTAGATAATCAGAGGGAAATTACCTATAATTCATCAATGAGTAATCGTATTGCTGATTATTTTCTCTAGCCAACATCTTCAATGAGAGGCCACAATACATTTTCAAAATGTATTGAAAAAATAAAAAAGTTACCCATCTAAAACCCCTGACCAGAGCTCTAAAGCCAGAACCCAATCCCTTCTTAGTCCTTCTTTGGTGTCCGGTGGTGGGAAAATCCAGGAGTACTCTAGACTGTCCGGAATGCGTAACCAGAACAAAAAGGCTGACTCCCATTAGGAGACGACTAAGGAGGCAAGCTGATGGGAGGGGCTGGGGACCAGTCCAACCCTTTGTGATTTATCCATAAGCGGAGCCATCTCTGCCAGGCTGCTCCTTAAATGTCTTATGATTGGTAGTTGAAGACTTCCTGGGGGCAAGAGGTTACAGCTTCTTCAGGGCACCTCCTCAGACTGTCCCAGGAGCCTAGAAGGTCATGCACATGCCCACCAGTGTCCCTTGGCCTTTGCTTGGGGAAGTAAATGCTGATAAGGAATCCGTCTTCTCCAGGCTGACCCTTCAAGTTTCACTGCTCTTCACCTCTGAGACTGGTCTTCCTGCTGTGTTTCCATTCCCGGCTCTCCTCCGCCAGCTCTCGGGCTCCCCTCCCCTCCCCATGGACCCCTTGGATTTGGAAATGGGAACTCCCTTGGCGCGAGTATCTCTTCCTCAGGTGGTCTCTCAGACACCACCTGTCCTGCAGATGTCATTTCACTCTGTGCCGTTGGGCCCAGCCTTTACCCAGACTCCCACCAGACAGTGCCCATCAGATGGTCACTGTTTGGGTAGAAAAATTAAAAAAATCACCCTTTTTCCTGCATTAATCAAACAATGCCCTTCATGTTCAATGTTGCAATTTAAGTCCCAGTCTTGTCCCATAGAATTATTGCCAATTGATCTCCGTATAAATGTCTGGGTTTTCTGCATTATTAATAACATGCTAGGCTTTTGACAAGCCCTCCTTCAGTACAGCTTGTTCTGAGAAGTGACTGTGGAAGTGCCAGGAAGGGCCTCTCTCTGTCGGAATTGCTAGAGCCTTTGGTTTAGTGGAGAACAAAGAGAAGATGATACACCTCAGTGTTTTTCTCTAGGAGAGGCTTGCCGACCCTATTCAATTGGCAGTGGCTACCTGGAGCTCTGCTGGAGGAAGACCTGTGAGTCTTCTGTGTATCTTGACTTGACTGAAAGAGTGCTGGGATTGATTAGCAGTGTCTGCAGTGGGTGGGGAATTAGGTAGAAAGGCCAGGCATGCTGCATATCTGCCATGGGCTCTGAATTTATTCTATCTCAGAAGATACAACCTTGAAAATGTCAGTGGTCAGTGACTTTAGACACAAGAACAGGTTCAGTGGAGGTGTCAAAGGAATTGTTCCACATGGGCAATGAGTGGTTTTGAAGTCACCTTTTCTGAAGTCATGATCTTGGCTCCATTTGGCCGCCCACAAAGAATAGCAGCCTGGAGACTTGTGCATCTTGACTCCTGTATTAGCTGTAGTTCTGGTTACTGTTGAGATCACAGATCTTTGCTTTTGGACCTGGTTCAGGGTCTGGGGTTTGCATCAGCTATTTTCAGTTTATTACATTCCTCAAGGAACAGAAAGGAGCACAGGGCTGCCTGGAAAGCTACTCTCTGCTCTGGATTTTCCAGCTCGTTCTCTCATTCCGCTCTCAGATCTAAGGGAACACCCCTCTCTCTACCCTTCCTTGCCTGGCAAGTGCCAGGGGATGGGCGAGACCAGGCTGGTTTTAATTCTCAAGTCTAGTGTGGAGAGGAAGGATGAACCATGAACCTTTCCAGGGCCAGGTGATTGGAGGGGAGGGCTGGGTACTGGTCTGGGGGGTTCTTACGGAAAGGCTGATGAGCCTGTGGAATGGGTGTTGGTATAGGAGAGTGGACCCAGCAGTCATCATCTACCCAAGGTCACATTGCTAGCGAGCGGCAGAGACCAAGTTCGGATCTCTGTGTTTACAAGGTCCCTGCAGTGGAAACCATGCCCTGCCGCTTCCAACAGTGGGGCGGACCCTTCGCCAAGTCCTCCCAGCCCCCCTCAACAGGTAATTTCCAGTGAAAGGTTATTAAATAGACCCTCCTGGATGCTAGCAGAGGTTGCCTTGGTTTGCCTTTGTGGTCAGGTTCAGTTGCTTTATTCCCTCCAAGGTCATCTAGGATGTTTCTATCCCCAAGGCCTGTAGATCTTTCCACCAGAGATTAGGATTCTGCCTGCCCTCTGGATGGCTGGCCGTGCCAACAGAAATGCCAGCTGCTGTGAGGAGGACAGGCTCTCCATCCGAGAAAAGCGTGGGGACTCACATTTTTTCCTAGCACGGTTCCTCCCCTCCACAACTAGAAAAAGCTAATTAAGGCGTGATGGCACCCAGGCTGCAGTCTCTGCCAGCTCCCTTGGACGGGATCCTCTTTAGCATTCTCTCAGCTTCCCTCCTCAACAATAAATCCAGATTAGCTATTGGGAGAGAGCAATATCCAGTTCGACAGGATCTGTCCCCACAGCGAGTCTCCGGGCAGGGTGAGAGGCCACCTGCACTTGTTTTTTCTTGCTTTGTCCCCAGCCCCCTGTTGTGGATATTTGCCTTCACTCACACATGTGGTGACTGTCACAGAGATGCTACTGATTGTCTCCTTAAGATAAATACACAAAAGGGCATTGCAAAGTGTAGATACTGGTTATAATGAACAAGGAGAGAAAACGCTCCTGATACAGCAGGTGGAAAGTGAAGAGAAATCTTATCATTCGAATTATGGAAACTATTACTAAAATATGTATCAATATGTCCTCGACAGGCACGGAAAAAAAAAAGATGGGAAGGAAATTTACTGAGATGTTTTTAGTCTCTAGGTGGCATAATTACGATTTTCGAAAATCTTTTACATGATCAGTTTTCTCAGGAATTGATAACGCCTAAGTCAGAAAAATAAATGTCTCGAAAAGAGGTAAAGCCAGTGCAGAGGATGATTTATAAATATGCATTTCATGACGACACATTTCTATTAAGTTACTTCTAGTATGTTTTTTTTCCCAAATCGGATGCCTGCTGCCAAGGGGATTTTTTAATGGCTTATAATTCATGTGATGTGAAGTTTAGCCTCTGCATTGGGCCCTTGAGTTCAGTGTGGAGAGACTGAACTAGATACGCTGCATTTTAAAAGTTTGAAGGAAATGAAAGTTCTGACTTTCGGCTTTAGCTGGTGACACTTACGTTACTCTTTTGAGCTCAGGATCCGGGCTGCGGTTTCTCCAAAGGGTTGCAGAATTCGGATCTGGGGTCACAGGAATTGCTTTGTCTTTGTGAACCAGCTATCAACTAGCCTGGGCCCGTGACTTTCCTCATCTCCTGTCAGCAAAAGCGAGCTCACCTCATTGGAAAGAGACTGAGAGCAGACACGTTGGCATCCTAACAGGGTCCTTAACTCAACACGCTACAAAGCCCCACTGTTCTCTGTACTGTCTTTCTGAGAAAAAGGCCTGGGAAAAAGGGGAGATGCTTGATTAGAACCAAGGAAGCTGGGGTCCCAGCCCCAGTGACTCCGGCCTCAGTTTCCTCAACTTGTTCTCTCTCCCTCTAGACCTTTGTCCATGCTCTTCTCCGGGCCTGGAATGCCCGGTCCTCCATTTGTCATCTGACTCCCTCCCACTGGTCCTCCCAGACATGACTCAGGAGTTACTTTTCCTAGGAAGCCACACTGGATAGGCTAACAGGCCACGCCCCACACCATCCTGGGCTGCATTGTCTTTTTGTCTTTGTTTTTCTGATTCTAGAATGTAACCTAGCCAGTCGTTGCCCAGCTAGTTTGCCTAGAGAGGGGGCCAGGCTGCATCCATGGATGGAGCATGGGTTTGGGGGTCTAAGGGATGAGGGTAGGGATCCAGGTACCTCAAGTTACCGGCAGATTATGAGGTTTAGGTATATTTCACCTCTGTGGGGCCTCAGTCTTTGATCCGTAACAGGACGGTGGCCAGAATGCAGCCCACTGACACAGGTAACGTACCCCATTCATTGAGATGGAACGGACCCCACCAGTGGTGCCCCACACAATGCAAACACGGCCCCGTGATCCTGCCCCACTTCAACAGAAACCAGCACAAGGGCGGAGCCCTTCCTGGTAGCTGTGTGTGGTGTCTCTTAATTCTTGGCTTTCTTCCTTGACAAGGTCTGTCACCTCCCCACGTCATCTCTTCCCCTTTGTCCTCCAGCCTGTCACCTCCTGTCAGATGTTACCCTCTCTGGGTAATGCACTGTGCTCTCCCCTATGGAAGGGTTATGCCCACTACCCCCCTTGCTGTCCCCTGGGAGTGTCCTGTCCCAGCGAGATGCTCGGGGTTACAGCATCTCATTAGGGAGTCGGATGATGGCGAAGGGCCATGCTCATTAAGCCCGCAGACATCCCTGGGCGGTTAGAGGGGCCGAGAGGGCTGAGGCCTGCCCGGTGAAGGAGAGCGCCAGCCACAGCAGGACAGGAACCAGGATCAGAAACAGGCCACCGAGAGTGATTCTGACTCAGAAGGGCAGACCCCGTCACCGCAGACAGCGCGGGGACGAAGTGACACGGGACCAGACCCGAGCTTTGAATCCAGGGCTAGAGTTTTCCCTTTGCCTTTTCATTCCAAATAACTTGGCTCTAGTTTCCAGACAAAATTCAGGCAAATATTCCAGAAGTGATAAATAGCTAACTTCTAAGCTCTGCTTCCCCTCCCCTTTCTCGTTCACGATTTGAGAACCTAGGGGAGCCCAGAAATTTTTCCCCTTCTCTTAAGGACCTCTGTGGCTTCTTTCATAGAAACGAAGAGGAAACATGCCAGGTTTTTCCTACAAAATGGATGTGCAGCGGGAACTGTGTGCCTCCCCATCCCGGCCTTCTCATTCCAGAGAGTGAGGGAAGGATGAATTCACTGCCTACCTGCCACGTGCCAGGTGCCTTCCTCTGCATCCTCTTGGTTGATGTGCCTGAACATCTCCTCCAGCTGCATCCAGATGTATTTACAGGCAGAGGCTCAGAGACAGTCACTGACTTACCCAAGGTCACATAGAGTCTGGAGGGCCGAATTGCACTGGCACCTACGTCTGTTGAACGCAGCGCCCATCCTCTCCTCAAATCCCCAAAAGTGAGGCTTCACCTGTCCTGTGCATCATGTCATGGGCAGAAATGCACTCCCTCGCTGACCTTTTAGCTCAGAACACGGACATTCATTGGCTCTGCTGCCTAGCAGGGCCTAGAGCTGGCCCCCTTTCTCGATCAATGCATATCATTTTGCCAAAAGACAGAGTCTGCTGCTGGAGGGATTGATTCTCTGGTTATTTATCTTCCTCTGCCCGGTGTAAATTGGTCAGCCTGATCCTATTCGCATGATAAAAATCATAATGTCTCAAATTACTTACTCAATAAAATGTGGGTTTGTCTATTATTAGTGATCATTAGGGTTATAATGCAGCATGGAAATTTGGAGCAAATTAACTACATATGCAAGCTGTTGGGCTCATGTGCAGTTAATCATGCACACACAGTTCCAGAGGGCAAGGGTTTTGCAAGAATCATTTCAGGAAGAATTTGTGGGAGGGGAATTGAGTCCCCAGGTTTTTTTTTTTTTCTGTTTTCCCCCCTTAATCTGGATTTCTCAAATGCACGCTTGTCTAATACAATATAGAACCATGCAAGTAGAAAGAAGAAAGAAAAAGAAAGAGAAGAAAGGAAAGGAAGAAAGAGAAAGAAAGAGGGAGGGAGAAAGAAAGGAAGGAAGAAAAAGAGAATAATTGCTCAATTGAAATATCTTGTAATACTTCCCTTCATTTTTCCCTGTGCTTTCAGATGACAAATCAGAATTCCAGAATGAGCAAACACACACCTAGGGCCCCCCTAACTTTCTCATCTGCCTTGCCTGTCTATTAGCATTTCCTCTTAGTCTTTTCTTCTGAGCCTTTCTGCTCAGTGATGTAATGGGACAACCTCTACGGTTATAAAGACAGTTCCCATCATACCTGGGCAATGCCATTTCCTCTGTGGCAGATGCTTCCTGGACATGTGGGCAGGTGAGAGGAGCTGACTTCGGCTACTTATTTCTGAACATAAGAGAGATGCCGCTTTGAATGGCAACATACATTTAAAAAGAAAAAAAGTTACGTATAACTTGTTTCCTGTGAGGGTGCCAGGAAACTGACAATGAACTTTGTGAATTAAAGCTACCGGATGAATAGAGGTGGTAGCATGGTAGCGGAAATTAAAAAAAATTTTTTCTAATGGTTTTTAGCTTACACAAAATTTTCTCCAGGGAGTTTGACTTATTCTCTGTGATTCTGAAAGCAAAACTAAGACCAAAGGTGAGGGTGAGAGTCAGACTAAACTCAACTCAGAATAGATGTGGGGACAAAAAGGGATTACACTGTTCAGTAACTGCTAAGTTGTGAGGTAGGTGTCTTGCTTCAGGTATAGCTGGATCCAGGTGCTTAATGATACCATCAGAAAACTTTCTCCATTTCTTCACTTTGATTTCTTCAGTGTTCACTTTCTTCTGAGAGGTGATGCTCTTGCCCTGTAGCAGCCCTTGGCTTACCCCCTTTTGAGATGTACACAGCAAATTCTGGAAACAGATCACCCTCTGGCTGCCAGCACCAACAGTTTCTCCAAAAGAACAAAGCTGCTACTCATTGCCTATGCTTGGGCCAGTCTAGTCACAGGAGCCCTTAATTGTGTGGCCAGGGGCGATGAACTCTCATAGTTTTGTTTCACTCACGGAGCCAGGAAGTAGTGTGAGCCCACCCAAGCCCACAGCCTGGGAGTTGCAGTGAGGGGAGAAGGAAGACTCTCCTTGAAATCTGTCGCTGAAAGGACTGAAGTTCTGGCTGGCACTGTCTCAGCAGGCAGCCCAAAGCGGGACACTGCAGAGCCTGGACTTGGGAGTCTAGCAGACTTGACTTCAAGTCCCAGTCCTGACACTTACTAACTCTGTGAACTTGATAAATGTACTTAACCTCATTCAACCTTCAACCTTCCCATGTATAAAATGGGCTAATATGATTCCCATTGCCTGTGGTTGGTGTGTTAATGAATGAGATAATGTTTATAAGGATTTACATAAGTAGTAACTGACCAATAAAGGTGTCATCTGCTCCTGTCAGTGTGATTTTGCCTCAAATTCTAACACTTGGGGACACGGACACATTTATCCATAACCGTGCATTAGAACCAGGTACTGGGGTGATTCCATGCCTCATTTCAGAAAGAGTTTTCTGGGGTCACAGACTTCTGTATGCAGCCCATGAGACTCACTTACAGCTCAGTGGACACTTGACCTAAATGAAGAGCAGTCTGGAGTTCCATTTAATTGGCAAGGACCAACCCAGTTGCCAAGCTGCAGCCTGGAGTGTGGCCGGCTCGCTCCAGAGACCTGCTTCATGGTTTGCGTGGGTGGGAAGATTTCTCAGGAAATAGGCTCAGGGGCCTCTGACCTCTTCAGAGAGATTATAGTGTCGGCTTCCCTCACTTGTAGGGAAAACTCTCCATTTCTAGTCTCCATTTCCCAATAGGCCATGGAGGTAGAATTTAAATTCTACCTCTATGGCCTCAAAATAAGTCATTAATAGATAGAACCTATCAATGCAAAGGACCGCTTGAGAGGCTAAGGCACCCGAGTTCCACATCTCAGTTTCATTACTTCCCAGCCCATCTCCTGGCACAAGCAGGGTTACCACCATGGAATTTACCAGCTGTAGACAGAGACCTGATAACCAGAAGCAAATGGACAAAGGTCAGAAATAGTTGTGCGAGAATAATGTCTTTAGGATCTGAATTCTTTTCTTACATTGCCATGAGCAGCAATGCTATAAAGTTCACGGTGCCTTTGACACTGAATTTGACATGGCCAGAAGTAGACCAGCTGAAGATCGATCAATTGGTTGGTCAATTCGTTGATCAGCTGAGTAGTGTCAGCCTTGGCTACTGAGGTTTGTGAGAGCCCTGCAGACGGGAGTGACGCCTTTGGTACAGAAGCTCCCCCCTCCTTTCTGGAGCCTCCTCCTGGAGTGAGCCAGCGTCTTCATTTCCTGTGGGTGCTGTGACAGATCCCCACAAACTCGGGGGCTTAAAGGCACTCAGATTTATTCTCTCAACAGTTCTGCAGGTCAGAAGTCTTAATCAGGGGTGTCCAACCTTTTGGTGTCTCTGGGCCACACATTAAATACATTGCAACAGGTAATCACACACACACACACACAAAAACATCACAATGTTTTAGGTAAATTGACGATTTTGTGTTGGGCCACATTCATAGCCATCCTGGGCCTCCTGCGGCCCACAGGCTGAGGGTTGGACACCCATGCTTAAAATCCAGGTGTCATCAGGACTGGTTCCTTCTAGAAGGTCTAGGGCAGAATCCATTCCTGGACTTGTTAGCTTCCGAAGAGCCCCTGCTTTCCTGGCTTGTGACCCCTCTCTCTGCCTTCAACACACATCGGCCTATCGCCTCTCTCTTCTTTCTGCCTCCACCATCCCGCTGCCCTCTCGGAATCCGACCCTTCCTCCTCTCTCTTCTAAGGACCCTTGTGATGACATTGGGGCCACCCAGACATTCTGGGACAATCTCCTCATCTCTAGATCCTTTACTGAATCATGCTGTGGCCAGTGTGGCTCAGCTGGTGGGAGTGTTTTCCCGTAAACTGAAAGTTCATGGGTTCAATTCCTGGCCAGGGCACATGGCTCTTACAGTTCCGAAGGCCACAAGTTCAAAATCACGGTGCCCGCAGGGCCGCGCTCCCTCTGAGGACTCAAGGTGGGAATCCTCCCTGTCTGTTTCTAGGTTCTGCTGGCGGCTGGCCGTCCTTGGCCATCTTTCGCCCGTGGACACGTCGCTGCCACCTCTGCCTCCACCGTCACGTAGACTCGTCCTCTGTCTGTTTCTGTGTCCCTTCTGTTCCCATAAGGCCACCAGTCCAATTGGGTTTAGAGCCTACCCTCATGTTAGCTAATGGTACATCTACAAAGCCCCTGTCTGCAAATCGGGGCATCTCCTGAGGTTCTAGGGAGGATGAGAATTGGCGGGAGGGGACACTCTTCAATCCAGTCCAGCCCAGACTCCCACAGATAAGAATTCCCTTCACAGTTAAGTGGAAAGAATGAGAAATGAGAGACAGAACTTGACGACTTTCTCCTAAGCCTGGCCTGATTACTGTTTGATTTCTGGCCTTTTTTTGTGGACACATGCAAAGCAGCGTCACAGAGCAGCTACTACAGGTACCTGGTGCCATTTCGTTGCAGTCTGAGGGTGGGGTCAGGCTGCCTGTGTGTGATGCCAGAACACAGTGTGCCGGTGACCACAAGCAGATGTGCAGCCCCGTGTGAACGGGGAGGGCGGACCTGACAACCCCATGATTTGGATGCCCCAACTGTGTCAGAGCCAGAATGCACATGAACCGTCCCCTGGCCCAGCCTTTCCTGTCTACGGAGGAGTTGCAGGGAGAAGTCCCTCGCAGAACATCCCACTGGAGAGTGGTCTCACAAACACCAGTCCTGTGGTCGGGGTGGCAGGCGCGGCCTCCCCCTGTTCCCGGAGGTGTCAGGAACTCATGTCCGCGAGGGCGTCGGGCGAACACACTGTGTAAAGTGCCTCAGATCACAGATGTGGAAAATCATTTTGTATTTCATGGAGCGTGAAGAAGCTTCCTCGGAAAAGCTAGTCTTCAGATTTCTATTTTTGAACCAGAGGGCAGGCCAGGAGGGAGCCGACCTGTCCGGGGCTCGGGGGTGGCGTTTTCAGCTGAGGGCAGTGATCCTGCACCTCTCCCTCCGTTCACACCGAGCCAGATGGAGCCGCGGGCCGCAGCCCCTGCAGCCTCGCACACATGCTGCGCACCTGGACCGCCACTCTACCTGTGTACAAATTACCTCCGTTTTCTGCTTGGTTCAGCAGCAACTGTTTACCCTCCCCCGTGATGTAATTAGGCCTTCAGAGTTCACGTGTGCCTATTATGAGCTCTCCTGTGTTCTGTCTCGGTGCTTTGTTTCTGTAGCAGTAATCATATATATATATATTAAAGTCTGGTATCGATTGTTTGACTAAATTATGCACAGTGGGCGATCCTAACCTGCCATTAACATAACGTATGCTAAACAATGTGTTGAGTTTTCTTCTTCTCTTTTTTCCTGATAATTATACACTAAAGCATCAATTGCTTATTCGAGTAAATTAAACTTTGAGATTTTCTCATTTCTTCAAACTTTCAAATTGTCTTGACTGCCACAGACGCAGACCGAGCACTCTTTCTGCTGCTGGTGGAGGCAGCCTTGGTAGGTTCTTTGTGGGAAGTCCAAGGTCAACAGTGCTCACCGGCAGTGCAGCCGTCCTGACGTTCAGGGCTGAGCTGTAACTTGGCCCATTGACACCACTGCCCCCATTTAAGGGGCCTGGCCATGCTGTCGAGATGGGAGTCAAATACAGGTGTCTACTGGAGTCCTAATTCACCCACTCCCTGGACACCTAGGAGGTGACAGGTGCTATCCTACCTGCAGGAGGAAGAAAAGTCACCCAAACAAACAATGTTTCTGTAATCTAGTGCAGGGGGTCGGCAACCTGTGTCTGTAAGGGACTAGATAGTAAATATCATAAGCCTTGTGGACCATGCAGTTTCTGTAACAACTGCTCAACTTAGAGCCTGAAAGCAGGCCATTGTAGCCTGAAAGCAGCCGCAGACAATGCAGAAATGAATGGCATGGCTGTGTGCCAATAAAACTTTATTTATAAAAAGAGGCAGTGGGCCAGATTTTGCTGGCCATTAATCTAGCAGGTTGAGGAAGAGAATATATAAAAATAATTCCATTTTTGAAAGTCCATGGATAATTTTGGACTGTGGCAATTGATACGCGAGAAGTAAGCACAGTGATGTAAGCGGCGCTTGCCAAATTTTTCTCACCAGGGTACGCATAGACAATCCATTCAGCACGGCTAGGTTAAATGGAGCAGGCTGCTCGGGCTGGCACCTGGAAGATCCAACACCCCGAGGGGACTCGACATCATGGCACATCTGTAGCCCGTGTGCAGCACACTTGAGACGTTCTGTAGAGCGTGACCAGGGGGGCCAAGTTTAGATGCCATAGTTGTGGGGGCTTCTCTTGGATTACCTTTGAGTTGAAATATGAATACTGAACAGTAGCCAGCCACGGGTAGGGACTGTGAGAGCTCCATTGAGGGGGGGCTCTGCAAAGACGGCAGGGCGAGAAAAAGCATGTCGGCTTTGGACCTGAAGGGACAACAGTGTGGTTAGAAACAGTACGGAGCACAGTGGAGATTTGCAATGAAACGAGGTCAAATAGGTCACCTGAGTTTAGGAGATGAATCAAAGGCTGATGTTGTGGCTGCTGGTGCTGCATGACAAATCATGCCCTGACTCAGTGGCCGACAGCCATGAATGTGTGTATCTCACATGGCTTTGGGGCTGGGCCGGGCCGCACCATTCTGAGGGTCTCACTGGCCTCGGCGGGGCTTCCTCCTGTGTCGCTGGGTTGGGTGTTTTGCTCATGCATCCTTGTGTACCCTGGGTCTTCTGCCCTAGACTGGACTTGGGTGGGTGATTCTACTCCGTGTGTCTGTCATGCTTCTGGGACCAGCAGGGCTAGACCAGGTGTGAGTTTCTCATGTCAATGGCAAGAAAGCAAGTCAAAATACAGAAGGCCTCTTGAACTCTCGACTCGGATTTGGCAGGCCCATCCTTTCTACCACAGTCCATTGCCCAAAACGAGTCATATGGCTGAGCTCAGAGAGCGAGGACATGCAACGTTACACAGCAAAGGCCTTGGATCTGGGGGGTGGGGGGTGACAATGGGGACATCGGCAAGACTTTTTGCTTGTATTTAAATTGGATAGGAGCTGCTGAAGCCTTTTAAGAAAGGAGTGATGTGATTTGAGTTACAATGAAAAAAATCATTAATCTGGTAAAACGCGTGGAATAGCACAGATTGGGTGAGGGGAGGGGAGGGAATGGAGAGACTGGCGAGGGCTGGACCTGTTGAAGGTCCAGAAACACAGGCTGCATTGCCACACTTCCCACCCTGGGCTGTACCAGGTGAGCTGACAGTTATCACCTGCATTCATCAATATAAGGTTCATAAAAAGCAAAGCAGATGAGGAAAAATGAGAAATTACAGCTCAGATTAGCAGCCTCAATTGCTCCTCATGAACACAGAACATTCACCCAAATCACACATTGTAGCCCTTCACCCCTTAGCACTGATAGCACCATTATTCCCCAGGAAGCTATAGCCATTATATTTGTTATCATCACAACAATAAAATAAATAGATGTGCATTCCAGCCCTGTTCATTGAGTTGTTCCATGCTGATCAGTTAATATATGTGTGTGGCTTGAAGTCTGAACCTCTTGTGAGGAAAACTTGTTATAGGAATAAGTGTTCGCTTACTGTGGAAGATCTTCTTGGGAGTGGTTTCGCCAAAGATTTCTGTATTATATCTGGGAGACAGTTATAAAACCTAAGAGTGTACTGTCTTAAATACATTAGAAGCTTGGTTTTCACTAACGTAAAATCCAAAACAGGTGATCAACAAGATGCCCTCCTCCAAGTGGTGACTCAGAGACCCAGGGACCCAGGGACCCAGGCTCCTTTCATTCTGTGGCTTTACCATGACCAACAAAGACCTTTGGAAGGTTGCCACATTATTTCATCCAGATGAAGAAAGGAAGGAAAAACCATGTTGGTCAGACTCAGTGGCCAGGCCTTAAGTTACAAGTTATTTTTTTCCTCGTATTTCATTGGCTACAACTAGTCACATGATGATGCTCAACTGCAAGAGAGGCTGGGAAATGTAGTTTGCTGTGTGTCCTGGAAGGAGAGGAAATTGGATTAGTGAACAGCTGGAGAGTCTTCTTGACAGATTCCTTTAATGCCATCCTTTCGTTCCAGCAACTGAATGATTTGCATTGTTCCATTTCTTTACAAGGGGATAACAGGAGTTACTATTTACAGTGCCTTTCATGAACTAGGTGCCATATATATGTACATAAAATCTCAATTAAATCTCCCAGCATCTGTGTAAAGGGTACTACATTATTCCAGTTTTACAGGTGAGGGAATAGACGTTTTGAGAGATTGAGCATCTTCTATCATCTGTTAAATGGAAAAGATATTAGTACCTGCTTCACAAATTAGTCCTAAGGAGGCACATGGGTCAGGATAGGCTACATTTG
Organism: Artibeus jamaicensis; assembly: GCF_021234435.1. Classification (NCBI taxonomy): domain Eukaryota; kingdom Metazoa; phylum Chordata; class Mammalia; order Chiroptera; family Phyllostomidae; genus Artibeus; species Artibeus jamaicensis. The sequence continues at coordinate 10,059,247 of NW_026521842.1, read as the reverse complement.
CTGAAGTAACAAATAGCACTCGAAAACTCAAGACATATAAAGCACAGAGTTTTATTTCTTGCTCATCTCATGCTCTATGTCCGTTGTGAGTCATCCTTTTCACTCCAGGACTCAGGTTAATGGACGAGTTCCTTTCTGAAAAGTTGCCGGTTTCCATGGGAGAGGAGAAAGAGAACTGACGAAGCACAGACTGGTCCTTAAGCATCTGCCTGAAAGTAACTTTGGCATCTCCATCACTTCATATCGGCCAAAGGGAATGGAATGGCCACCCCTTACAGCAAGTTGGCAGGAAATGAACTCCCATGCACGTACCTGGAAAGGGAAAGCTGGCTTGTCGGGACATACTCTAATGGTAACCAGTCCATCCCAGTCATTCAGGGAAGGCACATGGCATAAAGCTGGGGATACAGGAAGTGCCTGAATACAGGATGGGGCACACATAGGTTTGCAGTTGTTCATATGGAAAGTAATGTCATAATTAATAAATAATAATATAAGAATATATTCTGTGTTTCATGTGCTCACAACTGTAAAGCTACTTTTGCCACTCTCTGTATTATCATTTCCATGCGATTGTTTAGGAAATGGATATAGGAGGAAAATTACTAATATAACTGGACTTGATCTGAAATCTACACAATGGATCCAACTGACTCAGGGGGCCCCTGAAAGTATGTTTGATACTTTGTTGGGTGTGAGAGTGGTAGATGCGGGTGGTGATACAGTTACAGACCAAAGCAACTAGATGGCCTCGATTATTATGGACCACAAAGAAAGACTGAAATCTCTTGACTCTGTTCTCTTCAATGTGAGAAAAAGACAGAAACCCAAAGCTTTTACGAAGAAGCTCCTGGACTGCTTTTTCTATTTTATCTATGGCAACTAGATTGGGAGGCCAGAGTGTGTTTTACTATTGCACACATACATAATTACAAAGTCCTTAGTTTTCTTCCTACATAAATTTATGTTGAGATTTAATTCCCACCAATTAGAATCCAAATGAAGCCGTTCTAATGTGATTTGTACATCACAGAAATGTGGCCCTGCTCCTCAATGCACACACAAGGAAACACCACTGCAGTGAATTTTAAGTGCCTCGCGTTGTGTTAGGCTGTGAATGAATATCCAATTCAATTTGCTGAAAACTTTAGATTAATTAGGTTTATAATTTGCACAGTAAGGTAATGTAAATGTGTTGCCACTGCTTGACTTTTTGCTTAATCCTCTGAGTGGATATATAATCTTTTTAATATTAGAATTAAAGCAACTTGGAAGATATGAATATTAATCTAATTGTATTCCGATCACTTTAATTTCTCTAATGTTTTAAATAACAAAACAACTTTACAAATTGGTTTAGGTTGGGGAACCCTTTTAGAGGATTTTGCATGTCATCAGGAAGTTTAATTTAGAGGATGCAGGCTGAGGGGGCAGGGCCCCTTCAAGTTTCCAGTTATGCAAATGCCACCGAGAGTCCCAGCAGCCCCTGTGTGAGCTGTCTTGCTAGGTGTGCTGCAGGAATTAGCTGCTCCTACTTAGGAAGGGAGAGTTTGCCAGTGTGAGAACCCAAGGAAGCAAACAGCTTTATGGCACTGAATCACACAAAGTGAATCAATGATAAGTTAGAGCTAAAAAGGATTATTTTTCTCCTTTTCCTGCTCCTATTATCCTAAGGAGGAGAAAGAAATCAGAGCAGGACACGAACAGTGCCTGCAAATGTTATTACCTCGTTATAATTGATACCTGCTCTCTGAGCCAATAAAAGAAGCTGCACTCGGCACGAGCTGTATAAAATCTTTAATGTTCTAGGCTGTCAGTGTTAGCTGTGGTTAGGCTGACATAATTATGAGCTGCATATACCGATAGATAGCTCTTTGCCTGCAAAAGCACGCTGCAATGGGGGATCTTTCAGAGATAATAAAAGGATTTATCAAGTGTCTATATGATAGCTACTTAAATCGCTATTGTTTTAGTTAGGACTGCAAATCATATCCCTTGGCTATCTCAGTTTCTCGTCTTTCTTACTTGATATTTCAGACGTTTGTACATAGTACTCAGTTGCTTCCGAAAGAAAGGGGAGACCTGGCTGGGTGGTTCAGTGGGTTGGAGCCTCTTCCTGTGCACCAAAAGGCTGTGGCTCCTCAGGGCTCTCAGGGGAGGCCACCTCCAGATGTTTCTCTCCCTCTCCCCAACCCTCTAAAATCAACAGACATATCCTTGGGTGAGGATTTAAAAAAGAGAAAGAGGCAAATCCTTTTGGGGTGATTTTCATTTCAAGATGACAATAAGGAGAAGCCTTTCAAAAGGGCAATCACTGGAATTTCAGATTTGATAAGAATACATTATTCTATGGGACTAATTACAGATTTTAAAAGGGTGGTGGAAAACTAACAAAAGAATTTATGTTATAAAACGCAGTAGCCAGTTCCAGAAAGAGAAGCAGTGTCAAGTGAGATTTTCCACATTTTGAGAGTGTGGGATGTTTCCCCTTCCCTACAGGCGGGGAAAATGCCCTGAAAACAACATTCAGGGAGTCTGTGTAGTTCACTGGGGATCTAAAACACTGTACATGTCCCGTGTTGGTCAGTGAACGTGAAGCCAGGTAAGTAGTCTGAGATCCACCCGGTGGAAGAAAACAGATCCCTTCTCAGATGCGCACTGTTTAATTGAATGAAGCAACAGTGACCAAGATCACCACTGCTCCGACCACTTTTCTGTTATTGTGGTCCATACCAGTTCTTTAGCCGGTCCTTCTGGTGGACAGTGTAGATGACCTGAGTTAACGCTGTGATAGGTTACAGACAAATGTACATTTTCTGCCACCTCTCCCATGGAGTGGGAGACTGGAATTCCTCCCCCCTCTGATCTAGGCTGCACTCAGTGGCTTGCCTGACCAACAGCATGCGGCAGAAACAATACCCTGGGACTTCCAAGGCTATGTCCACCCAGGTGTCTTGGACACTTGCTCCTGGAGCTCTGGGCCACCACTTAAGAAGCCTGACTACCCTGAGGCCACCCTGTTGAATGAAGGAAGCCCCAGCTGACCATGTGGAGAGGCCTCGTGGAGAATGTGAGGCTTGGCCAGCCCCCACCCACTGGGAGTCATTCCATATGAAGGTCCCGCATACTGGGGAGCAGAGATGAGTCATTCCCCATATTCCACCCCAAAGTCTTGTCCAAACTGCAGATTCATGGGCAAAATAAACCATTGCTGTTGTTTTAGGACACTATCTATGTTTTGGGTTGTTTCTTACAGGAGAATAGATAATAACTACAGGAAATCACAAAGCTAAGTCATTATGAATAATGAATTTAATGTTTTGATGTGGCCTGTGGAATTTGTCTCTTTATTTTGTGGTACTACTGAGTATCTGTAGCAACCCAAAGATTTCTCCTTTCCTAACACTCAAAGTGAGTGTAACTCCTGAGGCTTGTCGATGGTGAGGACTATGCTTTGCTCTTTATAGTCCTTATAATCTCTTTAGGGATTTCCCTTTAAGAGCTGGGACTAAAAGAGAGAAGTCTCCCAGATACAAATGTCTCATAAAACTACTTGAGCTCCATTTTGGTAATTCTTCCATTCTCTGATCTGTTGCCTAAGCTTCTATTTAGCAAGTATCTCCCATGAAATAGGCAGCTTTCATTGTAGAATTACTAATTTTAATAGCATAGCTTAGTACAACTCAGCTTTCAAAAAAGCCCACCATTCCCATTAAACTATCATCATTTAAAACCACCTCTCAGCACCTGCACATCTTTTCACCAAAGCAACTTCTTCAATCTTTTTGTGCTGAATAATGGGACTCTCACCAGACCAAGAAAGTCAGCATTATCTCCCCCATGGGAGGTTACCCCGGCACTTTCCAACTTGGGAATGGGGAACAGGATCCCTGAAGAAGAGTGACTTCTCTTGAAAACGGTCACAGTCTACAAAGAATGTCTGTAACTCCTTGGGCTTACGCCCAGAATAGTGTCATGAGTGGAGTCTGCAGCCCTGTTCCATGGTTTACGGGTGGGAACATTTCATCTGGGGCCGAGGGTTCGCTGGGACAAAGGTGTTAGAAGCTTTTTTAGTTAACTTTAATCATGTGTTTCTAAACCTAGGCACTCCTAACATTTGGGGCTTGATCATTCCCGGTGCCAGGGGCTACCCTGTGAGTGGGAGGAGGCCGAGCAGCATCCCCGGCCTCCACCCACCCGATGCCAGTAACACCCCTCCTCCCACCGCGACAACCCGAAGTGTCATCGCTGGGTCTCTCTGCCTTGATTGTCTCGGCTGTAGTGCTTCCCGACCCCTACCTCTCTGACTCAACAAATCTTTCTTGCTAAGTTTATATGACCTAAGAATTATGGGGGAATTGCACTTGATTTTTCTTAAAGGAAAAACGTCTGCTTTGTCCCAAATGCCATAGGAATTGTTCCAAGTTAATAAGCATCTTTCAGATGGGCCGAGTACCTGCAGCCTTTGAAAACAAGCACTAAAATTCAGGACAGTATAGCAGTATGTTTATAGGTACTGGATGTTGATTATCTCTCACTGTTGAAAATATCTTTGTCAATATCAGTGTTCAACATTGCAGATATAAAGGAGAAATGTGAAGGATTCTAGAAAACACCAGAAGTGATTTCTGTAGCCATGGGGCTGAACTGAAGAGCTTAGCCCACTAATCTGTTATGGCCGCTCAGAGAGTGCGGATGTGGGCTCTCTCACACGCTGAAAGTGCTTTAGAGGGCAGTGTGGAGCACGTTGCAGTTTTGGATGGTGGAGGCAAGAACTGCCTGACTCTCCGTCAGCGCACATGGCTGGTCTTCCGCTGGCAAGCTCCTGCTCGTGCCAGCTGGCTCACCCCAGCATGGGGGCGCGAATTGGAGTGGAAATCAACTACTAGCATGTGGATGCAATTGCCCCAAATCATCAGAGAGAGAAGACCACTGTAATTCACCAGGCTTACTATTTTTACCAAGTGTTTTTGTTCAGCATTAGTTCAGTGGGATAGGTTCAGTGCTTGGCCCTTTCTCATCCGAGTTTTTCTACAAACACCATCGTTACTGCTGCAGCCGAGCTGAAGGGGATTTGGAGATTTGATCCGCAATAACTCCCTCATCTCCTTCAGGTGGTTGGTGGCTCTTTGGGGGCACAAGTAAAAAGCCTTTGGATTTGTGAAGGACAAGTTGGGCTTTTCTCACATTTCTGCTACATGGGAACCAAGGGAACCAGCCTACTCAAGAGCTGCAGGCTGATCCATGGTTTTCATTCCAAGGAAGCTCAGACTAGATGAGGCAAGAGATGCCAGGGTCAAGAACTTGTGTCCAAACGCCAGTGTTCCGGCGAAGGTCCCCTAAGTTCCTCACCTACTTTATCATCTGAATTCTTTAGATGTTCCTCATGTGGCATGGCTGTCTCTCCATGTTATTAGAAATACAGATCCATCATCATTATAAATAGCCGGATCATTCTCATTGCATTTTGCACCCGCCTCCTCTCTGGCTCTGACTCATTGTCGTGATGCTGCTCGCATAGTGATCACAAATGTCACTCTGCAAAAAAAAGTGATTTTTGAAACCATTTTTCTTTCTGCCTGATCTGTGACTTTAACCAGATTGGGAAATAGACCTTATTAATTTTTTGTTGCTTCTACTTCCCTCGGTGCAGTTCCAGGATAGAACAGAGTAAGTACCTAGACGGAGAGAGCCAAGCGGACAGAGGGGCTGCCTCCCTACAAGCTGTGGGATGCTGGGCAGCTTTGCATCTCTAAGCCTCTATTTTCTCCATGTAAAATGGGAGAAAAAAATAATTTCTAGTTTCTGGAGTTGCTGTGAGGATAAAACAAGTTGTTTTTAGTATCATTTGGCTCAATAAGTGTAGACTCTTTCGAACTGAATAATAATTGTTAGATTTGCTGTTCATTAAAAATGAGATGATGAGTGTAACCAGGGGAATAAAATGGGAAAAAAGGAAGGAACAGAGAAGAAAGGAAGGAAGGAAGGAGAAAGGGAGGGAGGAAGGAAGGAAGGAAGGAAGGAAGGAAGGAAGGAAGGAAGGAAGGAAGGAAGGAAGGAAGGAAGGGAGAAAGGGAGGGAGGAAGGAAGGAAGGGAGTTTTTTAGCTTTGGTATGTATGGAATTGATAGGAAATTCACATCTCTTCAGGGTGATCGAAAATAACTTTACCCTTACGAAATTTGGTGTGATCCCTGGAAGGAAATTTGTCCTTGGCCATAAGATTGATGTAATCAGTCATCTAGATCGTATTTTGGCTGACCTTCCCTCCATGTCTGGGTTTACACATCAGTGTCTACAGACGTACTAGGAGACAACTGGACTTCAGGCAGGGTGGACACATCCCAAAGTACATAGTGAAACAGCCTTGTCTCTGCCACACCATTCTGATGAAGGTCTAGACAGGGTTACCAGATTTTGCAAATGAAAATACCTGACACCAAGTAAAACCTGAATTTCAGGTACATAGTTGGTCACTTTGTAGGTATGTCCTAAACACTGCATGGGATGTATTTATACTGAAATTTTATTTCATTCTAGACTTTAAAAAAGGTAGTCCATGTATTATTTGCAACAGACACTAAAAATTATTTCATTCTGTACTAAAAAACTTATTCATTGTATATCTGAAATTCAGATTTCACTGGGGATTCTGTAATTTTATTTGCTAGTTGTGGAAATCCTATTTCCAGAACAACTAGAGAAAGGTTCTGTAGACTTTTGATGCATCAGAACCTGGGGATATTGAGTACTGAAGGTGGCCTTCAATCTGATTTAAAGTAAAACAATGACTACTGAACAGATTTATAGTTCCTTGTCAACAATACTCTGATTCCTGGAGATTGTTATCAGCCTTTAGCTTTACAGGAAATGTCTTCTTTTGAAAATGACATTTTAAATTAATGTGAAATTGCATTTTAATTTAATTTATGGGGAGTCATAAGCAGGTGGGAGAATTATGTAACAATAATTGTGTTTGCAAGAAATTGATTTCATCCTAAAATTACATGAATATGCTATTACAGTTCCTTGTCATCCTGAAATGCACTGTTTAACAATAAAATACAGCGTAAAAGACACCTCATGTTGAAGTCCTTAATCTAGTGTATAATTTGCTTAAGTAAGAACATCAACTATATTGTCAACTACCTGTTCGCAAATACCTTAACTACCAGCTCACCAGTATGGGTTTGAGCTTGACATCAGCAATATAGAAAGTAGCGACTCAACAGTGTTTGGAGAATTTTCTCGTATATTGCAATCACTTTATCAAGCAAAGCTATGGAGACCTTGAAAAATGAGTAAGCTTGAAGCATTTAAAAAGTTGTTATCTTAATAATTTTACCACCTTTTTGAAGATATTATATTTTGCTACTTAAAAATACTTTGGACTGGTTCACACACACACGGTAGCTTTATTAACAACATTAGTAATATATCTCGTTCAGTTTCTTTTCTCCCGGAATTTTTGCTTTGGGTACACCAAGAGTTCATTCATTTAAAGTTTGTCCTTGGCAAGTCGTTACTGAACAGGTTCCATTTTACTTTATTTTTTATACAAAGCTGATAAATAACTGAGACCAAAGAGGCTCAAATTGATTATATTCCTGGATACAAACCAGATGTGTGGCTAATCCATCATTGTTCCTGGGTCAACTACCCTCGTCCTCACCTCCTGATTTCTCTGCAAGTTCATTTCCTTGAACTTGGTGAGATTCTAGCTGCAGTAATTTCCAAAAATAGTTTTGGAAAATGCAGAAAACTGCAGTGCTAACTCTGCCAGCTGCATTGTGAGTAGACTGGGCTGAATTTCACCATGCACTTACCCTCTCTGCTCAGATTCTTGCTTCCTGCCTGTTGATGGGCAAGGGTCTTGAAAGCTAAAAGTGGTGGTATGGGTCGTGGATGCCCCTGCTTTATGTTGTCTCTGCAATTGGATGGGAGGCTCAACTTATGGCTGGTACAGGCTGGGTGATTTCAGTGTGTGCTTAGAAGAATCTCATTATGTCTGACCACCACGGTCCAATAATAAATAGTAGGATTTTCCCCTTCTTTCTAAGGGTTTGGCAAACCAAAAAGAATGCAGTGAAAAATGTCTCACCTCTTCAAAAGTAAACTGAGCATCTGAGGAGTGTTTCCTAGTCTCATTTTATAAACTAAATTCCAGCTTCATCTTTGTTTAATTGGCAGTCTGGTGTCTGTGTTATTTCTGTTCATTCGGATTCTCTCTGTAAGTGCCTTCAGGGATCTCAGTGTGGGCTGCGATTCGAAGTGTTGTGGCCAAGCATTACCAAAATTAACTTTGGTTTATTAAGGTTTATAGTGTGACAAGGAGCATTCTAAGAACTTACATCAACTTAAAACATTGTGAAATAAGTATTATTTTACTGGTGAGAAAACAAGCACAGAGAGGCTAAGGAGTGTGCTGAAGGTCACACAGCATGTGCATGGCAGAGCCCTCAGACTGGCATTGAGACTTATAAGCTCTTACACCCCACCGCCTCTGTGGGGATGTGCCCCTCGGGGGTAAGGGAAGCACTTTCTCACCTGGTATTCAGAATCTTTCCTTACTGCTTTAGGTTCATGCAGACATGATAACTAGGTTGTATTTTGTGTGCCAAATGCAAAGCCCGCCTTCACTGCCAGAAATGTTAACAAGGTCTCTGGAATTCTGTCTGACTTCCAAGGAGTTGAGTCCCATGATCAATTTGGAATGCGGGCACGAAGCATGGGAGGGGCATATGTACCAAGCACTTGCCATCCCTGGGTTAAAGCATTCGGACCTTTGAAAAAAATGCAAATTTTACCTGTAGGGGTGCGCACTGGCTGCTAGTGGCTATGGATGCTTAAGCAGGTGTCAGTTTATTTAGAAAGCAGGCCTCTGGAGAGGCTGGGGCAGAGGACAGGTGAGGCTTGGGCTGGATGGGCACCGATCCCTGTTGGCCCTTGTTCCTGGGAGTGAGGGGCCCACAGTGGGAGGAAAGCAACCGAGACATAAGTGGCACCTGCACTGAAACAAACTGTCCACGTCCTAATTTTGCTCAAGGCTACCTCTCCTCAGATCTGACCATGGTTTTGACCATTTTAATAGCAATAGGGGTCATAGCTAATATGTCACTCCAGCAGGTACCGTGTTGGCTCTGTGGGAATGTTCCCCGCCTCCTGTCAAGTTCAGGGCAGCCTTCCATGGGAGGTATTCTTTATCCCACTGCAGACAGGGGATGTACGCTAACGAGGGGTGGCTGTCCTGTTGATAGTCTATCCTATCCTATCCTATCCTATCCTATCCCTGGAATCTGACCGCCTCCACCTCTAGTGCCCACATCCTTTTCACAGCACCTCCCAGCCTTAGAATCATTTTTTCCAAAGAGAGGAGGGTGATTCCTGATGCCCTGATAGCCAGGGCCTCAGCCAGAAAGCACAGAGGTGAAATATCCCTCCTGCTTCATTTGGCCTCACAGCCCAGAATGCCTGGCCGCCCCGAAGTGCAGGTGGGAGAGGGTGGGGAGCGTGAAAGTCAGAAAGGAGCATGCGGGTGTCGCGGGTGGTTTAAAACCATTATGGAACATACCGTATTCTTGGGTCTTCATTTATTAATAAAATGCCCAATACCTTCTGGCGTGTGCTTTGAACTGCTTTTAATTATCTTCAGTTGGATGGAGAAAAGGTAATGGGGACCTCATAATAGTCATGGAGGGACTATTGGAATTTTATTTCCATGGGTAAGGCAGCGACTGTTTGCCAGGGAACCAAGGCCTTTCAAAGTTGAGGACACTTCCCAGTGCCACGCGGTGTAAATCACAGTGCAAACTATGCGATTATCCCCTGCAGAGGAATCGAGTGTGGCTTTATGGGGTTCTTCTCCAAGCACTTAGGAATAATCTGATATAAAACAGCAGGGGTGGAGAGTAATGACAACTTCAAATTAGTTTAATGAATGTTTACATTGAAAAAAAAAAAGGCTTTTCTGCAAACCTGAAAATACAAACTGACAGCTTCCTTTCCTATTTCCCCTGCTACAGGCACCTCCTGGTTTTCCAGCCAGAGGAGAAAGGGGACCTGCCTTAACTCCTTCAGCCCCAGGCATGCAGGCTCCTCCGTTGTTGCGCTTGGCTGGAGCCGTCCCTTCGACAGTGCTCAATAGTATTTTCATTATAAACATCCAGATCAGAGTTAGGGGAACATCTGTTTTAAGTCAACTTAGACTCAATCCAGGAAAAAATAAATTTCTGGCTCTCCACCTGCTCCAAAGGTCAATTACCAACCCAAATCAGCCAGAGATGGCTGATGGGCTACAGATGCAGAGGATATTTTTAGCTGGATTTTGGCAGGTAAACTGCTTGTTGAATATGAAAGCAACAAAGGGGACAGGGGGGTGGGAGGTTGATAAACCATTATACTGTTTTAAGTGTGGTGCTGCTCCAAAGCCCCCAGCAAATCCGTAAGGCACTTCTGGGCTATTTCCTACTTCTGATGAAGAAGGATTCATTTTGGCAAAGGGAGCAGGGAAGGAAATATTCACATTGCTTGCATTATGTGGAGCGGACCTCAAGGTATTTTGGACAAGAAACAACGTTTGCGTTTCAGATAGAGTTACCCAGCCCAAGCTGCCTCTGCTCTTTTTAACAGTGTTTTCAAAGAATGTTCTTATTTTTGGTTCCGAAATCTGGAGATTTCCCAGTGTTCGTATCTTGGCCCCCTCACTTCCCACCGGGCAGAGTTCTGTCCCTAGGCTGCCAATCTGGATGCGGAACGTTAGGCCAAGTTATGCACGTTAACTCGGCCTCAGCTGTAGGAGGAACAATGACTATAGAACAACAGCAAGGCATAAAACCAGACAAAAACCTGCAGGTTTTGTGCCCTCTCGGGCACGTCTGGAAAACCAAACGGAGAATTCCGAGAATGGATTTAGAAATAGGCGTGGCCTACTTTGGCCTTTAAGGCATCACTAGAAAAATCGACTCTTGCCCACGAGAGTGGTGTTTTTCCCTCTGTCCTTGACTGGCATGCCAGCACCTCAAAAAACCTCTGTGAAAAATCCGCAGGCCTTTAAGAGCCAGAAGAAAACTGAGTAAAAATAGCTCTTCGATAAAGCAAGCTTCCATTTCTGGGGGGATCTAAGGAGCTGGAGAGTCTAAGGAGCCAGGTGCTAGTTGTTGCTTCACAGGTTAAAATCAATTTTCAAGGAGGAATTTCAAACATAATGAGATGAGAGCTGAAGTAAACAGGTGGTCGTTTTCAGTTAACCAGAACACTATGAGAATCCAGGGTCTCCCGGCCATGACGGCAGCCGGGCCCCTGAGAGGATGGCTGGCCCAATATTTGTGTGTTCTAGCAGCCTCAGAAGTGCGTGCAATCTCCTAGTTCCTAACAAGGCCCTACAAGAACATGTGTGATGTTTGTGTAAATGATCTTTGAGAATCCTCTGGCTGAACAGAGTTTTATTTCACACGAGGCAGAGCTGTGGGTCTAGATGCAATTTGTAAAAAGATTCTTGCCAAGGGCGGGGTCCATGCACTGACATATACCAAGTGCTCTAATGCGGGGTAAAAACAAACACATACACACACACACAGTGAAACACACCCTTGGTCATTTAGGAGGAGAACATGACTGAGAAAGAACAGGATGGTTAACAGGCAGACCTTAGAGGAGGTTGGTGGGTTCCACCCAGTCTCAGTTTTCTCATCCGTAAAATAGGAATAATACCCAGTCCTGAAGGTCATTTTGAGGATTAAATGAGATGGCATATGAAAGGCTGATACAGAAATGGCACCAAAATCGTCATCACATTTGTTGATTGCCTTGAAATACACATGTGGAAACACCAGGAACATATTTAAGAGCTTTTCCTGCTAATTCTAACACAACTTGAAATGCACAGGAAATAGTTTTCCTGAAAAGACTGAGCCAGGCCATCACTTAGCTGTCAGCTGGGCACGACCAACCTCTCCATTTTCTTGTGAGGATGAAGTGAGAAAAGGTGACAACAGGAGCCAGCACTGAGCAAGGAGGGTGCAATTGATGGGTCACTGTGAAGTGATCACTAAGAAATTCACAACACAGGATGTAATGAGGGCTAAAAACAAGTTTAATGCATTTATTCATTCCAGAGTGCTAAGAGAATATGTAGTTTATAATGGAGAGTGAAATCAGCAGGTTCTGGTGGCCAATGCAAATGACATCAGGGATCCTTGTCATTACGGGTGGAGGAGCTACACACGTGCACGTGTGTGTGTGTGGGGGGTGTGCGCGCGCGTGTGTGTGTGTGTGTGTGTGTGTGTGAATGGGCCACCGGCAGCTGATAGGGTGTTTAGGCCAGCAATGGGATGTGTGCATGTGTGTGTCTCTCTCTATCTCCCCAGTTGCCATCTTACTTTTTTATTAGAGTTTTTGCATCTCTGATAAACAATATAGGAGAACAAGAAAAACTTGGTGGAGTTATAAAGGTTCCAGAATGTTCCTGAGTCCTCATGATCATTGTGCCTGAATTTCTTTCTTAGATTCCATTGACGTTTTCATCAGTTCACGTCTCTGCCCTGAGTACCACCTTCCAGTATTTCCCTACTGTGCTAGACATGAGGAAACAGACTCTTCATCATGGTCTGGGGAGCCTTGGATAACTCCACCCAGCTTTCCCCTCAAATCCATCTCCTGCTTTTTCTTTCCTTGCACTGTCCAAGATCCCTTTCACCTAGTAACCTTTGAGCTTGCTGTCTTCCCTTCCCAAAACACTTGCTCCACCCAGCGCACTCCTACACATGGCTGGTTCCTTCTTAGAGAGACCTCCTAGCACCCCATCTTCCTTAGCTCCCTTGGTTGCTCTCAATCATTGGACCCCATTTCTTCTGTCACGTTTATCATTAGTAGTAATAGTAGTTACTTGTTTATTATCTTGGAAGCCCTCTGAAACATCATTGACTCTGTTAGGGTTGAGAAGGAATATACCTTGTGTCTTGGTCCCTATTTTAATATCAGTATCAAGTGTGGAATCACTTGATACTGCACTAGGCATAGGATTTGTTGAATGAATGAGTGATCGAATAATGAATGAATGACTTTTAGGAAGCCCCCTTGGATTTATGTCCCCCTTCCTTAAGGCTAACCTCTGCAGCTGCCTTGCCAGCAGAGATGAACAAAGGAGCCAGATTAGTGGACATTCAAGTGCCCACTTACTTCAACAGGGGAATATGCATTCTGTGGATTCTGTATCACAGGTGCCTGCCACCCTCCAGAGACCACTTGTCTCCCGCCAGAAGGACCTTATCCTTGGAGAACTGCCTTTTGCAAACAGTCCAGGTCAAGCAAGGCACCATACATACGTGGCCTGACAGCATTTTCCAGTTTAACTTTCCCAGATCTCTGCTGCCTTGATTTAATTTGGGGCTACAGTTTTAGCTGCAAAGGTCATTCATTATCCAGGTCCCAGGCAGACGGGGCTGGCTCGTTGGTAGAGATGACAGGTCAACGTCCATGTAGAATCTCAGAATTTCCCTCTTTGTACCACAGTTGCGTGCTCCTGTTACGGAAGGCAGTGGAAAGGAGGGTAGCTCGTGCATCAGGGACATGAGTAAGAAGGGGATTATGATAACGAGTCTCTACTACCTGCACAGGGCTAGCTATTTATCCCTGCCCACGAGTGTCTAGGAGGTCTTATATTTGGAGATTCTATGAGTCTGATCAAGGGCTTCATCACAGGTAGGCATTCAGCAACCTCTACATTGAGTTTCTGTGTGACATACCATTCCACCAGTGCCCTTTTCTGTGGGCCCTGTAAAGAACTCCTTGAAGCAGGGACTTACATTTTCTGCCTGTGTGCCCTCTCCACCTCCCCTCCTGAACTTATTGCAGTCGGGCTGTCATTTTTGTCCCTGCCTCTCCTGTATTTGATGCCATGGAACCCTCCCTCGCAGAAACACTTCCCCCCCTTTGTCTCTTGGGACATCACTTGGCTGGATTATGGCATCCAGCTGACCTTTATACATTGGAAACCCCGAAGATCATTTCTCTACCTCTGCCTGCTTCTTTTTTCTTCCATCCACTTCCTGGGTGACCCCATCGAGCCTCATGACCTCAGACACCATCCTTATGCTGGTGCATTCCAAATGAACGCTTCATCTGGGACCTCTCCTGAACGCCAAACATACATCCATCTGTCTGTGCCATCTCTTCATTTACTTGCCCAATAAGCTTCCCAAACCCCCAAACCAAACTGTTGTCTGAACCAAGCTCTTGATCTGCAGCTGGCACCACCACCCAAACTTTCTCCCATCCCCATCTTTCCCAACTCAGCGGGAATCTCCCCAGCTGCTCAGGACGCAACGTTGGAGACACGCCTCCTGCTTTGTTCTTCTCCATCCCCCATGCAGTTCCTTAGCCACTCTGTTGACTCCAGCACCTGAGCATTTGTTACCACCTTCACTGCTACCATGTAGGTCCAGGCTATGGGTCAGTTGCACTGGCTGGATTACTGCAGCAGCTGACATCTGGACACAATGCCTCTGTGTTGGGCCACCTGGAGTCCCTTCTTTCTCCAGCGGCCAGTTTTCTTACAACAGCAATTCTGAAACTTTGGTGGGTATTAGAATGAGCCATGGCATTTGGTAAAAAACAAAAACAAACAAACCAACAAACAAAAAATAAGACAAAGAGCCAGTCTCCATCCACTGTCAAGAAGTCTGTGCCTCTCTGTTTATTTTAGGTGATATACACCCAAATCAGAGAACCGCTGTTTTTGAAACACAAGCCAGATGAAAGCTCCCTAAAATCAGAGTGAAAGTTCAAGCTCTTTACCAGGTCCTGCATGACTTGAGTTCCTGGTACCCTTGACCTCATCTGCTACCTTCGCCCTATTACTCACTCTGTTCCAGCCACTGTGACCTCCTGCTCTTCCTTAAACACATCCATTGCCCTTCTCTCCTCATGGGATGCTCTTTGAGACATGTGCGAGGGCTCTAGGTCTCTGGTCAAACATCTAACTGGAGAGAACTTCTTTGAACATCACCATAAAAAAATCTTTTTTCACCTTTATGCTCTTTGTCCCCCTACCCTGTTTCTTTTTTCTCTGAAGACATTATATTTTTGTTTACATATGGTTACTCTTCCCAACTAAACAGTGAACTCCCTCACAGCTGTATTCCTCTTACCTATCAAAAGCAGAGAAGTGCTTAGTGGACACTTGGTTGGTTGAATGGAACGCAGGTGGTGCTGACAAGTCATCTGCAAGTCATCTGCCAATGAGAAGTACTTTCTTCTCTTCCACGGCTTCCCAAGGAAGCCAGCCTCATCAGATAGCCTCTCCTGGGAGTACCTGCAAGCCAGGCAAAGGACTTTAAGTAAGCCAATAAATAATTAGCCTTGAGACTGGAACCTACACAAAAGCAGAATCCACAGATTTACTAATTGATCTTCCTGCCTTTGTATTGGCCACGGTCAGTCTCTGGCACTATTAACTGCCAGTGCAAGTGCCCCGGGGATGGGGAGGGTGCCGGTGGAAGATTCCTTAACTTGGTGCACACTCACTGTTTGTGTTAATGGAATCTGATAAGGGTGACTGAGGAAAGAGCATTGGGCGAACGTCACCGTCCTCCTTATAAAAATAGTAGCAAGAGTCATCATTGACATTTATGAACCGCCCAAGAATTCCAGGACTGTGCCGAATGCTTCTCATAGCTTAGCTCACTGAAAGCCTATAACCGTTTTGGGAGTGAGAATGGTTATGTTTTCCATAATACATGTGGGGAAACCAAGGTATGTGTTACGCACCTGTATTCGCTAGTGTGTCAGCAAACCAAATCTCGTGATCCTGAGAGTAGCTGCCTGCTGCCTTACCCATTCTTTCCTCTTGTAGTCACTCTGCCTCGCACGGTCCTCAGAAAACATTCATGCATAGGAGGCTCAAGAGAGAGGAGCATGGGGGATGATGTTGAAAGGCGTTCCTTGGAGCAGATGCCCACATATAACCAATTCCCACCCACACATTTCAGTTGTTTTTTCCCTTTGTGGGACCTGCATCTGTCTGCTCATGTGCCCACAACACAGTTATTTGCACCTTTCACAACTTGTCTTGGTAGGTCTCAGAGTCATTTGATCTGTAAAGGGCAGAGCAGCTGAACTACCGGGAAAGAAAGGGCGCCTCAATCTCCCCCGCGGTGTGTGACAATCCACCCTGGGAAGGAGGGCTTGCCTCTGGGAACTTGGCGCAGGGCAGCGCAGCTAGGTCTCCTCGTGACCTGGAATGGGGAGAAGAAAGCAAGCTTCGGCGCGCAGCACCTGCCGGATCCTGAGTATGATGAATGCTATTTGGAGTTGCCAGTTCTTTTACGCACTCGGCGAAGGCCGAGCACGCTTCGCATTAATCACCACCAAGCCAACTCGGGCTTCCAGCAAAAGAGCCAAATGATTGGGAACAAATTCAAAACAGCTTTATTTCATTGACAGACAGGACCTTTTTGTTAAACTCTAGTTTAAAAAGCTTTTACATCTCTGTCTCATTCACACGTTGCTGGTAGTCATTCATATTTATGTAAACCGAGGAATTCAGAGCCGGCTTATTTATCACAACCTATTGGCAGGAAAAGGGTCCCAGGAAAAAGAATCTGTATTTGAAAAAAATTTTAAGGCTATTAAACAGTGTTAATGGGAATGATGCTGTTATCAACCATTATGGAGGTAAATGGGCTTCTGGACTGGAAAAAAAGATGAAGAAAGCAAGCTTCTAAATGTCAGTGTGCAAATAGGAAGCAGCAGTTAATTCAGCGAGACAGCGTGTGGTCAGCTGAGATAGCCCAGGTCTGTGCTGTTAGAGGAAGCACAGAAACTGGGGAGAAGGAGCAGTTCTCTAAGGTGACCCCCACTTTTGATAAGCAGTGCTAGCTAGCAGCCTTAGGTAAGAGCTGTAGTAAAATAGACCGTGGCCCAAATTACCAGTCTAGTTTATTCAAAAGCCTCTTATTTCAAACTCCTTCCAATGACCAAAAATTTACCCTCATCTTCATATGACATTCTTCAAGGTAATTCTGGTGTTAGTATTTGAGCATCTAGAATTATCTGGAAACATCCCTGGGAAGGATCTGGTCCCTGGCCCCAAATAAATGCGGTACGCTTCTGGTATCTTTTTACTGATCTTCCTCAGGAATTATCTTTCCAAGACTGAGCAAGTTGACTCCAAAGAGACAAGTTCTGCTCTGTCCCAGTGTTGAGGTGGCGGGTCAGCTTCAGGGCCTAGTGTCTGGAAAATTTGTAAAATGTCGAAACCCACAACTGTTTCAGGAGAAGGCTGTGTTCCCATTGATCCTGAGAAGTATGCGTGTTTAATTGTCAGAAACCAGCTGGGAGGGGCCCTGAGTTAGGATGACTTCGGAGAGGTGAACTGCACTTATAATGGGTTCTCCAGCAAAATGGGTCTGTGCAATGAATGTGTCAGTCCTTATGCTTTTAATGTCTGGTCTCTCGACAGTCTGCCAGAATTTTCCCTTACTCCCAGGAGAAAATCCCCATCACTTGGAGGGTGGAGCTTCTAGGCTCCATCGAGCCTAAATACCAATGAGCAAAGCTCCTTGGCGTCAGAGGGCCAGCCAGGCAGATGGGTTTGGACTTGTGCCGCAGGAAGGCTGTCGCTAAGCGAGAAGGAGCAGGCACCAAAGTTTATGAGAGGTAAAGCAGAAGATGTCGATAATCCAGGGAACTGGCTTATACCATACACACTGGCTTAGTCGATAGTGTGACTGATAATTCAAATGAATCATTTTTAAGAACTTTTTTGTTTTACAGTTTGATTTCTTTTAAGCAGCATAAATCAAGCTTTTCTCATCTTGTTAAACTGTGATTCTACATCAGTCAGAGTGAGGGAAATCTATGGGTGTGGTCAACATCAACTTTATGGAACTTTTTCAAATAACATCCTCACTCAGCTCAGAAAATTCTGACAATGCACCTCCAGAGCAGGTTACCTAACCTCCTGCTATCCTGCCGTGCTGTGCACCTTGAGACGGATGGAGCTCCTTGTGTGTACTGTTGGGGGCTGCGACACGCATGTGGATGTGACTGACACCACTGGCCCTTTAGAACTTCTGCTTGTATCCTAGACACCATCAAATGTGCGTACACTTTCAGGCTGCTAGTTCCTGTTCTGAGCCAGGCAGTCGAGGGCCTTTGTCATTCAGGGTGAGTATGACATTGTGCACACCCTGTAAGTGTATTGGTTCTTACTTCCTACAAGCACGTTGACAAACTGACAGTGACCCTTTCTTCTTAATTTGGAGAAAAAATATTTCCGTTTGGGAGCTGGTACATGTAAAGGAAGCCGGAAAGTCATTTCAGCCCTTAGAGAAGGTGTCGAGAGGTTGCGTAGTTCCCCTCACCTCCGAGAGCCCTGTTACCCATGAGGGTTCAATAGGTGCCTAGTTTCATTTTGTTTTCTCTCTTGCTTGATACCTGGAAGTTTTGTTGCTTCATCTCTCCCTGTCCATTCAAAGTGAGCTGTTTCAGGTCCTTGAAGTCCAAAGAAAGGCCTCGCTGGCCGTCCGCCACCCTCTGTCCACAGTGGGCTCAGGCTTGCGTTCAGGAAACTCTGCTGGTTTTCCTAAACCGCGCACGGTCCTGCTTGGCCTCCAGCCCCACACTCCCCTTCACTTCATAAACGGAGCTCTTTAAGTTGGTCCCTTGATTGCTTCGAGTAATTGGCCTGCAGGCCTAAAAACGTGTGGTTCTGTTTCAGAGGTGGGAGTTAAACCAGATTCTGCCCAGGGACAAGTATGTTGGTGGGAGGTCTGCTTCTCTGGAGACAGTGGTCAGCGGCATTGCAACCCAACCCGTGTCTGGTGCTCCAGATGGCCTCACTGTGGGGTACAGTGGCCAAGCCTTGCTTGAACTAGTTTACTGGTTCATTCACCCACCTATTCACTCATTCACTCTTTTCTTGACATAAAAGTATTTATTATATTCATTCCCAATTCCACTGGAGGTTCTTGGTCATATTTTCTGCAAAGCCCTTTGCCTCCTGCAGAAGCAAGGCCTCAGGATGGAGAACGTTCTGTGGGTTTGCACCTGGCTGGGCTTCCACTGCAACACTGACTCCAGAGTCCACACAGGGAACGGAGTAAGAGCCCTTTGTGGGGGGAGAAAAGCGGAGCCGTTCGTCCAGATCACATTAATCTGCAGTCATTTTCACGCGGCTTTCTGCAATTGAACTTTTTTTAGTTATTGAAATGCTTTACAAATATTAGGCCATATTATTATTATTATTATTATTGTTGTTGTTGAAGCTATAACTATTCACCGTAAAAACTAGCAAAGCTTTTGTTCGTCATCATCACGGGGGCAAAAACAGGTCTTTTCTCTTAAGCCCCCCAGCTGTTCTTTGAGTCTGCATGGATACCTGTCTTACAACAGAACTCTAGTATTTAGTACGTGCTGAGGCTTTGACTTCTTGTTTTCAAATGCATGTCTCTAGAACCAGAATATGTGCTTGTCTCTAGAACCAGAGTAGCTGTTTTCTGGCATGAATTTGGGCCTAAATGGTGGTCAATGGACAGGACACGCTCAGGTAAGGCCTAGCCAGCACCCACCCAAGGGAGGGCAGTGGTCTCTAACCGACCATAAGAAAAACAGAAGCAACACCCTCAGGCACCAGCAACTTTAAAATTCATTGATCTTAAACTTTTAAAAAATATTTTTAATTTATTTTCAGAGAGAGGGGAAGGGAAGGAGAGAGGGAGAGAAATATCAATGTGTTGTTGCCTCTCATGTGTCCCCCGCAGGGAACTGGCCTGCAACCCAGGCATGGGCCCTCACTGGGAATCAAACCATGATCCTTTACTTCACAGGCCCACGCTCAATCCACTGAGCTATACCAGCCAGGGTGATCCTAAACTTCTTAACGAAAAATGAAAACAAAACACTTGAGCAGGCTCCCCCACCCAAGTCATGTACAAAAGCAAATGCTGACGGGCCCATTTCCATTCTGAACTCAGAAAATGCGGTTCCATAATTTTTGAGGCCTTTGATCTTGGTTTTTAGAAGCGGAATCTTAAGGTAAAACCTAAATATTTTGCCAAAATCTAACATATATAGCAGATATGAGTGAAGGGCATTGTTTTAAGTGGGAAGCTTCAATTTTCCCAACTTCCGTTCACTTGGACTCTTTTCCATTCCTGGGAGAGACCCCAAGACGCCAGAGAAGCTCAATCTGAAAATCACTAAGTGTAGCAGTTCTTTCTGTGTCTGAAATTCACTTTAACAACGTTTCTCAAAACACACTTTCCAAGTCACTTGGCAGATTGCAGCCGAGTGAGTTAAAGCCTCAGAGCCTCGGGGCGGGGGGCAGCCCAGGACCCTGCGCTCGTGCCAGGCATCCCGGGTGATCCTTCTCAGCCCTGAACTTTGAGAACCATTGGACAGTAGAGTTTCTCATCCCAAATCTATTTCTGTCCATTACGAAAGCAACACATACACATTCAAGACACCAGCAAATAATAGGAAGGGAAAATCTTGGACTTTTCCTACCCAACCCTAAAACTTTTAGGTTTTGAATCATTTCCTTTTTTTGGTCCTTTTCCCCCTGAACATAAGTCTTTTATTTCTAATACAGCTGGGGTCATCACTGCTGTTTCTGTGTCATTATTGCTTACACATATTCAATAATCTCATCTTCATAACAAGTCTGTGATAGGTATCATTATACCCAATTCTGAGTAAGGAAATCGAGGCAAGAAGGGCTTCACATACACCTGGACAGCCTGCTTCTTTCCTTTACAACTACATCAAAATATATATTAGGTCATTTTTCATAATGGTATATTTCTTGTTGCTTCGGACTGGAAGTGGCAGGCTTTCATTTAGTGAACTTCCGCTCTAATGCTGGATAGAGTGTGGGGTGGCCAGTTTTTAACATTGTGAATAAGATATTTCTTGACGTGGGTTCTTTTTTTCTTCCTGTAGGTAAAATGATTTTCTTGAGAATGTTTCTTAAACATTGAATCTTTGCTCAAAAGATTTGAGCCCCTGATATACTGCTGAAAAAATCCAAAAGGAAGCCCCCCAACATATATTGAGTGTAATTTTCTCACAGGAACGTTATAAAACACATCCCGACTTTGTATCAGGGAGCGAACTGTCACATTTTAGTGAAATTGGTGGGTTATTTATAACCACACACAGTCTCCTGTTGGCTCCCTTTACAGAAATCTAAGTAAAAGAATCACTTTTTCCTAGTAACTGGATGACTTGATTTCTCACAATTTAGTGGACCTTCTTGGAAACTCAGAACTACAGCCCTTTCATCTTCATTCACAGAGGGTTCGTTCTCACCCTGTACCTGCATCAGAAGTCCATGAAGCTATGGTGAGTCTATGGGAGACTTAAGAAAACATCTTTTTCAGAGAATCAAAATAAAGCCACTGGCTTATTCCCTGTCTGGCCCACTCTCCGGACCAACACCTGCGTCCTACCCCTGCCTCAGCTAACTCTATTGTACCTTGGCCTCTGGACCCACCCCTGCCCACGCTGCTTCGTGACTCTAAGTCACAGGGATCTGGTCTGCACCCATGACAAGTTAGAGGCCATGCAAGGAGTGCAGATTCAGAGTCAGACACTGGGTGGAATGCTTGGTCGTACCACCTGTCTGCTGTGGAACTGGTCAAGTTAATGTAAAACTTCTTGCTTCAGTTTCCTTACTTGCCAGAATATGGACACAGCAATACCTATTGTGATGAAGATGAAATCATTTAACATATGCCACTAAATGCAGCCACACAATGGCTACCATGTGTTACACAGAAGCTTATCATGTGCCAAGGTGGGTGGTTATTGCTTTATACACATCATCCCGTATCATGCTCATCCTTACCTTAAGAAATGGGTAGTATTATTCATCCCATTTTGTTGATGAGGCCTAAAGAGGTGTTAGGGTGAATTGTGTGAAATTTCCACTTTGTGGGTAAAAATAGTCAACCGTCATCAATTTCTTGTGGTTCAACCTAACAATTTGCCCAAGTCTCACAGAGAAAAGGTAGCAAACCCAGACTGGAACCCAGGACTGCTGTGCAGCACCCGAGCCCGTGGGTCTCAGTGTGAAACTGAACTCTACAGTACTTGGCACTGTCTTTTGGTTTTCTTTTTGCCCACCCAGGCTCACCCTTAAAATGTACCAACATCGTAAGATCAAACAGGGCCCCACACTGCGACAAACATCGGAATTCTGAATTTCAACATTTAACAGGCTATCCAGAGCAAACACAATGGGAAAAATTGCCATGGCCAGTCCCGACACTGTGTGGATTGCAGAAACACACACAGGCACGCAGACCTGATTTGAATGGTATTTCTGGGTGGAAGCTAAGTAGGAGCTGAAATGGCCTTTTAAAATACAGAACATAAGGATGCAATTCACAGCGATGGTCTAAACTGTAAACATGCAGCTGTGGGTTTTGGGAGGCTCGGTGCTCACATACCGACAGCATACAAATTGTCAAGTACTTAAAGTTCCATTGTTGCCGAAAGGGCCTCACCCAGTGTCCTTAAATGGTCCCAATTCTTTTTCTAAACCCCAGAATTCATATTTTATAGCATATCATGAAATATCAATAAGAATAGCATATTAAGGAATAACAAATAATGATGTGCCCGAATTCTTTTGTTGCATTATTATTTGCTAATAGGGTTCTTCAATTTTTTTCAAAGGTCAAACTTTGCACTCTCCTGAACACCTGCAAGGAAGCCCTGGATAAGGCTTGTGCACAGATACTCTGGGCTCTTCTCGCAAAGCTCTCTCACAAGTTCCTGTTATATTTATGGGGTTGTCTCCCAGCTCCTGCTTTCCCTTTTCCCCCAGAAACTCTGTTCCTACCTCCTTCTCTCCCAGTGGCTGCCTTAGAGTACCATTTTTATCTGGCCCCGCTCACCTGTACTCCAGGTTAGTCCATGGTTTAGCACCTGCCCACAAGCTCAACCAAGAAAATCCTGCCCCCCAGAAAGTTTGAACTGGGAAGTTTCAGTTCCTTTTCTTTGCTGGAAATTCTGGAATATAAACCTCATCAGCTTTGGGTTTCCCTCAGTGAGGAGAGAGGAGAAAGCAGACTTTCAGACAAGCCCAGCCCTGACTCTGTTATTCCCTTAGTTCTCGCTGCCTCTCTGACCTCACAGTTTGGTTATTCAGCTCTTCCTGGAATTCCACAGATGGACAAATTCCACTCTGTTTTGGTTAGTCTTTTGTCATTTGCAAACCATCCATCATAGGAGGGTCTGCTCCTGGACACTCATGGCTTTGGAATCCTTGTCTGATTCCCATGGCTCAGGAAGGAAGATGCATGTGGCGTGTGCTGGTGTGGTGTCTGCAAATGTGGGTGTGGTGATGTCAGGACCTTGGGAGTGGGAGGAGACCCCCGTGAGTGCAGACCATCATTTCTTCTTCTGGGCTCCCTCTGCACATGGTCCAGAGCTCTGTTTTTAACCTTGACTATGCAGTATCATGCATATCCATGAATAGACTCACTGTAGGAGACTCTGAGTGACTTGAAAGGGAGGGTTTGCCTTCCCAAGAAGTAGAATCTCCAGCATTTAGCTCAGCTTCTGGCCTTGGGTAAAAACTTCATAAGTATGTGTTGGATTGAACTGAATTTGTTTAAAGTATTTAAAGGACTGGATGGATGAAAAGGGGTTGAGCAGTTTATAGCCCAGTCAAACCCAATTGTGATGATTCCTGGTCCATTTTGTAGTAGAATCAAACCAGAATAGGCTCTTTCATCCAAGATGGAAGCCTTAGTTTTTACTTCAATCACGACTTCTAAACCTCTGCCAGTAAACTGTAATTTCTTGAGTAAGTCACTTAACATCTCCTGACCTTTACTCAACTCAAATGGTAAAAAGTAAGCCCTCCCCCTAAGGTTTATTTTCAGTAGTAAATGATGTGGGCCACAGAAAGTGCTAAATCCCAACACACTTCCTAATACACATTGTAGGTGGTCAATAAATATGCTTTCACTTTTTTCCTCTCCCAACCAGAGGTCAAAGAGGATTGGCTTTAAAATTACTTTTTCTCCAAAATTTGACTGACAACTCAGTGGGGATGCTCAATTGTGCTACATTTGACTCACAATGGCCAAGGTAGGCTAACTGCTACAACAAACAACCCTAAAATTTGTGCATTCACATACTTCGAGACTATTTCTTGCTCATATAATTTTCCTTATGAATGTGTCTAGTGGTGATGCTCTCTTCCAAAAAGAGATTTAGGGACATGGGCTCCTTCTGTCTTCTGTCACTGCCATCTTTATTTTTACCCTTCATAGTCTCAGCAAAAATAGGAGAAAATGGAGAAGTGACAGTGGGTACTTGAACATGTCATCCCAGAAGTGACTCCTATCACTTCTGATCACCAGTGACCAACCACAACTAGTTATGTTGCCCAACTTAAATACAGGGTGGGTAAGAAATGTATACCTGATTGGGAAGCAATGTCCCTGCAGTCCCCCGACTCTATGGACAAGGAGCCTGATCCTTGACCATCCACTAGCCATCTCTGGCATAGGAGCAGTTTTGACTGTTTTTCAAAAAGCAAAGTAGTGCCTTTCTGTCTCCACATGAGTGTTGCTGGTCGCAAAGCCATCAATCTTGATGACACATCACTTTTTTGTTTTTGCCACGAAATACTTTTTTAATTGTGGCAAGCATTTTGTGATTATGAGTCCATAAATACAAACAAGTGTCTAGGGTGTGGCTGTTTGAGCAGTTGGTAGTCATTGTTCTCTAGTACACATTAGTTATCATGAGATTCTTCTGTCTACAGTATAACCCAGCCTACTTCCACC
This sequence comes from Artibeus jamaicensis, assembly GCF_021234435.1. Taxonomy (NCBI): domain Eukaryota; kingdom Metazoa; phylum Chordata; class Mammalia; order Chiroptera; family Phyllostomidae; genus Artibeus; species Artibeus jamaicensis. The sequence goes on along the minus strand of NW_026521842.1, from coordinate 10,034,442 downwards.
TATCAGTCTAGGTAAGTGTTTCATGCTAGTTCAATTGTTGCCTCTCTTATTTCTTGAGTTGTCCAAGAAAATATGGCAGAAGTACCACCTATCCATCTGTCTACCCATCCATTTATCCATCTGTCCACTCATTCATCCATCTATTTATCCACTCATCCATCCATCCATCCATCCATCCATCCATCCATCCACTACCCTTTTATCCCAGGTGCCTCATCCCTGTGACTGTTAGATTCAGGCTTTCTCCCTCTAGGTTGTTTGCCTTTTTCCAGTGCTGCATCCTTAAACCATATGGTTCTCATTATTCCTACTTCCTCTTGTCACCTGGTGTTTCAGTTTTTGGCCTGGAGTCATCTGAAATTTTCCTTAAACACTCAGCCTTGACCTCTTGTTCACTTACTCTTTCACCGTCCTTCACTCATCTTACTTCCTTATTTTGTGGCACTTCATACATTTCATGATAGTAATTGTGATTACAACACATTTCTTTATGTCCAACACAGTCTTTGCAACAGGGAAATAGATCATTATTTTGCAGACACAACAAATTCTGCAAGCATACATCCTTGGGATAAGGGTATCAGGAGTGGACACAAACGTGGTTTAACATATGCCTCTTTGGGCATAGCTTTGCCCCATTGTACAAATATGGAAAATTTGGCAAGCTGGAAATGAGCTAAAAGAGATTCTCAAGCTGGTCTCTCACCATAGCCAGTAGGGATGTTGATTAAGTTAGTTTCTGATTTTTAAAAAATTTATTTCACAGATAATTGTTGAGCATTTATTCCTTGGTATACTAGGCACTATTCTAGGCATGGTATGTGGCAGGAATTGCCCTCATGGATTCTGTTGATTGCAACTAATAGAAATTTTTTTAAGAAACTTAAGAAAAGAAGTTGGGGAGGGGCAGGAGCATAGGGTATGATGATCTCTCAGGATGCACAGGGGTCCCAGCAAGTCTGGCAATAACATAGCCTGGTTCTCGGGAGTATATACCAGGAATAAGACCATATATTAGATCCACACAGGACTCCCTTTCTCTTTCACTTATGCTTTCCCCTATATATCTGTTTTATTAATTCCTCTTTTGCCATTAACCAGCTTTTTCTACTCTACACATAGCAGAAGATTAGGAAATTGCGCACAAGAATAATAACTATACCTAGAACCAGATTGTTCAGCACTGAATCCCAATTTCAGATTCCTGAGAGAAAGAATCTGATAGGCTCACCCTAGACCTGTTTCCAACCTTTGGTCCAATCATCTGTATCCAGGACTAGGGTCTTGTAGAACGAGCATGGCTTATATTTTAAGAGAAAGGAGGGCTTTGTGAATTGGGCCAATATATAAAAGATAGCATCAGCAACTCTCTTTAAGATAACTTACTTTGCAAATGAACTTTTCCAGTCTAGTTATATACTGATGAAAAAAAAAAGATTTTTGCAACTCCAATTACATACACACATAAACACAAACACTCTTACAGGTTTTTCTTACTTCCTGGCTCACAGACTTGAGCACAACTATTATAGAATGTTGAGGATGTGGTTTCCAGGGCTTATGTTCCCATCCCCTGCGTGGGGATAAGGAAGTTTAGGCCCGGTGGAGTGCTCACTGGCAGCAGCCTATGTCTTCCAACTCTAAGTTGGTTATCATCATTGAGTTCCTTGCTTCTGACAGACATTTTCATGGTGACATGGGAACAGGCCCTGGACTTCGAGGTCAGACTTTTCCAACTCTGCTATTTGTTATTAGTGAAGCCCTGGACAAGAATCTTAATCTCTCTGAGGTTTAATTTTCTCATTGGTCAAAGCTTTTCTCACCACATTACATTCAAAGGGACTGATATCCATGGCTTGCAATTGCTAAAGTGAGGACTAGCCCACAGACCAAGCTGCAGGTTTAGACCATGCCAATCGTAGACTAGGTAAAGGCTTTGATTAGGTGTTGGGGGCTTCTGCTCTCAAGATAGCTTCTCTCCTCCTCTGTCTGCCTCTGGTCTATGGCAGAAACCTTGCTGTGCTTGAGTGACAAAGCAGATTGCTTCCTCCCACTTCTGTGGCTTAGGACCCCTTTCTCTATCCTAGTTTCACTCTGATTGGCAAGTTCACTCAGAGTGAAACCTTAGCAAAACCTCAAGGTTTGGCTTAACTGCAAAGAGGTGGTTAATATCAGATTCATACCCCAGAACCAGAAGACCACTCGTGAGAAATTCCATAAGCACAGGAGTGTGGTTTATGTCAAAATCAGCTTGTTGGAATAAAGCCATTTGATACCAGGTGGAAATATAGCATCATCAACTAGTCCTCAGGCCTTGGAACCTCTTAACTCAGCACCAGCTAGCGGGTTACGTACTGGGGAGGTTGTGATCAATTTGGTTCCCTGACAATCATCTTAAACAATACTGAGCTCAATCAAAAGCAACAGTAAATTATGTCATCTCAGAAAAAGGGAGGCAGGGATAGAAAAGCCAGGACTCAAGAGTCAGATGGACTTTTGTTTCAAATTAAAATCCACTTCTTACTACCTAGAGGCACCAGTTGGCTTCCAGAGCTTCCATCACCTTATTTATAAAATGCAGGTAATACCCATGGCAGGTGTTTGTTAGGAAAATTAAGTCCAAAAAAAGAAGAGGGCCATATGGTCACCCTGAACAGGGTTGGCAGAAGCAGATGTTGAGAAGTGGCTCCTTTTCTGGCCATTTTATAGCTCTACAGAGAGTCAAAAGTGACCCAAATGAGCTGTGGCCTGCCATCTTCCTAATCTGTATCACTATGGTTCATATAACTGTTGTCCTGAACTGCAGCAAACTGGAAAGGCCCCAGTCTTTTAATTTTGACTCATAAATATAGGCATAGGCTAGTTCAGATCCACAGGTTGGTCTTGAAGAGTTCTGCCAGCGCAGGTGGACTTCTCTGAAGTCAAGGTGACGGGTGCAGAATCGTTCCTGTGATACAGACTGTTGAGAGGGCAGGTGTGGAAACAGGGGACCAATACATACTGAGCCTTTTCTTTGTGCTTCCATCTTCACACCTTCTGCTTGCAACTGAGCCTTATAGAGTTTAGTGATGTGCCCGGCACAGCACACAGAGTAGGTGGCAGAGCAGATATACATTAGAAGAAGCTCAAGAGGGGGCTCTTTTGGGGGGACCAGGGGTATAAGAAGACCCCTCTTAAATTCTGAAATCTGTGTCTGAGAGTACTGTGAGTGGTTCCCTAAACTGCTCCCAAAGACAGAGCCCTAGAATTCAGGACCTGTTGGCTCTGGCCGTTTTATCTTTGTCATGCATTTAGAGAAGCTGAGGAGTGAAGCACCTACTAGGTACTCAGGAGTCAGGGTCCCTGTGTGAGTTATCAGGGCCAGTCTTGAACATTGAGGGTCCCTGCTGGAGGGCACAGGGTAAGGGTGCACTGCCTCGCTTTCCTTGACAATAGGCCTTGCCCTGTGATTCACTTTGGCCAATGAAATAAATGGGAGTGGAAGTGATGTGTGTCATTTCCAGCCAGTGCATTCACCCTGACTCCTTCCCATGCTTTAGCAATCAAGGGAGCAATGTCCTGACGGGGGTTCTGTCCTCCTGGGGCCCTGAGTGACCATGGCCAACACACCTTTGCTGTTGAATTTGTGATGGGGTAAGGAAGCAAACCCTTTGTTGTGTTTCACTACTAAGATCTTGCAATTATTTGTCACTGCAGCAAAACCTAGTCCATGTTGTCCAATGCTAACCTCTTCTTTCTCATGAAACTTCATACCAGTACTGTTGTCTCCATGAGCTTCTGCTTGCTTATGACTTTAACCTCCCTCCAGGGGTATTACAGGCTCTGCTGTAGGATAAGACAATTGGGTTGAAAGTAAAACGAAAACAGTTGCATGGCACAGAAGGAATAGACTGCTACAGCAAATGAGTTACTAACACCTGGCCTTGAATTTGCTCAAAGTTATTACTACGGCACAAAGATTGCTGTGTGGAGTACTTGTCTAACTCCCTGGCAACTTTTATGCATGTGTAGGGGAAGGTCTTTTGCCAGATGGTTAAAATGTTCATGCTCCTATTTTGTTTTAATGCAAACTGACGTTCCTTCATCTCCCCGCCGTGGGTTTCTTTTATGAGGTCGTGCTTTGCATTTTCATCGAAAGAATTTCTGACTCCCCCTCAGGAGCCCACCCTGTAGTTTCTGTGGGGGCTGGCTTGGTTAACCGCTCGCTTCAGTTAGAAGGCACCACCGGCAGAACCAGACCATTGGGAACTTCTTGATTTACACTGTGGTGGGGAGCATGCGAGGAGCGGAGAGAAACAGGAAGGAGCTTTTGCAGGAGCCCCATGGAGAACCGGCCGCTGCTCTGGGGCGCCTGGACATGGAGATGGCCAGCGTGGGGGGAGCCGGACACATTTGCAAATGGTGTTCTTGTTCCTGTTGAAGAGCCGGGACAGAGACTGGGTCCATGAGAGGGAAGATTTGCACGTGGAGGGATAAATCTAAACACAGCTAGTGTGTAAAGATCAATAAATGTTGCCACAGATACTGAAAGTAAATAATACCAAAAATAAATAATTCATAAAGTAAATAGTGCTACCAGCTCACATTAAGCAATTTGTAAGTATTGTGTCTTTTAATCCTCACAATAACCCCACAAGTTCGGCTGTGCTGCCTGTTACACGAGGAAGAAATGAATCTATTAAGTGATATAAAATCAAACGTGCTTTCATTTGATCATCAGCTGTTTATTTTGCTCACGTATGGATATGTAAATATGTCTGGATCTACACGCTTAAGAACAAAAGCACAGCCGTGCCCTCTCTCTCTGAGCTCTCTCAGGAGTTACGTTGTACTCTGCCCTTTCAAAACCACATTCTGCAGGCCTCCCAGATTTTCCCAGTGTCCGGCCCCAACAGGCCACTGTCTGGGACAGCATGGTGACCACAGTGGCCACGGAAGTGATGTGAGGTCGAGGCAAACTTTGCTCTTGGTATACAATGATGCTTCTCGCTGGTCTGGGAGGCTCCCGTTGGGCGGTCTGCATTGCTGAGCTTTGCAAAAGAGCTTCTCCGCTTCCCAGCTCGCTGGGCAGATGTGGGCAAAGGCTCAGCTTGTGTGTTTCCCTCCTTTACTGCCTCACCACATAGAAATCTAACTCTCTAAAGCGGAAATTCCATTGGAAACATAGCTTTCTCTCCATAAATGAATTCTACTTAAGACTTCCACTCAAGGTAAAAATAATCCAAAGAGAATTTTTAAAATTTTGATTACAAGATAATATCACTTTGATGATAACTATTTACACTTAGAAAATATAACATAGTCTACATTGTATTGCATAATAATAATGGTTCCACAGTAGTGAGAAGGGATGCAGAAGTAGCAGCAAAAATATTGTCAGTAAGAAAGAAAGCAAACTAAAATCCTGTATCGTGGCCATTCTCAAGATTCTTTAAAATGATCATATGGCCACTTTGCTTATGCATTTATTTATTTGTGAATGCGAAAATTCCCAGCATATAGCAGATGCTCGAGAAATGTTACTGCCTTTCTCTAAGAAGGTAAGGCAAGGTGTTACACTCTACAAATTTTATTTTCAGAACTCCAAAAGTACGCAGCAAAAATGCAAGTTTTGGGGTTTTTTTTGCTACACAGTATCATTGTTTTTAGTTCAATGTGATTTGTATACAAAGGTCATGTTTGTGTAAGGAAATGCAGGCTTAAGAGATAGACAGGAATGTCTTCTGCTGGTCTGGCTCTTGACATGGAGCTCAAATTTACCTAAGTTCACTTTTTGAAAGAAAATGAACTTATCAAAGCTTGTGGCAGAATCAGCACGTGTTATTAGTACTCTCCAAATTCTAAACTAATGAGTTAGTCCCTCCCCTGGGAGTAGGGGCCTGACATGAGGGTGTGGCCAGGGAGTTTCTGTGACAGAGATGGAAGTCATCGCTCTCCAGTACATACTGTTAGAGCACAAGAAAGCCCCTTGTCTGAGAGGCAGGGTGGTACAGCCCAGGAAATGTGGACCCCCGGGGCAGGCTGGCGTGCGGACAAACAGGCCTGAGACCCTCCAGTAGGCCCTGGATGGGGCAGGAAGGGATGGAGAGTGGCACGTGGGAGATAAGAGAGCAGGTGTCCTGGTGAGACATGAACTGACGAGCTTTGCGGAGCAGCGTGGGGAAATTCCATGATTCCAAGCCCGTCCACTGACTCTTCTCAAGTGACACAGACTGGTGCTTCTTTCTCTTAAGCAGAGCTTTGAAGCATGTAGATATCTGGACTGTTCTCAGGAAAAGCTGGAAAAGGGAGAAGAAAGCCACTCGCATGTCAAAGAGCGCTTACCTCAGCAAACATCATTGTGTTCGACACTCAGGTTGGATGGGTCAAGGCAGCTCTCAATTTGCAGAGCCCTTTGGACCAGGCCTGGAACAACTGGTTTAAGATTCCTCATCTCACCCCTGTGCTGGAAGACCACGCTTGGAAAAACATCGGCCAAGGGGCAAGAAGGCAGAACAAAATTTATTGCTGGACAAGAAGTTCTGAGTAATGGGGACTCAACTTCATGTTGGGAGAAGAGGGGAGTTACATGCAGCTGGCTGTTGGCCCATGACAAGGCCCTTGGTCCTTGAGTTTGCGGTCCCACTGAAAGGAGAGACTTAAGTTATTTACACAAGCACTTTCTCTGGAATTGGGTGATTTCCCTGCTCTCCGGGTTGCAAGGAAATCTCACAAGTAACTTAACATCTTATGTATCCCTCCGTAAGTATGGCTATGCACGGGGACCAAGAGATACTGAACAGTCAGGCCATGGAAAGGACAGGAAGTGGCAGGATGTTCTGGATCTAAGGAGACATAGAGACCCTCATGAATCTTTGGTCCAAGGCTCCACCACCACCTGTTCCCGACCCCTTTAACTTCTCTCCTCCATTCTACATTCTCCCCTGTACTCATCACTTCTGCTTGCTCTTCAGTTTGACTTATGCATCCCAGTCTTGGCTGCTTTGACTCCCCTCTATAGTACAGTATCATCTGGCATAATTGACTTCTTCAGATTCCTGAAAGAGAGAGATCTGATGGGATTTGCTCATCTTACCAGGCCACATTGCTGGTCCCCAGCCAGGCTGTCCACTAACCAGGTATAGTCCCAGTGGTGGCCCCCAAGCAGCTTAGATGTGCAATCCTAAGCATAGCCTGTGGATGGGACACTCAGGTAAGAGGAAGCAGGCCATTGCATTACAATGGATGTTTGTTTCCAACACAGCATTGCAATAACTGTTCAGTGGTGGGACTTCTGCAGCTGGGGTTACCCCCATGAGCCTCATCCCCCATGAGTTTTAGGTCCGCATCAGATAAGGACAAGGTTTGCAAAGCACTGTGGGTCTGGGTCTGAGGCAGACAGCATCGGTGAGCTGCCTCGTCCACTATGAATAGTGCGAAGACTAACCTCCTGCCCATGAGCTCGTGTTATCTAGGCCAGTGCGCACGGGCAGCCAGAGGAAATGACAACCCAGAGCAGTGCAGTGCTTTCTCTGGGGGGTTCTTTCTGAAAGTAAAAGGGGTTTTCTAACTTGAGCCTGTGAAGACCACTTTAGTTTCCATTTTTCTCAGATGATAACATCTACAGAGGGGCTCCTTTCACTGCGGGTACATCATTTCTCAAATATGTGGTCCACATTTAGAACCACATAATATTTATTAATTACCGCAGTCAGTACTTACTGTGGGCAGCTTAGACCACCTCAGACGTACTCCGAATATTCAGGGAGCAGTCACAGCCCACCAAACGGCCATGTCAACAGAAACCCAGGATGCAAACCGGTGTCCCTCCTCCAAGCTGAACCTACGTATTGATCACTCCTTTTCCAAAGGATGATGCCTCCTGTGCGAACATGCAGCTTCATTTTTGTCCTGTTGTTGAATATCGTGAGGGAGCATATGATTAAGTCCACATACGTTGAATGCAGCTGTGATCAGGAACGGACCCAGTTCCGTTTTACCCAGACAAGGGCACTTCAGTGTCTTTTCTCTCATACGATTCTGACAATCCCTGTGCTCCCTATACCCTGTACCAAGAATGTGGGTGCAGCTTCGATCGGGCGGCAGCATGCGGTGGGCGCGGAGGCCACCCTGCCATTCGCTGGCTCTGTGACAGGTCCCAACATTATCTCAGTGTTCACTCATGTTTTATGCAGGGAAGTTAGTTACCTACCTCACAGGAGTTTTGTAATGATTAAAACTCATGTCTATAAAGTTTTTGGCAAACGGCTGATAATAAATTATCATCACCACTCATGTTCAAGGATATTTATAAAGAAAAACAGGGATTCCTTTGCGTTGGTGCAACGGCGAAGTGATCCCCAGCCCCACGAATTTTCAGGCCTGGGGAAACTGATCACTGTCGCAGTCGCCCCGACCTGGGGAAACGTCGTGGCCTTTGCGTGCTTTCCCCGGGAAGCAGGTTTCCAGAGGGAAGGTCTCTGGGCCATGGCCGTTGCCTTTGGGGGTTATTGTGTCTTCAGGGGCCCTTGTTGTCATGTTGGATGTGGGGGCGGCTCGATGAGGGTTTGGGTGCTTGAGAAAAGGAGCGAAAAACCCAAGTGAGAAAACCCAAGAGAAACCGAAAGACCTGAGTGCCGGAGAGAAAATAGAGCCTCGGGACCTCGGCGGTTAAGGAACCGGGCTCGGCAGGAAGTGGGCAGAGCGCTGTTTTCAGTGTGCTCATGGGAACCGAGTTGGAAAGTGCTGTGGTGAGTGTGTGTGGAAAGAAAAGGCTTTAATCAGGCTATAAATATCTGTTTCCTTGAAGTTTTATGACCAACAATTAATGTTACTGGAAGGCACATGAAGAGTTGTGTCTTGACTTGGTGGGTCGGAGTGGGCAGGGCAGGTCAGGAGTGTCTCCTCCCAGCACGCCATCTGAGGCGACCTGTGCGTGTGCGCGTGCGTGTGCATGTGTGTGCGTGTTTGTGTGTGTGATCTGAGAGTAGAACAGGTGTCTAAAAGCATTCTCAGTACATAGGTATCCAGTTCATTTCTTCTTTCTTTCATCCATTCAACCATCCAGTTGACCAAGGGCCCACTGGGGCTACAGCGGTGATCAGTGGAACCCCTGCTCTGAGGAGCTCTTTCTAGTTGGGGAGAGAGAGGTTAAACAAATCAAGACATGTCAAGGAAAGAGAAGTGCTGTACAGGTGACCCATTAAGGGGACAGAGGGCAGAAGGATAAGAGGCTGTGAGACTGGAGAACAGAGGCCTGTGTGGAGAGATGGGGTGGGTGTGGAGGGAAGGAGACAGCAAGTACGTACCAAGGTGCTGTGGCCGGTGCATTCTCCGTGGGGCCCTGGACAACCGCCAAGGAGGCCAGTGGGACAGAGAGAGGGCCCTGCTCCGAGGGGAAGGCGTTCGCTCTCAAGCAGCCCCGCTGGCCTGGGAGGCCTTGGGGAGCACAGTGGGGTTTGTTACCCAGAGTGTGACAGAGAGGCCCGCCGGAGTTTACTGGGCTCGGCCAATGACCGGCCACCCATTCTGTAATAATATCCTCCCCTCAAACTCTCCTCTTCTTAGAAAACAAAACAATGCCAAAAACAAAAGCAAAATTGAAAACTACCCCAGAAAGTAGCAGACAGGGCTTTTTTTTTTTTTTTTTAAGTGCCAGGGCTTTTTGTTCTCCTTGTTCACCTCTTACTCTCTGCTGACCTCAGTGTTAGAAATTTGGTGATCTCATTCCTGCTTTGAAGCCCTTCCGTTGCTTTTATCAGCACAAATGAACTTGAAGGCTGGCAGGCAGTAGCAATATAAACCTTGTCCCCCCCTGGGTGCCCTTTGTACCCCATCTTCATGAATGTGAGCCTCAGGAATTTGGAACTTATGACCCTTTGGATCAGGACTTGGCTGAATGTTTACCTGTGCACTCACCTAGGAGAAAGGACATACTGAGCAAAAACTCTGGAACAATCTGAAGAAGCCTACCCTTTGCAAGAGAGCACCTTTAAAGTACTCCATTTGGCATTTTAGAAGCTCCTGCTTACTCAAGGATACTCTTTCTTATTCCTTTAAGTAGCTCACCTAAGGACTTTGCTAGATAAAAGTTGATTTTCTTAAAAGGGTTTCTGCACACATTTGACAGCATTTTTTAAAAAAGGAAATACATAATTCAGATCAGCTTTCCTTCCAGGTAAACTGAATTAGGGAGGTTTGCCGTGTGTGAGAGAGCATTTTCCTCCTTCGTTTTCCCGGGTGCAGAGAGCTGTTTATGACTAATGGGATTCATTACATGTGTGTTTAGCCTACCTATTATTAAGGCTTTAACATTATTAAAATCCAAAGAGATAACAGAGAAGGAAGCTTTGGGGAGCCAGGAATCCATTGTGCCAGCTTGCTTCTAAATGAAACAGCAAAATGGCTGCTGCCTCGCTCATCCTTTGTTTCACGTGAATAAAGCCAGAGGCAATGGCACGTGGTCGTCCCAAAATGACTGGTTCGCCCTATGACTGCGAAGTGAACCTCTGCTCATCTATGTCTCTTGACCACACAGACCCCACAGGTCTCCCAGGAATCGGCCTCTTTCCCTGGAACCGGGTCCAAGAGTTTCAGCAGTGGATAAGGGAAAAAAGCTGGTGGCCGTGCTGGTCACTGCTTTGTGTACTTGGCCTTTAACCGGATCTCATTCAATCTGGCCATGTCTTTTGTCCACAAAAAGAAATGGTTTTGTCAGGGAATGACTTGGAATAGAAAGAGCGACAAGTTTATGTACCTTCTGGGGACATGATTTCCCCAGGACTGGAGACAAAGATGGAGGTTTTCAGAAGTCTCCCTGGAATGGATGTAAATCACATTTGCTTGTGTCCCCTTCAGCCCCACAAGAGTGGAAGCTGGGTTCTAACCCAATGCATCTCCCATCCTAAGAGATGGACAAATGACTAGTAGCCCTGAGTGTAATGTAAAGTATAATGCTACCTTGGACTTTCTCCTTAATACTTTGAATTCATCAGCTATAAAGAAAGATGTTGGGATTTTGGTTAAGTAACTGCAATGCAGTCATTTAACAGACTGCCCTACATCAAGGGAAGGAATGACACTTCTAAAGAAAATAATTGGGGCAAAACATTCTATGTTTACATCTGTGATAGAAAACAAAATGTTGTGATGTGGTTGGGAGGGGTAGGAGGAGAGGCAGCTATTGTAGTGGAAAAACAAAGAACCCAAAACACTAAGTACCAACGTAGTTATAATAGTTGTGTTTGAGAGATGAGGTTCTAGCTTTGTGTTTCTCTGTGTTTTCTCAAAAAAGTGAGCACTTCTGATTATTAGGAGTTCAAAAAGAAATATTCAGTGGCTTGTTTTGACCCAATATGTTTGCTGTTTAATTTCGAGGGAGCTTTGCTTTGCATAAAAAGTGGGCTTGCAACCCATATGAGGACTTTCTCTTTTAATGAAAAGGAGCCATTTTATCACGCCAGCAGCCCTGCAAGCACACCACCGCTCTTCCGAGGGGGCCCCAAACGCAGTGCCACGGCAGCCCAGTGACACCCACAACAAACACAGGGACACTCCTCGCACCACAGACTTCCTGTCGGAGGCCAGGGAGGGAGCGCGGCCCGGCAGCCTGTCTGTAAAGTAACTTGAATGAACATGGAAAGGATCATCACATATTAGTCCTGTTCCTCTTTCTCAGACCATGGATACATTTCCCTCCTGCCTTCCCTCCCGGACACCCTGTGACAGAGTAGCAGGCCTGATGCAAAAAGGGAAAAGGAAGATAGGTGACTCGGCCAAGAGCAGGCCTCACCGCAGCTTCCTGGCCACGCTTCTCTCTCTCCTTCCACGAGAGAAAGGGGAGGAGGCCTGGGGCAATTCTAGGGTAACTGACGTAGGGGGCCTTCGGCAGGCGGGCGGGTGAGTGAATGGTTATGAACACTCAGAGGGTCACTCAAAAATTCTGTCGTGACGTCGCTACACCAATTGATCGTGTGTACATCGTCCTCACTCCTCAATTCTGTGAAATCCATTTCCTCCTTTACAAACAAGCTCGGGCGGGGGCCGGGTGGGGGGGTGGACTGCTTTTAAACTCAGAGGCCCTTGACGTTTTCCTGTTGCTTTTGCCAGCACGCTGGTCTGTATTTCCTGAATTCTAAAGAGCAAACAACAAAAAGCAAACAAGTAGCATCACAGTGCATCTGAGTATCCCTTTAAAGAATTTGTCTAAGATCTTAAAAAAGAAAAATACAGTGAACATGTTTTAAAAGTTGGGGTATAAAATAGGTACAGAAACAAATAGAAAAACTCAGTGACCTTCTGAAGATACACCTCAGATAGGGAATAACAAAAATCTCCCTCATTTAAAGAAGCCTTAAAGAAGCAACGAGAGGAAAATAATAGTGTTTCTTTCATTAAAAGGAGCCCAATATTTATTGATCCAATAGGTTTACACTGTGCGCACCCGGGAGTGCCATCAGCCCAAAGCAGATGGGCGTCTTGGGCAATTTTTTCTCACATTACTACCGAGGGGATTTGCCGGATCGCCTTGTCAGCTTCTAAATTCTTTGGGCACACAGGAGGGGTAACACGGTTCCAGCTTATTTCTAAGCCCCTTTGAGGCAATTTCTAGTCTCCAAATTGAGGCAAAATAATCCTCACAATTCCTTGGACATTCTCTCCTCATCCTCCACCCCCTTCTGTCAGAAAGGAGACACATCTAAGAGGCTTCATGATGCCTTGGAATCGACTTAAGGTGATCCTTGCTTAAAACACGCCTGTTGCCTTTGTCTGCCTTTTGTTTTCCTCTCGACCCTGTCAGGACACTCTGCTCTCCCTCTGGCAGTTTGATTTCATGGGAGAGGAGAGGAGAGATGGAAAATGGACCCCTCTGTTATAGCGATTTCTTCCAGGGGCTCACACTGCTTTCAGGCATGTCCTTATTACCTCATTAATTCTCCTAATGTTCCCTCGGCAGCATTGTTCTTCTTTTCAGGATGGAGAAATTGAGGCACAGACAAAATAAATAGCATGTAGAAGGTCAGAGGGCCTGGCAGTGGGAGATGTGGGGGGAGTTGGGGGGCTCCAGCATCTATCCTGAGCTGTCAATCAGGCTGTCCTCTTTAAATAACCAGGTGGGGTGGGGGGAGAGACACAGACAGACAGACGGAACTCACACTGCAGAGCTGATGAAACAAGTGGACCAGATTTGGTGATCATTCATCTGTTAGAAATCAGTCTTCTTGGTGGGTGAGTACACTGTTACCTGCCGGGTTTTACACAGTGGCCCCCTTATTTGCTTCAAGTGTCAGTGTACCAGGGGCTCTGCTGGGCTCAGGCCCGTGGCAGACCGAGACTTCACGCAGTGGAGTTGATACGTGGGAAGGTCTTACGGCGAACCTCACAAGCAAGAATGCAGGTCCAAGAAAGTCCTACTCCCTCACCCACCCACCCTACCCTCACCTACGCCTGGATGACAGCCCCATTCTTTTAAAGGGTTGTCTGGCACCCCCTCTTTTCCCGCCTTGTGTTTTTGTTCACTGGAGACCTAGAGTCTCCTTTGAAAACACAAGTTAGATCACATCCGTCCTGCCCAAAACCTCCCAAAGGCTTCAGGTGTCACTCACAGCTGGTCTTCACCATGGCTGTGGGGTCCTTCCTGCTCTTCCTTCTCCCAAACAGTCTGCCCTCGCCTCCTGGGCCCTCCCCTCAACTCACTCTATTCCATCTACACAGACCTCCTTGCTGTTCAAGTTCACCAAGCACACTCCGCCCGGAAGCCTCTCCTGTCCTCCCCTCTGTTCAGAGTGCCCTTCACCACTGACAGAACTCACTCACCCCTCCCTCTCTTTCACCTTTCAGACATTTGACTTTAAGTTACATTCTGTCTTTATCACTTTCTCAGTACCCCATCTCCCCGACCTGCTTTTTCTCTGCACACCACCGCCATTGACCTCACCTTGCAGTTCACCCATTCGTTTTGTTTTCTGCCCCTTCCATGAGAATGCAAACTCCAGGAAGGCAGGTGTCTCATCTGTTGTGTTCGCTGCTGCATTGCCCTCACCAGGAAACGCCTAGGGGCTCAACAAGTATTTGATCTCTCTAAGGGAGGACTTGACTCTTGCAGAATAACCTCAGTAACCTCGGGGATGGGTGTACAGAAGATGCTACTAGATTCCTCCCATAACCTGGAAGGAGAGAGATTCACGATGGGATGGGGACATTTATGGGGGTTCTTTGTGGTTGTGGCAACACTGAGGGGAAGTCCGGGGAGGACGCTGGGGCAGGGCCCACTGTCTTTGTGGGGTTTGCCCCCGTTTTTTGACAGGCATGGAAGGATCTCCTCATCTAAAAGTCCAAGTTAAGTTTTTTTGTTTTTCTTTTTTGACCTGCAGCACGTGTTCACCTGCCTGGTTATGTCAAGCCCTGGAGGTACTGGTTTACTGACAGGGATATAAGTAGGGCGGACGCTGCCCTGGGTCAGCGGATTCACAGAGAAGTCAGAATTTTCTTTTACAAAGAGCCCACTTTTCTCAATAATTACATGATGACGTCTTTGATTCCCAGGCTCTCCTCCCCAGCTGTTTCCTTAGGCATTTATTCAAGATCTCAGATGCCATTCACAATCCAGCAGGATGCATATTTGTATCTGGCTCCAAAACTTTTTTTTTTGGCCCATATCACTGCAGCCCATGGCAGAAGATTCTAGCAATTAGCAGTAACTGAAAGTGATAATTTACTGCCACCAACACCGTGATCTAATAGTCACACATTACAAGAGCAAAGTCCACATTTTTTCCTCCGTGGCACCACAGGGCTATCACAGGCTCCTCAGGCTTTGTAATGCCTTTTGTTTGCATTAAGAAAGAACAGAACCCTCTCCCGCTGAGAACCAGAGAAAGGCCCTCGGGTTCTGAACGCTATGACATTCAGAAATGTACTGGGAGGCAGTCGAGTCTGTGTGAGGGTGCTGTGCAATGTGATTCTATTTCCAAATGATCTTTGGAAAGTACAGGGCCCTTTCTTCCCTTAATTTTAGGAAAGGTGATCGTCTTTCCCTTTTAAGTGTCCCTGCCCATAAGCCGTGGGTACTAGGTGCAAGAGGCAAGGTGGCTTGAAATGGGAATGGAGGAGGTTTGAGTCTTTCACCCAGTGATCACAGTTCAAATCTATTGATTTTGACCATTGAATCTTGCCCCAGATCTGAACCTCAAGCACAGTTCCAAACCACCAGGCAAGAGAAACTATAGGCGAAATGATAAGTCAGGTCCTGCCAGGTGACTGAGGCAGCGTGGCAACACTTCAAGTCTTCAAAACCATATCCCAGTGGCCCAAAAGCATTAATACATTTGGAATAGCGCCTGTCCAATGTCTAGAGAGGCGCCTGCAGAATTTGACTCCTAGGCGCATCAAGTTTTTGAACTGGAAGAAACTTGAGACAGTCTCCCAAATTTGTCTGCTTATCAGAATTACCTGGGAGCTTAAAAAATTGTGGATTTCTGAACCCCACTCTGCAGAGAGATACATTCATCTGATGTAGGATTGGACCCAGGAAGCTGCAAGCAGGGGCAGAATCACATCTGCAAACGTCTGTGATCTCACAGAGGGGAAACTGATTCAGTGGGGGAGATGGAGATGGAGTGCTGAACACAAACTTCCAGGCTCACAGTGCACTGCGTGTTCTCCTGGACCAGGTCTCCGCTTCCCACCCAGGAGGAACCTCACTCACTAATTGCACTCAGAGCTGGTATCAAGGGTTACCATGGCAAAGAATGCATGTAAGAGTTGCCTGGAAAGAGAGAAACTGGGATCTGCCCACCTTCCTCAGCCCTTCCTGGCACTCATGGTTGCATTTCTATAAATGTTATCAAAGGTAATGATCATAATGTCCCTATATGTTGAGCAAACTACCCTATCATCTCTGGGTTTTCTTTTGTTGAGGAGTTTAAAAAAATGTTTCCTAGTGGCTTTTTCTTCTAAAATATTCTAATTTTAAGCAGGAATTACGAGTAATAAATGTTTGCCAGAAGATGATATAAATGTACGAGTTGGAAAACTAAATGCAACTAGTTTAGTTTATTTTCATTTTCGTCATAATGCACCAAATATATCTATATGGGCCAAAAACCAGAAACACTTTGCAGCCTACCAACTTTCATTTTGAGAACTCTGATTAAGAGATATTTAGTTGATGTATAAATGACAAGGAACTAACCATTTGGGGCATGGACTAGTCAGGATACAACCAGAAAAGTGAACCAGTAGGAGCTATACATTAAGAGATTTACAGCAAGGAATTGGTTTACGTGATTCTGGGAGTTGCCTAGGAAAGTCCAAAATCCATACCGTGGACATGCAGAAAATTAGGACTAGAACTTTCACTATGGGATAAGCTGCCGAACAGGTACAATTTCTTCTTCTCCAGCAAGTCTCGGCTCTCAGTTTAGGATGTTTCAACTGACTGGATCAATCGAGTTCACCCAGATTATTTGGGATGATCTCCGTTACTGGAAGTCGCCTAACTATGGACTTTAATCACATCTACTAAACACGGGTTGGGGAACACCTCAATTAGCATTGACTTGAGTGACTGGGAACTGGGAATACCAAGATGGCACATAAAACTGACCATCTCAGAGTCAATGTTTTAAAAAATAAATCAACCAAGAATAAATAAGATCAAGACCCCTCTGGCATCTTTTTGACAAGGGTCTTAATTATTCTAGGTCTCCCCCACCCCTTAAAAAAGGAGATTATTTTAAAGAGCCTGAGAAACGAGGGCAGGCATTATGATCGGATTTGGAGGAGAGGCCTGGGTTTGTGCCAATACAAGATGGGTTTGTATCTTTAAGTGGCCTTTATTACCATAGTAATAAACAGCAAACCGGCCCAAATCTTACAGGCTTGTGTTGGCTTTGACCAATGAAGTAGAACAGGGCCTCTGAATACCCCATTAGTTCCAGGCTGTGCTTTGATGGCTCTGTACAGGCAGCTCTTTTTCTACACAAGTCACCAGCCTCACCCGTGTCTCTTAACAACTGTTGTTGACAGGCCGAGTTGCAATTTTTCTGCATGTTCTGACAGTTTAATTCAGTACCTCTTGGCTAAGCACTCAGCCTAAGGGGGTGCTTCAGCACCTTGACATCACCAGGCTGCAATTAAAATAATTCAGCACTGGGGCTGGGCTTGCAGAAAGAGTCCCTCTTCCCTCTGGAACACACGGTGCATCTTCCAGTGCCCCCCGTGGGGCGGATTCCAGATCTCCCTTTTAGAGGGTAGGGCAGTGGAATTTATTAACAAAGTCTCGATTCGCAAGAAGTGGCTCAATTTGCATGTTACACCCAACGGGGTTTTCTCCACGGTGGCTGAACATAATTTCTTCGGTAGACCTGGCACCTATAGAAAGGTCATGGAGCGGGGGGAGGAGAGAGCGAGAGAACGCACATGGGAGTATGGCGAAGACCATTTTTAGAAGCTGTCCTTCCAAAACAGCACATCAGAAATGTCCTTTATTCTAAGGAAAGGAATCCTACTTCTGCACAGGGAAGATAAATGAATAAAAGTACCTGGAAATCAGCCTCCTTTCAAATGGTCTTGAATGACTCAGGAGACTTAGAGATGTCTCAGAAAGGCCTTTGCTCCAACGCAGCTACCAAGTGTGGGACGGTGCTGTGGAATGAACCTTACTCTGTTCACCCCTCTGCCCCAACCCAACAATGCTGCTGTTGTTGCTACAAAAACAAGATTGTTTCCAAGTTGTAGAGAGATCTGGTTTCTCAGGAAAGGTCCCTCAACAGATGGAAAGTTGGTACATTCCTCCAAATTACTTTATGATGAGGGTCATTTGGGGGAGACTTTTTTTTTAATGGCCCCAGCCAGAGGGAATGTGGTCCACGTGAGCTAGGAATCTGGTTTTTTTTTAAATTTTCGCTTATAGTTGGCATTCAGTATTACACCGGTTTCAGGTGGACAGCATGGTGATCAGACATTTATAGAACGTACGAGGTGATCTCCCAGATAAGCCCGTGGGAATCTGCATTTTAATAATGTCTCCGATGAGTCATCTCATTCAACAGACGCAGGAAGTGCAGCTCCGACATGCATGTCCACAGAGCTCTCTGTGCTTTCCAGAAAAAAGCGACAATGGGAACTCTCCAAAGGGAATTACCTGAGATGGCTTCTCATTCTCTCTCTTTTCCTGTGTTACTTGCCTTTAAAAAATGCTAATATTTAGCTATGGCCTCTGCATCTGTTTTCTGGATACTCCCATCTAGAGATAGGGGATTTCTAAAAGGAACATGGTCCAGGGCTTTGTTTTTCAAGACCCGAGCATCTTGAAGGGACTGGGAGACTTTCACACATGCTGCACTTAGGAAGGAAGGAGACCCAAGGAGCCTGGCCTGGAGCTGACCCCCCTGACTCAGGGCTGCTCTGTAACACCCCCACCCCCTAGGCACAAGGACAAAATTCAGTCTGAATGTTTTGTGTCACTTCTACAAAATAATTTGCCAATAAAAATGAGGTAAGAATGGATATTATATTTTAATTCAGTTATGTAGTGGCCTCTCATGACTTCAGGCAAGAGGTGTTCTACTTGAGGGCTCAGCTACCATATCTGTTAAGTGGGTACAGCAGGTAGGAGATCCCACACCTCCACTGTATAACAGCTGTGAATCTAGCTGGTACGTGACAGAGTCTTTGTTAGAGACCATAGTGGGTATGAGGTGTGAGAGAATGCCTGGTGTCTGTTGCTTGTAGCAAACATTATGCTTTTCAAACTTTTCAAAGTTGATAAATCCCCTCTTTGAAAGAAATTGTGCACTGAAACTCAGTCTGTAACGAACAGGTAAAAAGAGTCTGATAGAATTTGAAAGTGATCTCATTAAAAAATCAACACGCAGACAATGCCTACCCAGGAAAGAGCTGGGCATATTGTAGCCACTCAATAAAGACTTTAAGCCTTTTGGATATAATTCTGAGATCTCAGAAGTACTGGAGCTAAAAGGATGCATGTTTAAATTAGTTTTCTCATCACGCACTTGAGGAGCCCATCCAACTCACTCATAGCAAAGTCATTCTCTGGGAGGGATTCCCTTTTCTGATCTTCGAAGAGGGTGATGGACAGGTGCCTCATGTCACGAGGCACCCACAACTAGCTTTGGCTACCCTTCCTCCTCCTCTTCCTCCCTCTGCTCCTCTTCCTCCCTCTGCTCCTCTTCCTCTACCCTCTTGTATCTGAACTGACCAGCCAGTCTTTGACAGAACAAGCAGGAAGGCAGGACTAGCTCCCCCCCCCCCCATTTGCCTCTCCGTTTTGGCAAGTTCTCAGCATAACCCTCTCAGGCATTCCCTGACAAAGACAAACACATCCACCTAAATCTCAGGACATGATTGTTGATCTCTGCTGAGTCTCCAGGACCATTTCAATCCCCCTCTGCCTTTCCCCTACACATTACCCAAGGCCTTGACCTATTGACTGCAGAGCCAAAGCAGCTAGAATCCCTGTATGAAAGGTTCTCCAAAGAGGCATCTATTAATTTATGTATTTAATTTCTGTACGAGTGGCCACTCTCCTCCCAGCACAGGTATTAAAGTACCTTTAGGGGAATCCGGCAGCTGAAATCCTCTGTAAGGAAAATGCTAAGAGTGTCACAGAGCAAAAGCATTGGTGGGAAAGGCTTGGTGTGCTCAGTGGAAAACCACTGGGTTGGCTCCCTGATTAGATTTTGGGTCCTAGTCCCATTTCCCAAGGCCCCATCTGGGAAGCCTTAGCTAGAGCGAGCACACCAGTTTCATCACGGGACCCAGGGGAAAGGGTGATGGCCGAGCTCCAATTCATTCTACACTTTCTGGTTTAGTATGTGATTCAACTATTCTACACTTTCTGGTTTAGTAGGTGATTCAACTCTGCTAAAAGACTTAGCTTTTCAGATCTTAACAAACTAGTAACATTTAAACTTACCCGGGAAGTCCGACCACAGATTAGCTATTCATAAAGAGGGTTATTTTAAACCAATTCTAAATATTGTATTTTTTGGAGCATAAGATGCACTTAGGTTTTAGAGGAGGAAAATAGGGAAAATTTTTGAAACAAAAAATGTGATAAAATATTTAATAACATAAATATCATAATATTTCACCAATGTAAATGTAAACAGAACTCAACAGCAGCACTGACAACCATTATTCCTCCCAAATTTGGTGGGGGAAAGTACATCTCATAGTCTGAAAAATACGGTATGTGTTTCACACGCTGGACCCCATCACAGGCCTTGGTTTCTGAGTGATCAGGAACAGTAAGGCGGGGTGCACACCGGAGCTCCCATATCCTGGCACCGGCATTTTAATGACACGAGGCACGTGTCCGCACACGTGCCCGCAGATGTGCTTTGTGGGACATGCCAGGTGGCCCGGTCCTGTAGGCAGGAGTGCCTCCGTTGAACATGATGTGTGAAATTCCAGTAGAGTGAGTTCCAGTGAAGTCCACGAGTGGGGTAATTGAGGTTTTAATAACCCATTCTGGGGAAGGACAGGAGAAGCCTTATGGGGGCACCATTTTTACTGAGAAAACTTACTAAGGACTTTGCCCAAGACATCAGCAACTTTCCTGTGTCCCTGAAGCTGGACGCAGGCAGCCCCGAGCCTGTGAAATGGGAGTTGCTCTGGGCCTGGGCTCTTAAGCCCTGAAATATTATGTATTTTTTAAAGTGGAGGAATATAGGGTTGCCCACTTTTTATTTGGTATGTGAGGACATTAACTTATGAAATCAAAATTATTACTTGTTATATCCTCTATTTCATAAGATAAATAATTTTCTCCAACATTATGAAAATTCACAAACAGGCATCAAAGTTGAAAAAAATTTACAGTGACTCTGGTTGTTTTATCATACATTTATCCATCCATCATCTTTTAATAAAACAAATGATATTATAATGCCAGAAAATAGGAAGGGAATAATCTCATGTAGAAAACAGTCATTTCCAAGAAAAGTCAATTGACAACCTGACATCAATTTATATACATTTAAATGTCTCCAAACATACGTACACCTATGTAAATGCCCCTGCATACAGGCACACACACATATGAACAAACACATCTATATGCACGTAGAATGCATGTCACAGGTTTTAACCCCCATTCCATTCTTACGAGTGAAAACACGAACTCTGCGGCAGCAAACGTGCTTCTCCTACCAGAAATCCCCGCCACCGATTCAGTGAGGGGATTTAGGGTGTTCAAATACTGGTCTCCATGCCATCCCCACTGTGCCGGGGTTAGAACAGACAACTCCAGAAGCCACGATGGGTCCAGAGTGCCCAAGTAATGGCAGTCTGCTACGGTTTCTATACGTAAAGTGAAACAAACTTCTTTTTCCTTACGGCGAAAACAATTTAGGGTCAGTGTTGGAAAGGCAGAAAATATAGGTAGGCAAAAATGACAAAATCAGAACAGTCATAATCTCATCACTCAGAGAAAAGGGTGCTAACTCTATATTAATACCCATTTCCTTATTCACTCTATGCCTATTCCTAAATCCATTTATATATTTAAATTTATATATTTAGACCTTTATATAAATGTACAAAATAGCTATGCTTTTTAAAAACAAATCACGGGAACAGAATGCAACCCCCACTTTATTATATCATTTGATTTTTTTTCTAACAGGACATTGTGAATATCCGACACCAATAATCTTATTCTGTATCCTCTCCTGCAGCTCCATAGAATCCCATAATATGGCTTTAGAGTTACAAGTTGAAACTAGTGGTTCTCAAAGCGTGGTTCCTGGGCCAGCAGCATCAACATCCCCTTGACCTTGTTAGAAATGCAAATTTGCAGGCCCCGCCCAGATCTGCTGGATCTGGGGTTAGTACCACAGTGTGCATTTAAACAAGCCGCACAGAAGAGCTTGGTGAAGTCTGGAAACTGCTTCTTCAAGCAGACATTGCTGTGTGTGAACTGCCTCGCCTAGCCATTGTGTGGGGAGAACATTCTAAATGTCTCCCCTGAAACCTCTAATATCTGCCTGTGCTCCCTAAAATGCAGGTGAAGGAATCCTTAAAGGAAAGTGCAGTTCCTCTTCTCTAAGTTCCACTAACGTGATCTAGATGGAGGGATTCATGGATGAACTCGAGGTATCATGACGTCCTCAAAATGATGAGCAAAACTGGGAATTTGAGCACATTTTTCTGGTGACAGCACACCAGAAATCTGATAGCACAACCATCAGATTTCAAAAAGACCACGACCCAAAGATGACTTTTTACTTGTTAATTTGGTCCCATGCTGGCTGCTCTGTTTTCCCCAGTTATTTTAATGAAAAAAAAAGGGGGAATCTACCCAGGGACCCCTTGGGCATGGTGCCCAAGCGACATGTGGCGTGGCGACCACTGCACTTCATCTCCCTGGTGGCCCGCAGGCTGGCCTTCTTTCCTCTCTGGGCGGCAATTCATTCTGCCAGCTCAGCAGCCTCTGGCCCCCGTAGGAGGCGGCGTGCACGTTTTTAGGCCCCAGTCCTTGACGTGAATCTTTTACATCCTTTCACCCAGACGTCTAGAGTCTTTCACACCTTCTCACCCACGAATTCTAAATCAATGATTTTGTCCCAAGAAAATAATTAGATAGCCATGAAAGTTGATGCATGAAGTGATGACCATAAAATTATTTGTAATCAAAAATTAAGATAGGCTAAGCGTCCAACAGTAAACATTAGTTACAGAGATTACATAGTCAGTAAAGTCACGGCGTAGAATGTTAAACAGTCGCTAAAACCGGGGTTTCTGAAACACGGTAAAGGAATCCTGGAATAATATTAAGTGAAAACCATAGCATATGGTTTAGAATGCATTTAACCCAATTCAATGTCCACATAAAAACTTCCTGGGAGGAATGAGATGTGTATGTTTACATTTTCAACTTCTTTTTTCTTTTCCATATTATCAAAATTTTCTAGAGTTAACACTTATTGCTTTATAGTCAGGAATAAACTATATGAAATGAAATAGATGCTATGTTGTGGTGAGGAAGCCCACTAACCCGCTCGCTGAGTGTTACACGGATTCTGGCTTTATAATTCTGGTTTTAACTGGACCCTCCGAGAGAGAGAGCATGTCCTATGTAAAGCATCAGTCAGCAGGGGCCAGACCATGCCTTCCTGACAGACGGAGGACCATTTACTTACTTTCTGGGAGCAGAGCTGAACCTGAGCCCCTATTTCACCGTGTCAGCGAGATCGGCTTGTTCCTGGCAGAAGTTCCAGCATCCTCCCCACAGATAAGGATCAGGCAAATGATGAGCGGATGTGACTGTGGGTAATGGGGTGATTTGCCTTAATGCATTCTCCCTCTTCTCAGCTCTGGAATGTTCTGTGATCCAGAGCCCTCTTTGAATTGGCCTGCTTGCCAAAGGAAGCCATTGGTGAGGCCAGGCCAGGAGAGTCCCTCAAGTAACTGCTTTCTATTATGTCACAGGAGGGTGACTGGGAACTCAAAAGGGAGCTTCCAGCAGCCGAATACACGGGGCTACCAATTTATACTGTGTCCCACCTCCTGTTACGTCTGTGTGTAACACAAACTGTATTCATCTTTCCTTAGCAGTCTCCATGTGGCTGGGGAAACTTAGCTGTACCCAGGATACTCAACTACAGTTGGTTAGTTAGTTTGGAAAGGTCAATCACACATTAAAAAAATATATGTGGAATATCTCCTATGCACCAGGTGCGATAGGGCTTTCTGGATATGACGTGGGGAGCTGCCAGACCTAGCAGGGTCTGGTCCAGAGCCCAGGGCCCCAGCGGGAGATGGGTTGCTGTCCTGGCACTGGGGCTGCAGTTTTCACAAGTGCCCTGTTTCTAGTTGCAGAAACAATGTCAAGATTTGCATATGGTTTTAAGCCCTGTAAAGGAGAGCAGTTAGCCTCCTGGTGACATCACTCTCACTTTCTGTTGTGTCCGGTGTGCTTTCCTAAGTGAGCGCAGCCACGGCACAGCTCTGGGGATCCCACAAGCACTGGGACCCCTTCGGAAGGGGGCTGGCATCTTCCAGTGGACATGTCACAGGAGAAAATGGAAAGGGGTCAAGAAACACTGCGTTCCCAGAGCATAGTCCTTGGTAGTCTCGGCAGCACCGAAGCTGTAACAATGAGCATTTGACATCCTCGAGTCCCCACATTTTCATCTGTGAAATGGGGTAATAACTCATCTTAGAAGGTGGTTGTGAAAACTAACAGGATAATCTATTGAAGTGTCTTGCTCCGTCCCTGGCAAATGCAAACACTCAAAAAAACGTTACTTGCCTTTGATTGTGTCTGTATAAAGCTGATCAGGACGGCTCCTTCCAGTATCTATTAGTAGAATCAAGCTTCTCTGAGTATAAGAAGTCTCAGAAACATTGGAGGCCCAAGACAGGCATTTAGTTTTTCAGACATGTGAATAAATCTTTGTTCCTTTTTATGATCATGTGGATTTCACAAGTAGCTTTTGAGCACCTACCACGCATCAGGCAGTATCCAAGATGGGGTGTTTGAGGAGATGAATAAGAGGCATTTCCTCTTCTCAACAAGCTCCCAGAATAGTGGGACACCAGAGGATGGTGGGACAGAGGGAGTCACCCGGGCAAGGCGGAGGTCTCCCCCAACGAGCAGGAAGAAAAGCCAACAGGAGAGCAGCCTCCAGCCTTGGAGATGGGGCCCAAGGATTAGGAGCCCACATTAAGGAGTGGGGAGCAGAATAAGACTGGAGAATCAAAGAGAATGAAGCCAAGGGTTTCTTTCTAGTTGTCCACCCTTTCCCTTTACCAGTCACAGTTCAGGGAGGCCCCTGGCACAGCTGAGGTGCATGTCAAAAGCGAAGATGAGCACACACCCGATGTGGCTCTGGACTTCAGCTCTCAGCACACCTGGCCGCTGCTGCAGGGGAGCAGCCAGCCCAAAGGGAAGAGAGCATGTGAAAGTGAGTGCCTGCCGCCCACAAGAGATTGTCCAGGCCGGTCTGTGGACAGACGTACTTTGTATACTGTGCATACTCAGACAGCTTTGCCACTTGCCTCTCCAGAAAAGCCAGTGTTTTAAAATGTGCCATAGTCTGGTGTTAAATACTTTATCATCTGTGCAACACTACCCTTCTTCATCTGCCCAATTAGCCTGGTGTGAACTCGGCTGGATGCAAGCTCAGACCCTGTGTGCATGCCTGCATGTGTGTGCATGCACGTGAGTGTGCATGCACGTGAGCACGGGCCATGTGCATCTTCCAGGTACTCTGGGGCCCTTGACAATACGTGACATACAGGATGGAGCCAGGGGGGCACTTCTGATCTCAGATCTGTGCCTGGACTCCATGCAAAATGGCACCAAGCGAACATGCACTCTCCAGCCCCCTGTTCATTCTCCCCACAAGTGAGCGTGCCCCGGGCTGGGCAGCAGCAGCGAGAGGCTCCCGTCTCCCCACCCCTGTGAAGCCGATGCAACTTTAAAAAGATTTAACAAAGACTACCTCCACTAGCTAAGCTGAAATAAGAATGTCTCCTGAGTTTAATGGATCAAGTAGCGGTGATAGGTTTTATGGCTCTTTTTCACTTTAGGGCACAGGGAAGAGAGAGCCGGGCAGGTTGGTTTTAAATTCAAGGATTTATGTTGTTAATCCTCCGGGCTAATTATAATTTATGGGATCTTGGCAAATTAATATGCGGTTGCTATTCAAAAGTGGAGAGCAATGTGAAGCGGGCATAAACAAGCCTTGTTCATTTTTAATTTATTTCTACCAATGGAGAATATTAAATAAAACGAACACTAGGGTATTTCGCTCTGAGTTTGGTGTTCATTATTTATCTTTAAATTATGAAATTCATATACAACTGCTTGTTTTTTCACCAAGAACCTAGAAGTAGGCAGCGATAGCATCCAGATAAGTAGGAGGCAAGGAGAGTCATTTTCTCTCTACCACATTGAAGACAGACTCGATGGCACGTGCAGAGAGACAGAGGTTTTCCAAGCAGGCATGCTGGTGGGCTCCAGCATCTGGTGTCGTGCCTGTTGGGATTGCTTCGTAGCAGAACTTGGGATTGGTGTGAGAGCCTAAAATCTCAGTTCCACAGGAGTGAAAGTGCTGGCCCTCCAATGCAAGGGTCTATTACCTCTTGAGGGCTTTGGGAAATCCCAATGTATCGCTGGCCTGATAGCAGCCAAATAGAGGGTGACCCTCTGATAGGCCTTTTATCCCAGCCATCTCGTTGCACCCAGGACCCTCATTTTATCAGCATCCTCTAGGCTGTTTTCAGAGTTCCCTTTCAAAGAATTTAGCTTCTCACCCATGAACAACTGGCAGGAAATGTTCCCTGATTGACGACCATGAGGCAGGCAGGTCCATCTAACATGATAATCAGTTGCTCCACCAGAAACAAGAACATCCTTCCCATTTCCCCTCCACCTCCCGCCTTCTTCCTCGCTTGCTGCTCTAACCCCCCTCCTCTCCCTCCGGCTGGGAGAGGCCAGCACGTGCTGCTTGGAGAGCTGCAGAGACCTTGAGCTCTGAGCCCAAGAAGCAAGTTGGAGTCCTCCCCCCAGCTGTGTAGCTCAGATAACAGCTGGAGCAGAGAACAGGCCGTGCTCGCTGCTAGAATATCTGACCCAATTCTGACTGGCAAAGAGACTTACTCGTTGGTACCCCAAGTCATTCTTGTGCCTGTGTGAAGGATGAGAAGCAGTCCTTTCTCTCCAGCCCAGACACGTGCTGCATTCCGACTCTGTCTCCGTCGCTCCCACACCTCTTTTCATCGCTGTAGTGCTCCCATGTAGTTTTTCTGGTCGGCACCTCCAGCCATTCCGAAGAAACGGTGGGATGGTTTGCTTTGGAAGGGAAGGTAGTGTGGAAAGGCAAGGGTTTCTGGACTCTGACAGCCCCCAAAATCCAATCCCAGCAGTACCTTTTATCAGCTGGGTGCAGTTGGGCAAGTTACCTAACCATTCTGAACTGTCTCACGATAAAGTGAGAGTACTGTTGTTATTGGTCTTTGGGGGTTGTTATGAGAAGTGAGATATTGAGACACGCCTGGCACATTGCCTACCTTCTTTTAGGTGGTCTTCTTACATGATAGCTCTGCCCTTATAACCCCCGGCCCCATACATAGTAGATTCTTAGCAAATATTTGTAGAGTTGAATTGCCCACAAGATATTTGTACCTCTGGCACTCAGAAAGCATCATAGACTCTTTGACTCTGGGAGGGTATCCTGGGGATCCACGGCAGGGAATGAATTTGGGGGGTCATGTACATGTCCCCCAAAACTATAAAGGGATGAGTACCTGTGGGTCATCATGCATCTCTGTGGTCTGAGCAAGGGCCCATGATTTACAAGCAGCCTCGCACTGACAGGTAGGACAGAAGTGACTCTGCACCTGCAGATTTTCTTCTTGGTCATTGTTTCTCTGCCATGCTTTATTTTTATATGTGAAAACAGGAGAAAATCCAACCTCTGTGTTGACAGACTTCTGGCTTTGAAGGAGGTCTACAGTCTAATCATTTCTTTTTTTTTCTTTTGGTCAGTGAGAGGTCATTCCATTTTCTGTATTATTTAGCGATGAGAACTTAAACCTGATTCAAATCATGCACTTAGTATTCTGTATTATTTTTAGTCCAGTAATCAATGATCGTCTTGGTTTCACTTCTTTATGCACTCTTCCAAAGAAGTAAGATGGGCAATAAAAACCAGAAAGTTTGGTTTTGTTTTTAAAGAGCTGCACTTGGCAAGAGACTGAAAAGCCCTAAAGAAAGACAGTAGGTAATTGTGGGGACCAATAGGCACGAGCAACGTCCGAGCAAGGGAGATAGGAAAAGATCAAGCAGCACAAGTGTTCAGGCTCATTATGTTAGAGTTCTGTCCAGAGAACAGTTGGTTTTGATTTATCGACCACATCCTCCCCTGGGCCCAGATGTATGACCACCGGGTCTAGTAGGGAACAGATTTCTGTAACAGCCTTGCTCCTGAATTCAAATTCTACTTCGACATCTCTTCTTTTGCTTTGTAACTGGGTGAGGCTGCTCAGAGATGTCTCCTCCTTTCTTAAGATTTGTCTCGTAGGACCCTGCTAGGCATCTCCTACAAATGTGGTTCTTCCTGGTTGGGTACCACAGTTACTCCCCAGCAAGACCTGATGCCCATACTTGTCTGGTCTCAGGACTGGACACAGCCCGTGCACAGAGAACCTCACCACTGTCTCTCCTTCCCAGGTTGCTACCAACATGGCAAGTTAGGGGGCTTCACCTTTCAGTATGTAGGCCGTCTTTCCTCTTAAATACAGGGGTGGGCAAAAGTAGGTTTACAGTTGTGAGTATGTGAAACACCAAGTTTATTCTTATTTATGAGTTATTATGTTATTTTCTATATGAACAACTGTAAACCTATTTTTGCTTACTCCTGTATTTATAACTGTGGAATTCAAGATTTTGGGTTCTAGCCCTGGCTGGTATAGCTCAGTGGATGAGCATGGACCTGTGAAGCAAAGGGCCACTGGTTCGATTCCCAGTCAGGGCACATGCCTGGGTTGCAGGCCAGGTTCCCAGTAGGGGACACATGAGAGGCAACCACACATTGATGTTTCTCTCCCACTCTTTTTCCTTCCCTTCCTCTCTCTCTAAAATAAATAAATAAAATATTTTAAAAAAAGATTTGGGGTTCTAGTCTCAATTTATTGGCAGATGATCATGTTAATAAGTAAATGAAGGGGGCTCATGTCAAGTCACCATTCTGTCATGCTGAGTATTATGGAAGCTCCTGACACACCCCGGGAGCTAGAGAGATGGTGCTTTAGTCAAATGATGTGTACTGATGAAATTTGTATGTGGAAACCCTAACCTGTTATGTAATGGAATTAGGAGGCGAGAGCCTTTGGGAAGTGATTAAGTCGTGAGTGTGGAACCCTCTTGAATGAGATTAATGCTCTTACAAAAGAGACCCAAGAGAGTACTCTTGACCCTTCCACCATTTGAGGATACAGGGAGAAGCCTGCACCCAGAAAAAGGGCCCCAACTGACCATGCTGACAGCCCGACCTCCGACTTTCAGCCTCCAAAGCTGTGAGAAGTGCATTTCTGTTGTTTATAAGCCACGTGGTCTATGACATGTTACAGCAGTCCGAACAGGCCAAGACAGGTGGAGAGCATATTTGGTCTAATTTCCTTTGCTGCTTCTCTGGGCCCTAGAACCTTTTCTAGGAATGTCCAAGCCCCGAACATCTATCCCTTTGGTGGCTTCCAGCTTCCAGCTTCCAGCCTGCCTGCTTTTCTCTGAATCCTTTCCCCAGCAAGTTCTTTAAGGAAAACTCTTCCACACACCCTTTCCAGGAAAACAGGGGCTAAGGCACCCCTTTGCCACCAACACACAAATATTTCTGATTGTTTGTTTCATTTGTCACCCCCCCACCTAAAAGACTTAAGAAAGCACTTACACAAATGTGTGCACATCATTTAAATTTCATTTCCACTCATTTATTCACAGTTGTAAAGTTTATTACCTAGAATGGAGAGTCAGAGTTTTAGAGCTAAAGGGCACGAGAGAAAGAATGGTGCCGTCCCAACTCCTTATTTCACAGAGGAGGAAACTGAGGTGATGAGGGCTCAGGCAGCCAGTCTAGGCCAAATTCTGAATGAGTGACACAGGGGCCGGCCGAACTCAGGTCTCAACAGCCAGGCCTCTGTTGAACACAGCTGAAAAGCTTCTCGCTGTTCTGGCACATAGAGCCTCCTCCCTATTCATTATCCTGTTCCTCCATGACCCACCAGGTGCTTGCGGGGGGCCCGCTCAGTGCTGGGTGCTTGAGGACAGCTGTGGATGACACGGTCAGGGTAAGAGAACCGACAGCCTCTGGCCAGAGAGGCTAAGCAAGTAGATGAGCATGTGCACGTGTGATTACACGTTGTGACAAGGGCTCTGAAGGAAACAAAGAAGGCCTGAGTGGAGAGCAGGGGTGGGAGGTGTCTTAGTCGGCTGCTCTAACAAAGCACCGCAGGCTGGGCGGCTGCTAAATGACAGAAAGGTGTTTCTTGCAGTTCTGGAGCCTGGAGGTCTCAGATCAGGGCCCATGCATGGTCGGGTTCTGCTGAGAACCCTCTTTCTGTGGCAGACTGCTGATTTCTCACTGTGACCTCACATGGTGGAAGGGGCTGGGGAGCCCTCTGGGGTCCCTTATATAAGGGCACTTACCCCTTTCATCAGGCTCTACCTCCATGACCTAAGTACCTCCCAAAGTCTCCCACCTCCTAATATATTCACTTGGGGAGTTAAGCTTTCAACATCTGAATTTGGGGGAAAATACATTTAATCTACAGCGGGAAGGTGGAGTTGGTCAGGGGCCTAATATTGTGTTTTTGTAGGAGGGGGAAGAGAGACTGGGGAGGGGAGCAAGCCAGCGCAGTGCACTCGTGGATGGTGGTGCGGTGGACAGGTAGCGTAGCATCCAGCTGGGGGATCCTGGGGTCCACGTGGAACACCGTCCTCTGAGTTATCCCCGGCAGGGTAAGCAGGCTGGGGCACATGTGTCTTGGGCTGAGAACCACTCTGAGGGCACTAACTTCCAAGCACTTCTGGTCTGCACCCTGATCCAATATCTGCAATATTTGCAACATCCTTATACTAAAATTCAAATGCACCTGAAATTTGAATTTAACTGGGTATCCTGTATTTTAGCAGGTGCTTCTAGGCCCATCCCTTGAGCTCCATTTTGATGCATCAGGCAGCATTTGCAGCCAGAGAAGCCCTCGGCATCCGAGCTGCTTGTGGACGGAAGGGCTGAGCAGGAACAGCAGAAGCTGCCCTCAGCAGGGTGACCAGGACAGTCTTGGGAGCGGATGTCAATTCAGGCCAGACCAAGGCCTGAAGCTGGGCCGGAGGGTTGGAGAAGGCAGAGGAAAGACTTCCAGACAGAGAGAATGTCTCACATAAAGACCTAGGTCCATGTAATGATTATCTGCTCTCTGTCACCTTAAACCAGGGTCTCTCCGTGTTTAGAAGTGGTGTCTGAGTTCGAGTCACAGGAATGGGTGACAACCCGAATGCAGAGTCACAGCTGACTCTTGACAGGCACTTTCTATGTGTCTGTTAGTATCCTCACATCGCCCACGGTCCCATTTAATCTTCCCGATAGCCCTCGGGGGTAGGTGGTGATGTCTGGCCCAT
Source organism: Artibeus jamaicensis (assembly GCF_021234435.1). Taxonomy (NCBI): domain Eukaryota; kingdom Metazoa; phylum Chordata; class Mammalia; order Chiroptera; family Phyllostomidae; genus Artibeus; species Artibeus jamaicensis. The sequence goes on along the minus strand of NW_026521842.1, from coordinate 10,003,313 downwards.
TTTCCAAGCTCAGGAAATGGAGTTTATGTAACTTGCTTGGTGAGGGGTAGAGCCAGGATTTGGACCCCAGCAGCTCTGGATTCCATACTCCTAATGATGCATTATCATCCAACATCTATTACGGGTAGAACCGTGTCCTTCCGAAGAATATGCTGATGTCCTCACCCACTGTGCCTGTGAGCATGACCTATTTGGAAATAAGGGCTTTGTTGTTGTAATTAAATTAAGACAAGGTAGTTAAGCAAGATAAACTCTAGAATAAACTCTAGAGATCTTCTGTACAATATTGTACCTGGAGTCAAAAATAGTATTTTAAGTACTGTACGCTTAAAAATTTGTTAAGAGGGTAAATCTCAAGAGTCCTTATTGTCATAAAATAAAATTTTAAAAAACAAGATTATACTCAGTTAGGATGGGACCTAACTCCAATGAGCAGTGTCTTTATAGAAGAGACAAAACGTGTGGCCACACAGTGCGTGGCACGGTGACAGCAGCCCCGGCAACAATTACAGCACCCCTTCTCAGCTTTCCAGACAGAGCGTGGGCTTCTTCCCTTACCCGAGTCAACCAGCTACTCCAGGCTGGGGCCCAGCAGCCAGCTGGCTCTCCTAGGGGCCACGGGTGTCAGAGGAGGCCCGTGCCTCCCTTTAATGGGTGTAGACATTGTTCAAGTTTCCCAGCCCATTGACAATGTCGCGGAGGGAGGAGCAGGGGCTGCAAGACAAAATTATATACATCTCAAGGGCAGTTGAACAATTAGCCAGCCCACAGGAACAGTGCAATATGCACAGTATTTGCTTTCCCAGCAAAGCCAGGTGCAAGTTCCTGCTTGGTCTAATGACCTCGTGTTCCTCTAGTGCAGGAAGGGACCAGGCCTTTCAATGCTGCCAGCTCCCACCTTCTCCTGCCACAAGATTTAACTCCTTCCTACCCCCCATGCTTGTTGATACCCCATATAACTATGTAATGTGGGTTCAAGAGGGGCAGTGCTGTTGGATGGGGCCTTGCCTTCACTGGATTCTCCCCAACAGTCAATGGAAACATAATCCAGGGCAGTGCATGTGGGGAAAAAAGAGTTAATACCTTGACTCATTCTAACAAGCATTTGAAACAGCCCATCAAGACTTAATCTGGTGTCGGTGATCAGCAGGTAGAACAGAAACTCAGAGTATGAAAATGAACACGGAGCTCGGAGTGACGGCAGGACCCCAAAACCTATGTGCTCTTGTTCCAAACAAGCCAGAACTTGGTCTCTGAGCCTCCTAGCAGCCTCCCACAAACTAGGAAAGACCATCAGTTACGCAGCTCACAGGATCTATAAACATGAAACGGGCCAGTCAGTCAGGACAAGCCCAGCTGTTCTCACAAACACTGCGACTGAGAGTCTAGGCCCGGTGGGGACTTCCTGGGCTGGTGATGGGCTGCATGGGGCCCCTCCCAGCATCTGGTCTGGTCCCATGTTTACCAGAGAGAACATGGGAATGGTGAGTCTGAGCTGGAGGACTACTTTGAATGGTATAGAATTTTAAAAAAATTGTTTAATCCTCACACAAGGATTATCGATGAGACAGAGAGAGAGAGAGATCAGTCGGTTACCTCCTGTTTGGGCCCTGACCAGGGATCAAACATGCAACCTTTTATGTAGAGGACGATTCTCCAACCAACGGAACGACATGTCCAGGGCTGAATGGTATAGAATTTTTAAACCACGAGGAAAAGACTGCGAAGGCTCCAGGGCATCAAATCAGGAAGTATAATGAGTGGAGAACATGTCACTAGCTTCCCCCACTCAACTACGATGTGTTAAAATGTGGGGGGCTCTTATTTTCAAATACATTTTTCTATTTACTACTAACAGAGTTCAATGAAGAACATTTGTAAGTCTTTAAAAAGGAAAAAATCACTCATGATTCTGCTGGCTACAGGTAACAATGCTTCCTTATAAGCATTTTTTCCTGTCTTTTTTCAGGGTTACGCTGCATGTGTACCACATTGAGATCGCTACCATGTACCCACTGGGAACACTGATTCTCATTCTTCCCAAATATTATACATTCCAATGTGTTGTTGTAAATGCCCCTTAGCTGCAGTTCCTAGTGGTGGGTAGTCCGTGGAGGGACACACCCTTGTTTATTTATCCACTCCTGTGTTGTTGGCCATGTGGGTGGTTTTAACTACTCTCACTGTCAGAACGAGTGTTCTGATAAACATCTTTGTGCATAAAGCAGTTTCCATCCTTCCCATTATGTCTTTAGGATAGTTTCCCAGAAATGGAATTACTGGGTCAGAGGTTGAACACAATTTTTAAAGGTTCCTGAGTCATATTGCCAAATTACTCTCCAAAAGGTTTGTTGCATTTTAAATGATCAAAAGCAGCAGTGGAGATGCCAGCTTCTTCTAACCAGTACTCAGTGCTCATTAAAAAAACCATTACTGTTGTGATAAACAAACAAATGGCGTGTTATTATGGGTTTGGAGTCATCTTGTTCAGTGCTTGAAAAGAGGCAAATTTGGAGAATCCAAAGAAACATTGCAAAAATTAAATTTATGGGCTTCATTAACCTAGCATTCTGGATTAGATGATTTCTAAAGAGGTTTCAATATATTAATGGATGATAAGTGGACACTTAAAAGAAAGTGTACTTTGGAGAACTTTGCAAGAGTACCTGCTGGAGATTCGTCCTCCCTCCAAGTCAGAGGGCCGTCTGCACTGCGTGAGTCTGATACTCAGTAGAGGCTTTATAAACAGGTATTGGAGCAATTAACCAACACTCACATGACATTTTGCAGTTTTTCCAAGTGTGTTTCACATGGAGAGTCTCATTTACCAATAAGGTAACTGAGACATGGACTCAGCAACTCAGTGACTTGCCGACAACACACAAGGCTTCCGGCCCACCTCCCCTGCTTGGTGTCCGTGAGGATCACAGTGACTGGCTTCTCGAGAGGCTGAACTTCGGTCTCCTTGCAGGAGGGGCAGGACTGGATGCCACGGGGCAGTGTGCCATTCCTCCAGCTGCCAGCATCCTTTCTGCATTTTAACAATGCCCAAAGTGTAAGGTACCCTTCATGCCAAGAGCCCCATTAGCAGCAAAATTGAACATGGTGCCCAGAGCAAAATATCCTATATTAATTTCCCAGGACTACTGTAACAAATTACCACGAACCGGGCAGCTTGAAACAACAGTCATTCGCTCAGTTACTGAGGCTGGAAGTCTGAAATCGAGGTGTGTGCATGGCTGCTCCGCCTCTGGGGGAGCTCGGGGAGAACCTGTTCTTGGCCCTTTCTAGCGTCTGGTGGCTATAGGTCTTT